>NC_080185.1:99008139-99375639 GCF_950295315.1 Erinaceus europaeus | reverse complement strand
TATTTTTACCAACCTGACTGATTTTTCTACACTTTTTTCATGCAGGATAAATACTTTTTTGGTTACTTCATTCAGATGAATTTAACTCTGATTAATGCAGGAAAGTATTCTCAACTCATCTGAAGTGAAAGTATTTTGTCTTAATTATTAAATATTTTTATTTTTTCTTTTTTAAAATATTTATTTATTTCCTTTTGTTGCCCTTGTTGTTTTCTTATTGTTGTCAACGATGTTGTTGGATAGGACAGAGGGAAGACAGAAAGGGGTACAGAAAGACAAACACCTGCAGACCTGCTTCACCGCCTATTAAGCGACTCCACTGCAGGTGGGGAGTCGGGGGCTCGAACCAGGATCCTTTCACTGTTCCTTGTGCTTAACCCGCTGCGCTATAGCCCGACTCCCAATACTTTTCTTTTTTAAAAAAATATTTATTTATTCCCTTTTGTTGCCCTTGTTTTATTGTTTTGGTTATTGTTGTCGTTGTTGAATAGGACACAGAGAAATGGAGAGTGGAGGGGAAGACAGGGGGGAGAGAAAGATAGACACCTGCAGACCTACTTCACCACCTGTGAAGCTACTCCCTTGCAGGTGAAGAACTGGGGGCTCGAACCAGGATCCTTATACTGATCCTTGTGCTTTGTGCCATGTGCGCTTAACCCTCTGCACTATGGTCTGGCTCCCAATAAATACTTTTCAAATTCAAGAAATATAGAGAATTGGATTAGTTATCTGTCACTACAGCTACTGTACATGAAATAACTACAGCATATCAATGGCACAACAAGACTTTCTTCCATGTGTCCCTCATCCTCCAGCAAGCTAGCTCAGGCATGGTCTTGTGGCAGTGGTATACACAGAAGAGAGCAAGTACTTTTATTTATTTATTTATTTGCCTCCAGGGTTATCGCTGGGGCTCGGTGCCTGCACTACGAATCCACTGCTCCTGGAGGCCACTTATCCCATTTTGTTGCCCTTGTTGTTGGTGCTTGTTGTAGTTGTTATTGTTGTCATAGCTATTGTTGTTGTTGTTGTTGGATAGGACTGAGAGAAATCGAAAGAGGAGTGGAAGACAGAGAGGAGGAGAGAAAGATAGACAGCTGCAGACCTGCTTCACCTCTTGTGAAGCAACCCCCTGCAGGTGGGGAGCTGGGGGCTCGAACTGGGATCCTTATGCTAGTCCTTGAACTTTGTGCCATGTGCGCTCAACCACTGCACTACCGCCCAGCTCTCAAGCAAGAACTTTCTGAAGTGTCTACCTATCTCACTGCATTCGTTTTCCAAAGCATGTGCTTGGACTCAGAATCAGTGAGAGGGAAAATATATTCTATTGGTGTTATAGAAGCTGCGTAGCCCTTTGTCAAACGGCAGGAGATGCAGAGAGGAGTAAAAAAAAAAAAAAGAAAAGAAAAATGGATCCATTATTACCGTGACTGTCACTTCAGTACTTAACTTTCAAAATATGGTCAGAATAAATTTGGAGACTTTCTAGGATTAAATATTCGTGCAACTATTTCATTGAGTATTTATTGGAAAGGCTTTCACTGTCCACACTATTAAAAATAACTTTCCTGCTTTCTAGCACTTATCACTATACGGCATTGTGTTATATTTTCACTTCACAGTCTTACCTACTGAATTGTATCCTCCATAAAAATTGGAATTTTGTTTCGCTTATTGCTCTGTCCAGAACACCTCCAAAAGTGCTTGGCATATTTAAGGCACTCAAACAGTTCATTGGCTGACTTTTACTTTTAGGTAATGTGCTTGCAATGTTTCAAAAGAAATTTGAATATAATACATTTATGAATGTAATCCAATCTTGTAAGCAAATTAACAATTGTAAATAGCACTGATTACTTAAGGAATTGAGTTTGAATTAACTGAATGTTAATCAAAGACTTACCAATCAGTGACTGTTCAAATTTGTTTACAAATGGAATAATAAGATTTTCAAATTCATCTGAAACACTTAAAGGAAAATTAGGTTGTTAAATGTTACCTTAATAATTACAGTACTAATTTTTAAAAAAATTATGAAATATGAGTAACAGGTCTTTTATGAACACAAAACATCCCCAGTGACTTAAAAGCCTACTAGTCACCACAGATTGTTTATATTACACACATGGGGGGAGGTCATGATTCAGTAAACATTTCACTTCCAGAGACAATTATTTGCTGGTATTGTTGTCAGTGGGGAGAAATGATGATGATGCAACACAGGAAATGTAGAGGTTGAAGCAATGTGGAGGAGAGCCGAGACTTCTTTTTTAAGATTTTTAAAATTATCTTTATTAGATAGAGATAGCCAGAAATCGAGAGGGAAGGGGGTGATAGACAGGGAGAGAGACAGAGAGACACCTGCAGCCCTGCTTCATCACAAAGCTTTCCCTCTGCAGGTAAGGACTGGGAGTTTGAACTCGGGTCTTTGTGTGTTGTAACATATGTGCTCAACCAGGTGCGCCACCACCCAGCTCCGGAGACATTTTTTTAAGTGAGTAAACCTTTCCATGTCTCCAAACTCCCCTGAAACCCTATAGTGGGTCAAGACCACTAGCATTGTGAGGGGAAAAAGAAGAGAACATCTAGAAAGAATTGCAGTGGTGTTTTTGGTATAAATCAGCTGACATGGGAACAAAAAAACAATTTCCAAAGTCTCAGTAATGAAAGAACCCACTGGAAGTGCTGGAATAGCAGCTGGGGTAGCACAGAGACACTGGTTTCCATCACAACAGAGTTGCCTATCTGGGTTTAGCTATCCACCATTTTGCTTAGAAAACAACATAACAAACCACCTCAAGAACTAGTGGCTTCATAGAACTATTTTCTTTTGCTCACCATTTTGCAGGGCAGGCATTTGGGAAGGAATTCTCTAATTCAGATCAGCTTTCTAAAGCTGGAATCACTGGAACTTGAAGATCGATACCAAAGAAGGAGTTTTTCTTAACTCATCTGTAGAATTATAGCGCTTTTGGACCTCTTTTTAAAAAAATATTTATTTGGGAGTCGGGCGGTAGCGCAGCAGGTTAGGCGCCTGTGGCGCAAAGTGCAAGGACCGGTGCAAGGATCCCGGTTCGAGCCCCGGCTCCCCACCTGCAGGGGAGTCACTTCACAGGCGGTGAAGCAGGTCTGCAGGTGTCTTGTCTTTCTCTCCCCCTCTTTGTCTTCCCCTCCTCTCTCATTTCTCTCTGTCCTATCTAACAAGGACATCAATAACAACAACAACAATAACTACAACAATGAGAAAAAAAACCAAGGGCAACAAAGGGGAAAATAAATAAATATAAAAAAATTAAAAAAATTATTTATTCCCTTTTTTGCTGCCCTTGTTGTTCTTTTATTGTTGTAGTTATTATTATTGTTGTCGTTGTTGCATAGGACAGAGAGAAGTGGAGAGAGGAGGGGAAGACAGAGATGGAGAGAGAAAGATAGACACCTGCAGACCTGCTTCACTGCCTGTGAAGCGACTCCCCTGCAGGTGGGGAGCCAGGGGCTTGAACCAGCATCCTTATGCCGGTCTTTGCACTTTGCACCACCTGCATTTAACCCGCTGCACTACCACCCCCCGACACCCATGGACCTCTTATTCTCTACATGTCACATCATTCTTCAAGTCTTCCTCAATCTTACAGGATGGCTGGTTACTACAAAGAAGGAAAGATGAAATTTTGAGGCCAACTTAAGGTCTGCAGTTAAAACTGGAATAGCTTTACTCCCACTGATTCAATTGATCAGTCACAGGGGGCTCAATCAAAGGGGCCTTTCAAGAGACAACGAAATAACTCACGTGGATAATGTGCTGCTTTGTTGTGTGGCTGTAATCCCGCCTGAGGGGCATTCTAGACTAATATCACTATTTCCACGTGGATAATGTGCTGCTTTGTTGTGTGGCTGTAATCCCGCCTGAGGGGCATTCTAGACTAATATCACTATTTCCACGTGGATAATGTGCTGCTTTGTTGTGTGGCTGTAATCCCGCCTGAGGGGCATTCTAGACTAATATCACTATTTCCACGTGGATAATGTGCTGCTTTGTTGTGTGGCTGTAATCCCGCCTGATGGGGCATTCTAGACTAATATCACTATTTCCACACGAATGATCTGAGAAATGCGTGAGAAGGTTCTACCGGCTCCACATGCAGGGTTTTTTAAATTTTATAGCAGCAAGGCACATTTTCCATCAGCTTATTTAAGGACTTGCACTAGGGTTGTTTTTGTTTGTATGTTTGTTTTCTTTTGCCATCAGGGTTATCATTGGGGCTCGGGTGCCTGCATGACAAATGCACTTTTTTTTTTTAAGATGAGAGAGATTGAGCGGGACAGGGGAATTAGGGAGAGAAAGAGATACACCTGACCTGCTTCACGGCTCATGAAGCACTTCCTCCCACCACAGGTGGGGAGTAAGGACTCAAACCTGGGTTCTTGCACATGGTAACGTGTGCTCAACTAGGTGCACCGGTGTCCAGCCCCCATGAATAGTTCTTTAAAGATTGATTTTATTTACTATACTTATATGAAGCACTGAGGAGACACAAGTCAGAGCACTGCTCTGGTACATGCAGCACCAGGGATCAAACCAGGAACCTCAGGCATGAAAGTCTGCTCACCAGACCCTGGCCACTGTATGTATGCAGTTTGTTTTTTTAAGATAGAGACAGAGAAGTACAGAGTGAAAGAGACCACAACATTGAAGTTTCCTTCAAAGAGGCTGGGGCCAGGCTTGAACCTAGGTCACACAGCGTGCAAAGCAGCACGCTGTCCAAGTGAGCTGTTCTATCTGACCCACTGGGGTTTATATGACTTTTTTTATTTGAGAGATTGAACCAAGGACTTCAGAGCCTCAGGCATGAAAGTTGTTTTTTTTTTTTCTTTTTTGCAGAAGAGCCATTATGCTGTCTTCCCTGCCCAAAAGAAAGTTGTTTGTTGTTGTTTACTTTTTAACTAGAGCACTGCTTAGCTCTGGTTTACGCTGGTTCTGGAGATTGAATATGGGACCTCAGAGTCTCAGGCATGAAAGGCTTTTGCATAACCATTATGCTGTCTCCTCAGCCCCTCTATAAGGGTATTTTACTGCAGTTATTTTGAGATAACTTTGGAGAGTGGAGAGTTACTTGGATATTCTTTATTGCTGTCTGTGTATTTCTGTTTCCTCATCTACCGTTGCTTTCATTGTTGTGTCAGCAGGAGGCGCTGTGGCTCAGGTGTTTGTGTATCTTGGTGGGGGGGAGGGAGATTTTATCCTGAGTCACTAGGCCAGTTCTGTGACCTTGATGAGAATATAGGGTCTCCCTGCTGCTCTTACAGCCTCTGGGGCAACAGCAGTGGAGACTCAAGAAATTACAGTTGTAAATTGAGTTTTTAGGTGATTTTCTTTTTAAATTTTCTTTATTTATTTTCCCTTTTATTGCCCTTGTTGTCTTTTTATTGTTGTTGTAGTTATTATTGTTATTGATGTCATTGGTTAGAACAGAGAGAAATGGAGAGAGGAGGGGAAGATGGGGAGAGAAAGACAGACACCTGCAGACCTGCTTCACTGCCTGTGAAGGAGCTCGAACCGGGATCCTTATGCTGGTTCTTGTGCTTTGCGCCACATGCGCTTAACCCACTGCGCGACTCCCGATTTTCTTCCTTTTTAAGTCTTTGTTGTTGTTGTTGTTGCTAAAACTCAGACCCAGAAGTGGTGTGACTCAGCAAGCAGATCTAACTTGGTGCCTGCTATCTCTGACCACCAGTTTTTAGTCCTGGGAATCGATCACTCCTTTTTCCATCCACAAGCTACATGTGTATGTACTCACCTGTGGCTTAGGTGATAGTCTTTCCTCCTCTTTTTTTAAATAGTCATTTCTTTAACTAGAACCTGGAAGTGGTGTGCCTCAGCTGCCAAACTTCAGTCTGGTGGCAGCCGTTCCTGAGTAGGGCCTTTTAGTCCTGGGAATCTCTCCCTCAACCCATTTCTGTCCACGAGCTGCACATGTCTACTCACCTGTGGCTTGAGTTTTTTAAGAACCTCTGGCTATATTTTGTTGATTTTCCAGGTGATTTTCATTGCTTTTCCTAGTTGATGGGGAAAGCAAAACACTGCTGCTGCCACTTCATAGACACACCTCTGGAAGTTCCTCAGGGATATTTTTTTCTTTTCTTTTTTAATTTTATTTATTTATTAATGAGAAAGATAATAAGAGAGAGAGAACCAGACAACACTCTGGTACATGTGCTGCTGGGGATTGAACTCAGGACCTCATGCTTGAGAGTCCAATGTTTTATCCATTGTGCCACCTGCTGGACCACACTCAAGGATATTCTTTATTGTGAAAGATCCCCCGCAATGAAGTGGACTCGGTTTTTAGCATGGACAGTAACGGTCACTCTCCAGCTCTACCCAAGTTAAACATCTTTCTGCTCTCAGTTACTGCTGCATCTCGTCAATAGCAGCAGCTGAGCATTGCATCTAGGCACTAGTCAACACATGGGTGGCTTTAAAATGCTGAGCCAAAAAAACCCTTCTGCACTGAATATTGTATTCATTTACATTTCAGTCTGTTGTTTACAGGCCATGCTTTGGCTTAAATCCAAAAGAAACTAAAAATGCATGAAACTGAGTTTGATTTCTGGCCAACAAAATAGAATTTTCCATCTCTGTTGGTCATTCTCATTTCTTTTCTTCCCTGCCCCTCCCTTGTTTTAAATACAAACCTTACTGAATGTATATGTGGCAAGGCTATGAGCTGAGCATAATTCTTGCTTGGACTTTTCTCATTTATTTCAACTAAGGTCAGGGATTGTCAAAGATTGAATATGATAAGTTACTGTGAAATAGTGAGGTAGATCTTTTGGCAACAATCCCTTCATCCTAAAGCAGATCAAATCTTGGAATAGTTTCTTTGATGAGGTTATTAACTTTTTTAAATGAGCCTACTTCTATACAAACATCTTTGGGCCTGAGGTTCTTGGGGTTGCTTGGAGAGATGATTAACTCACTCCACAAGAAAATACCTTACCTTACTATCAGATTTCACTCTTAGATGCAGTTATTCCTCAAATTTAAACCCCTACCCCCATTCTACCTTTATATTTATTCCTTCAACCCTCCTCTTCTGTGTTGTTGCTGATGTGGAAATCTTCTGGGCTAGTTTTATAGTACTGAGGCAGGGCCTGGAAGGGGTCAGGAGAGTCTCACTAACAGTCCAACAGGAAGTAGAGAGATGGTTTTTAGATTATTTAGTGGGCTGCATATTGTCATTCTTGGCATATTGGCTGAGCACCCACAATTATGCACATTAATGCAGTTGATCTAGTCAGAAGCGAGTAGTCCAGATAAAAATTTCTTGAGTCTGAGTCACTTTTTTGTATGAAGGTCAAGATGCAATACATTCCTAAATCCTTGCATTCAAATTCTGCTTACCCAGAACTTAGACTGGAGTTAGTGTATTACACCAAAGTAAAAGACTGGGGTGGCAGGAAAAGTTCAGGTCCTGGAACACGGGCAGAGGAGGACCTAGTGGGGGTTGAATTGTTATGTGGAAAACTGGGAAATGTTTTGCATGTACAAACTATTGTATTTTACTGTCAACTATAAACCATTAATCCCCCAATAAAGAAATTTAAAAAATACATGCTTACCATGTTTTGTCTGGGTCACAAACTCAGTGCCTCTAGAGGCAGATGTATCATCAGTAGAGATGGTGGTGACTGTGATAAGCTGGATGTTGGTACACTATCTTAAGGGGAAAACCATTCTCCGAGCCCCTGTCAAATTTTAAGACCAACATCGCCTGATCCTCTGCTCTTTTCAGAGTTCTAGAAGGCAAAAATATATAATTTTATGTAAAACTTCCCCCATTTGTAAATGTTTGTTAATGTTTCATTAAAAAATTTAAACTATTTTTATTGGGGGATTAATGATAGTCAACAGTAAATTCAGTTGTTGATAAATGTGTAAAATTTCTCAATTTTATGCAAAACACTAACCTAGATGGTCCTTCACCATTGTACACCAGGACCTAAAAGCCCCCCCCCCCCCCCCCCCCGAGTCCTTTCCTTTGGTGCAATACACCAAACCCAGTCCAAGTTCTGCTTTGTTTCCCCTTCTGTTCTTGAGTGAGATCATCCCATATTCATCTTTCTCCTTCTGGCTTATCTCTCTTAACACCATTCCTTCAAGCTTCATCCAAGATGAGGTGAAGAAGGTGAATTCATCATTCTTTATAGCTGACAGGTTTTGGCTATTACAAATTGTGCTGCTGTGAACATAGGTATATATAGATCATTTTGGATGGGTATGTTTGGTTCCTTATGCTGTATCCCCAAGAGATGAATTGCAAGATCACAGGGTAGGTCCATATCTAGCCTCCTAAGAGTTCTCCAGACTGCCCTCCACAGGGGTTGGGCTAATTTACATTCCCACCAGCAGTGCAGGAGGGTTCCTTTGCCCCTACAACCTCTCCAGCATTTGTTGTTGCTGTTCTTTTCAGATGTTTGACATTCTCACAGGGGTGAAGTGGTATCTCATTGTTATCTTTATTTGCATTTCTGACAATCAAGACTTGGAGCCTTCAAAGCTTGTGTAGGCTGTGTTTAGCTACTGGGTAAGTTACTGAACTTTGAGACCAAGAGTTGCTTGTGATCTTGTTTTCCTCCTCTTTGTCTCGGGAGTGTGCAGACAAATATTTTGAGCAAATGGGTGTGCACTGGATGATAGAATTTGTACAAGAGTAGAATCTTTTACATAAATACTAACCTGGCTGCATGAACTAGAACTGTGAGATTTCTGGGAAGTCAGTAATAAACAGACATTACCGTTGCTTCTTTTCGTCTCTTTTCATTGTTGTTCAGTGACACTGGGGAAAGAATTCTATAAGCTGTAATTGGGTGCCTGTAAAACACTGACTTGGAAAACATAGCAGAGGGTGAGTGACAGCATGTGTTCAGGAGGGGGTAATTTTTCGAGGCAGTCGTATGCATTTTTCAAAGTTTTTTTTTTCCTGCAAATAAAGCTTTAGGAAAGGAGGCTGCCTAATGAAGGCTTACCTTAGAAGGGTTTTCCTATTCCTGCTGGCAGTTTGTTTGGCTGCTATGAAGCACTGGTAGAAAGAGATGAATTTGTTGACTGAATAAATTGGAGATTCTATTTTAAATCAAGTGTACCATATATCATGCTCAGAAGCAGTATTTAAATTTTAGAGTTGCAAAAATCACTGAGTTATCAAATTTGAGTGTCGGGGGACCAGTAGAGCTCATCGCCTTCAGGGATTCCCTGCTAGAAAGGCATGCTTACTGAATTCCTTGCATAGCAGAAGCAAACCAACTCCCCGCCCTGCCCAGCTACTGCTGGGACCACTGTTTACAGTGTAGTATGTGAGCCACCACTTAATACTTTTCACTCCTTTCTGGTCTCCATCAGGGTCATGATGATGATTGAGGTAACACAACACCAAGGAGGCAGTTTAAAGTGTTAGAGCACAGGATTTTTGCGTGCTTGTGGCTCCAGAGGTCCCAGGCTCAATTCCTAGCACCACTGTAAGTCAGGTCTGAGCAGTGCTCCAGTAACTCTGTTTTTCTCTCTGCATCTCTCTTATAAAGAACTAAATAGGTCTGGGCAGTGTTGCACCTAGTTAAGGGTATACATTACCATGTGCAGACTTGGGTTCAAGCCTCCGGCCCCATCTGCAGGGGCTGGGGTCATGGGGGGGGCTTTATAATTGGTGAATCAGAGCTGAATCAGGTCTCTCTCTCTTCCTCTTCTCCCTTCCCTCCCTCAATTTCTCTGACTCTATAATACATAAATCAATCTTTTTTCATTTTTTAAATTATCTTCTTTGCCTCCAGGATTATTGTTGGGGCTCGGTGCCTGCGCTATGAATCCACTGCACTTGGTGGCTTTTTTTGTTTGTTTTCTTTTCATTTTATTGGATAGGACCGAGAGAAATGGAGAGGGAAGGGGAAGTTAGAGAGGGAGAGAGAAAGACACCTGCAGACCTGCTTTACCACTTGTGAAGTGACTCCCCTGCAGGTGGGGAGCTGGGGGCTCGAACCGGGATCCTTATGCTGGTCCTTGCGCTTTGTACTATGTGCGTTTAACCCGCGTGCTACCACCTGACCCCAATAAATAAATCTTTTAAAAATATATAAAATAGGAGTTTGAAGAGCATAGGCAGGGCTGTCTGTGCCGAGTTCCTGCAGTGTTTGCTTTCACGCGAAAGGCTACTTTACTGCAAACACTTGCTACTCTTTGTTAAACTTTGTTTTTATTTGTGTGCCATTGGTTTATTGCTTTTATTTATTATTGAAAAATACTCTTATTGATTTTAATGAAAGAGAACTATACAGAGAGAAAGATTCACAGAAATAGCCAGAGCACTACTCAGTTCTGGCTTTCGGGGCTGCTAGGGATTGAATCTGGGATCTTAGAACCTCTGACATGAAAGGAAATGACATCGGTTTACAACAGGGATGGGGAACCCCTTTCTGCCAAGGGCCATTTAGATATTTATAACATCATTTGTGGGCCATACAAAATTACCATCTTAATAATTAGCACTTAATGTTGTTATGAAAAAAAAGTTCCTGTATTGAATTTTGAGTCCTTCCTATGGTTGCCTTGGCAGGGTCAGATGGAATGATTTCTTGGACTGACATTCCCTAACCCCTAGTTTAGAACCTTATACAAGGTTCAGGTATACATCCTTATGAACCAACATCAGTAAGTACCACAGTCAATTCTCCACTGCAAGTCCACTTCCATCCTTCACTATGATCAGCTCCCCTCCCCTCCACCCTCATTTGGTAACCACTCATTTGGTCTTACAGTCCGAGTTTATTTTTGTTTTATTTAGCTTATTTCCATTTGTTTCCTTACATGTTATATATGAGTTTGATCACATGGTTTTCTCTTTTTCCATCTGACTTACTTCAGATAACATGACATCCTCTAGATAAATCCCATGCTGCTATTTTCTCTTTTTTTAAATATTTTTTATTTATGTATTTATTCCCTTTTGTTGCCCTTGTTTTTTTTTATTGTTGTAGTTATTGTTGTTGTTGTTGTTATTGATGTTGTCATTGTTGGATAGGACAGAGAGAAATGGAGAGAGGAGGGGAAGACAGGGAGAGAAAGATAGACATCTGCAGACCAGCTTCACAGGAGGAAAGACAGAAACCTGCAGACCTGCTTCACCACTTGTGAAGCGACTCCCCTCCAGGTGGGGAGCCAGGGCTCCAACCAGGATCCTTACATTGGTCCTTGCTCTTTGCGCCTCGTGTGCTTAACCCGCTGCGCCTGACTTCCTCTTTCTTTATTATTATTTTTTTGTCTTTATTTATTGGATAGACTGCCAGAAATCGAGAGGATAGGAGGAGGTAGAGAGGGAGAGAGACACAGTTGCAGCACTGTTTCACCACTTGTGAAGCGACTCCCCTGCAGGTGGGGACCAGGGGCTCAAACCCAGTGCGTTCAACCAGGTGCGCCACCACCTGGTCTCCCCATGCTATTCTTTTTAAAATTTTATTTTTATTAGTGATTTGATAATGGTTTATAGAATCACAATAGGGAGTCGGGCGGTAGCGCAGCAGGTTAAGCACAGGTGGCGCAAAGAGCAAGGACTGGCTGTAAGTATCCCAGTTCGAGCCCCTGGCTCCCCACCTGCAGGGGAGTCACTTCACAAGTGGTGAAGCAGGTCTGCAAGTGTCTATCTTTCTCTCCCCCTCTCTGTCTTCCCCTCCTCGCTCCATTTCTCTCTGTCTTACCCTACAACAACGACATCAATCATAACTATAACAATAAAACAGTAAGGGCAACAAAAGGGAATAAATATATTTATTTAACCAGAACACTGTTATTATATTTATTTGACCATTATTATATTTATTTAATCAGTATTTAACCAGAGCACTGTTCTGGCTTATATTAGTGATGGGGGTGGGGGGGGGGATTGAACCTGGGACTTCAGAGCCTCAGGCATAAGAGTCTCTTTTTATAACCATTATGCTCTCTACCCCCACCCTCCACTCCATCTTTAAAAATAAAAAGTATTTTACTACATGTCTTTACATACAATGCTATGTACCTGTCATGCTAGTTACCTTTGAGAGCAATTTTATTTTATTTGGAGCGACTTGAACGATGATTCTTGAGCCTTAGCGCACATTAGCATTTCCTGGAGAATTTGTTAAAGTACAGATTTCTGGGTACCGTCCTGAGAGTTGCTGACTTCACAGATCAGGAGTAGGTCTCTAGAATATGAATTTCTAACATGTTTCCAGTGATGCAGCCTGGTCTAGTCTTGTCACCAGTAATCTGTCACCAAAAACACTGGCCCAGTAATGTGCTGTCTATCAAGTACAAAACTATTTTAGAATTTGATCGTTTTTTGTTCTAGAGTACATTTCTAAAACCTATACTTAGTTGTACCTCCTACCCACAAGTCAACTGACAGAAATCAATTTATACATACTTAAAGATTTCTGTGTTTGAGAGAGAGAGAGAGAGACTCCAGAGCTTTCCTCTGGCATTTGTGGATCTAGAGATGAACTGGAACCTCACACATGCAAGTTCTGTACTCTATTCAGTGACCTGTCTCCCCAGCTGTGTCATACAAGGCATTCCCTTACTGTGAATTTTCTTTTTCTTGTTGTTATGGTTAATTGTTTGAGGACGTCTAAGCTACAATTAAACTTCATCTGTGGTCTAAATTTTCTAATATTTCAGAGAAATACAATTGAATTATTAATATACCTCTGAAAGAGATCTTCAAAATAATAATAGACCTTTTATTAATGCAAGTATGAATTCTTTCGTCAGTACATTCTTCTGTTCATAGCATATCGGCATTTTAAATTGCAGATGCAAATTTCGATGACATTTTCTCTCCTTACTGATCATATATTTCTTTAAAGGAAATACCTACCACTTCAGATTCCTGTTAATTTTACCTGCTGTTGCCTCCTACTTAAATGAGTCACACCAAGTACTGCATGCCACTTGTGACAAGTACCAGAGAGCTGAAGTAATTTTCATGCTTTCTACCTCATTCTTCTTTTATAGTTTTCTAATACTTCATGGACAGAACCTTATTTGGGTAGAGTAGAACTCGCAGGAGGATGCACACACCGCAGGGTACCCAGCACCCCGCTCACCTACTGGCTTCCGGTCTTTTCTGTGGATTCTGAGCTCTGCTGTCTACTTCCCCACTGCTGGGACTCACATTAACTCTTCCCTCAAACAAAACAAGCTTAATGTGTTTTTGTATGTGGCACACTTAAAAATCTTGGTAATAACAGGGAAGGGATGGTGACATCCCAGCTCAGTACCACAAACACCTTACAGCTGACTATCAATCACTGTGTTCCCAGTTCTTTGGTTATGAGCTGTCACGGGGGCCTCCCCCTTTCAGGCCTCTGTACTGCTACATCCTGGCCCCTTCCCTTCTTATCCACTTCTTTCCTGTCTACTTGGCACCTTATTGCCTTCCCTTTCTCCTCTTTAATCAGAGAGCAATTCAGCTATCTTCTTTGGCTCTCATCCATTTAAACTTTGAGCAAGGGTCCTCATATTTCATCATTAAAAAGCTAGTCAGGGCCCACTGTCAAAATACATTTCAAAACAAGCTGTCCTTAAGGTGATTTGGTGCCTTGCCTTAGGAAGGAAGTGGCTGTAGTCAGGTTTTAAAAAAAATATTTATTTATTTTGATTTTCCCTTTTGTTGCTCTTTTTGTTGTTGTTATAGTTATTGCTGTTATTGCTGTCGTTATTGTTGGATAGGACAGAGAGAAATGGAGAGAGGAGGGGAAGACGGGGAGAGAAAGATAGACACCTGCAGACCTGCTTCACAGATTGTAAAGCGACTCCCCTGTAGGTGGGAAGCCGGGGGCTCGAACCGGGATCTTTACGCTGGTCCTTGTGCTTGGCGCCATGTGCACTTAACCTGCTGCGCTACCGCCTGACTCCCTGTAGTCAGTTTTAAGTACCTTTTTGTTTTCTTCCCCATCTTGCTTTATATATGTTACAAGACAGAAAATATGCCTGCTTGCTGTTGAGAGTATTTTTATAGACTGGCACAAGTTTGGAAAAAGAAATCAAGATAGTTCCTTGACATGAACAATTATTTATTAGTTAATGTTACATAGAGGACTAGAGCATCACAGTGGCACATTTGGATTGGGGGCCAAACTTAGGACCTCATGCTTTTCAGTTTAACACTGTAGTCACTGTGCCACCTCCTGAGCCATCCCTTGCTGTCCATGTCCTAGTCCTGTTTTTATTTGGTAGTGAAGTCTTTAACAAGTCTCTCCACAACTTCCAAGTCAGTCCTTTCTTCACTTATGAATTAAAGAAATTGAGTCACTGTTATTCAGTGTTAAGAAGAAACTTAAGGGAACAAACACTGCGCAGTGGCTCCTGTTGAAGCCAGAAAGTATCCAGACTCACTTAGTTCCTCTTAGTTCCTCCTCCTCCACAGGCTCTTCAACTTCCTTATCACACAGTTCTGAAAATACTCATCTAGGTGTTTTTCTCTATAATTGTTCTCTGCTCTCCTAGAGCTGTTGTTAGAATTCATAGTTTACTTTAAATACTCCTAGAAAGTAGAGTGAAGGTAGGTAGAAGCCTGAGAAACTGGTCTGGTGTAGCTACGGAATTTGGGAGATGCTTTATGTTTAGTCATTTATTTGGGGCTCTGGACTAGGGTGTTATCAAACCCCCTCAATCCCAACCCTGCGTATTAAAAGCCCATCACAGGTATGTTCTTTGTCGGAAACCATGTCCCTGTTTAACAAATTTCTCTCTGGACAGAGATTGGGTATCATTTCAATTGAAATTTGACCTTTGATAATTCTTTTTTTTCTTGCTTTCTTTATTTCCTTTTGTTGCCCTTGTTGTTTTATGACCTTTGATATTTCATGATCAGTCCACCTGTTTATTGTCTCCAGAATTCTGTGCACTTAACCTATGTGCTTATAGAAACTCATTTCACTGATGAATCCAAGAAGAAAGCAGGATTCATTCAAATGCCTCTAGTAGGAGTTGGTGATGTATCACAGAGCTGCCCAGGCCCTAGGGCTTCTACCCACCTGTCCAGGAGGCTCTTATACATGACCCACTCATGTCCAATGGGACGAAGAATGAAGAGTCAGTCACAGGATGCCAAGTGAAAGTGAAATTATGCTCCCAGGAAGGATTCTCAGTGTGTGCGAGTATATTGGCCAATGTCCTAGCTACCCCAGTGTCGGGTGGGATGATTTTGAGGTTGAGGCCTGTTCCTAGTAGTTTCTCATAGTTTACTACAGGGACTGGGTCCCATTTTCCCACAGCTATAAGAAACACTGGGCTTTCTTTCCTCCTTTTTGTCTTCACTGTCCCTCATTTATTCCTTTTGCATTCTTTTCTTATGTTACCTCACAGTTAGTACCTGCCCTCCAGGTCCTTGTTTCAGGTCTGTTTTTCTCTTAAATAGCTTTTAATTAATAGAACATTCAGATATTACATAAATAGCTCTAGGCATGCATCATTGTCAAGCACCTTTTGTACATACTATACTCTACGCTCACTAGAATTTCCAGTTCTGCCCATCACCATGTGATTGAAAGAACTCACATTTACTTTTAGTTGCTGTCAGAATATCAGATACTAAATTCTTTGTCTTTTATTTATTTATTGGATAGAAACAGCCAGAAATTGAGGGGGGGTAGATAAGGAGAGGGACACATGCAGCGCTTCTTCACCACTTGTGAAGCTTTTCCCCTGCAGGTGGGGACCAGGGGCTTGAACCTGAGTCTTTGTGCATTGTAACATATGCACTCAGCCAAGTGGCCGCCACCCGGCCCCCGATACGAAATTCTTTGAATCCTCTGACCACCCCTATTTTTATATAAGTGGGATTTTGTTTCAACAAATCATGTGTGTTCTTGTTGGTACAATCTGGACTCCAGTCATTTTATTGAGGAAATGTCAATTTGCAAGGCCTTGACTCCTATATGACTCTTGGTTTTTTAGAATTGGTCTCAGAAGACATACAATAGGGGAGGATGACTTTTGTTCATGGATTACTAATGGTGCTCCTCTTCAAACGATTCCATCTCAGTCATTGTACCACGGCTATTCTGCCAAAAGTAGCTTTTCGTTTGCTGCAATTTTATAGATAATGGCTACTTCCCCACCAGCTAGTCCCCTGTTCATCCATTGCTCTCTGCCCTCTTCTATCTTAATTCCCTCCCTCCCTCCTTTCCCCCACCTTTCCCCCCTCCTTTCACTTACTACCCCTTTATTTCACTGTCATCCTCCTTCCAGCTCTCGGGTTAAACTGACTGTCTTTCTAGTTCAACATTTACTCTTCTCCTGATAATCTCCAGTTAGTTTCACTTGTGATTGCTTTATGACCTCTGTTTTGTGCACCAAAGGAGATTTTTTTTTTTATTTCTTTCAGAGTGCTGATTTCATTTTAACTTTTTTCTCCCCCTTCATGTGTGTGTGTGTGTGTGTGTGTGTGTGTGTATGTATCTCACAACTTAACCACTTAGCTATTCTTAGACAAATTCTTACTGTTAAAAGTAGCACTCCCATTCATAGGAGTGCATAGTTCTTTTTATTAAGTGTTTTTATGTCGAGTTGATACCTAGAAGAATTGCTAGGGTGTATGGCAGCTCCATTTTTAAAACTGATTTAATAATGATTGACAAGACTGTAGGATAAAAGGGATACAATTCCACACAGTTCCCACCAGCAGAGTTCCCTATCCCATCCCCTCCACTGGAAGATTTCCTGTTCTTTATCCCTCTGGGAGCATGGACCCAGGATCATTATGGGGTGCAGAAGGTGGAAGGTCTGGCTTCTGCAGTTGCTTCTCTGCTGGACATGGGCACTGGCAGGTTGATGCATGTTCCCAGCCTGTTTCTATCTTCCCCTAGTGGGGTAGGGCTCTGGAGAGGTGGGGTTTCCAGAACAGATTGGTGAGGTCATCTGCCTAGGGAAGTCAGATTGGCGTAATCTGCAACTTTGTGGCTGAAAAGCATTAAGATATAAAGCAGAACAAATTGTTTAATAGTCAGGAATCTAAAGGCAAGACTCTAGCAGGTGAGATTTGGGGTCTCCATTATGGAAAAAGCTAGGAAATCTATTTTAGATATATTCCAAGGGGCCCAGGGCTTTACTGATTTTTGCCTGAGCCCAACAGCTAACATGCAGGTGGACTAACGGTATTATCTGGGGAGATGGTGGTGTAATTGGAAATAGGACTAGAAAGCTGTATCAGGGCAGAGAGTAACTCCCAAATTTGGGAAATGTATTTAATTACCATTAACTGTAAACCCCATTGATCTGATCTGGGCCCCATATTCAGCACAGGAGCCTGTGTAACCTCTGCATCCCTGTAGCTCTAGGTAGCTCTATTTCTTTCTTTCTTTCTTTCTTTCTTTCTTTCTTTCTTTCTTTCTTTCTTTCTTTCTTTTTTGGGGGGGTAGCTCTATTTCTAATGCTTTGAGTAATATTCAAACTGTCTTGAAAGGGGGCTGAATCAATCTACATTCCCACCAACAATGTAAAAGAGTTCCTTTCTCTCTACATTATTGCCATTGCTTGTGGTTACTGCCCTTTTTTTATATAGGTCATTGATACTTTATTTCTCTCAGATAAAAACAGGAGAGAGAGAGAAGAGAGAGAAAGAGAGAGAGAGAGACTCCATAGCGCCAAAGCTTCCCACCAAGTGATGTGGGCCAAGATTAAACCTGGGAACCTGGGTTGCAGACATGGCAAAGCAGAACACTATCCAAGTGAGCTACTTCACCAGCCCAATATAGACCATTTTTATAGTTGTGAGGTGCTGTCTGATTACTGTCTTGATTTGCATTTCTCTAAAATTCAGTGACTTTGAACATGTTTTCACACTCCTGTTTGTTATCTGAATATTTTCTTTTGTCAAGATTTGCCCAGATTACACCGCCCCTCCCACATCCGTTAGTAGTTTTTGTTGTTACTGTGCTTTGTGAGTTCTTTATATATTTAGGTCATTAACCCTTTGTCTTTTTAAAAATATTTATTTATTTACCCCCTTTTGTTGCCCTTGCTGTTTTATTGTTGTAGTTACTGTTGTTGTTGATGGCGTTGTTGTTGATGTCGTCGTTGTTGGATAGGACAGAGAGAGGAGGGGAAGACAGGGGGAGAGAAAAATAGACACCCGCAGACGTGCTTCACCGCTAGTGAAGAGATTCCCCTGCAGGTGAGGAGCTGGGGGCTCGAACCGGGATCCTTGAGCCGGTCCTTGCACTTTGCGCCATCTGCGCTTAACCTGCTGCGCTACTGCCCGACTCCCAACCATTTGTCTTATGTACAGTATGCAGATAATCTTCTCTCAGTCTGGGAGTCGGGCTGTAGCGCAGTGGGTTAAGCGCAGGTGGCGCAAAGCACAAGGACCGGCATAAGGATCCCGGTTCGAACCCCGGCTCCCCACCTGCAGGGGAGTCGCTTCACATGTGGTGAAGCAGGTCTGCAGGTGTCTATCTTTCTATCCTCCTCTCTGTCTTCCCCTCCTCTCTCCATTTCTCTCTGTCCTATCCAACAACGATAATAACTACAACAATAAAACAACAAGGGCAACAAAAGGGAATAAATAAAATAAAAAAAAAATTTAAAAAAATCTTCTCTCAGTCACCAGGTTGCTATTTTTTTTTTTTAAAGATTTTATTTATTTATGAGAAAGATAGGAGAGAGAGAAAGAACCAGACATCACTCTGGTACATGTGCTGCCGGGGATTGAACTTGGGACCTCACGCTTGAGAGTCCAGTGCTTTACCTCTGCGCCACCTCCCGGACCACGTTGCTATTTTTTTTCTTCATTTTGGTGATGGTTCTTATTGTTGTACAGAAGTTTGCTGCAATCATATATATGTAGTCACATGTATGAATATATATTTAAATATCTGTATATATGGATGTACAAATATGGCTTTTCATCCTTTGCCCTACTTAAAGGAACGCCAACTGTCACTCTGAATGTGCTCTTAGAAGGTAACATATATACTAATGTGACACTTTCTGTTAGCAGGTGTTCTTCATTCCCCATTTAGAGCAAATTTAGCAAGTGGAAATTTAAAATGTACCACTTTACTGTGCATATCAGGGAATAATTATGTGCTCAGAGTATTTTCAGAATTATTTTAGGATGGAAGACTTGAGTATTTTTTTTTTATATATAGCACGTGCTTGAATCACTGCATCAGAACAGCCAGCATGTATTTCCCTCCTTTTAAGCTTCAGCGTATGCTTTTTAATTGTCAGAGCATGGTGCTGGGAATTCTTTTTTGTCAACCAGAGGTGTGTAGTGCTTTTCTCCTTAGGAAACTGATAAGTGAGCTGCTTTTACAGTGACTCTACTGGCGACTGAAATTCCCTTTATATGGAAGGAGTATTTAACTGGCTGTTCTAGAGAATAGTTTACTCAATCTTTTTAGGATAAAAGCTAGTGATTTAAATGATACTGACTATTGATGCGTGACCAAATAGGTAAGTTCCTTTGCAGAGAGCTTTTTAGGCCATTTTAGTATAAAGGTGTTTAGGAATTTACCTTGGCATTGCATGTTACTTTTAAGGTGCATTGAAGATTTCAACTTGTTTAGTCAACGCTACACCTACACGTGATTGATATTATCTGTCCAATATGTTTTGGCTGATTTTACTCTTTTTTTAAATATTTATTTATTTTCCTTTGTTGCCTTTGTTGTTTTATTGCTGTTATTGATGTCATTATTGGATAGGGCAGAGAGAAGTGGAGAGAGGAGGGGAAGACAGGGGGAGAGAAAGATAGACACCTGCAGACCTGCTTCACTGTTTGTAAAGTGTCTCCCCTATAGGTAGGGAGCTGGGGGCTCGAACCAGGACCCTTACACCAGTCCTTGTGCTTTGCGCCACCTGCACTTAACCCGCTGCCCTACCGCCCAACTTCCAACTGATTTTACTCTTACAGGAATTGCCTAAATTGGCTGTGAGAAAGAGTACACTGATCATAGGGGAAATCGAGATAGGTAGAAATTGTCCTGCTCTGAGAAGGTAGAAAGTATTTCAAAGCATTAAAAAAAGAGGCTATAAATAAAGAGGCGATAGATCCGTAAATAAAAAAATATTCATTATGACTAAAAAAAAAAGTTTAAAAATTGGCACATCAATATGTACCGAACAAAAATACCATCTGATGGGGCCAGGAGGTTTCGCACATAGTGCAAAGCACAAGGACCTGTGCAAGGATCCAGGTTCGAGCCCCTGGCTCCCCACCTGCAGGGGGGGTCACTTCATAAGCAGTGAAGCAGGTCTGCAGGTGTCTTGTCTTTCTCTGTCCCCTCTCTGTCTTCTCCTCTCCCAATTTCTCTCTGTCCTATCTAGCAACAATGACAGCAGCAACAATGGGGAAAAGATGACTGCCAGGAACAGTGGATTCGTGGTGCCAAGCCTGAGTGATAATCCTGGAGGCAAAAAACAAACAAAAAAATCTGACAAGGGACTCGGTTGTCTAAACTTCTTATTAGATACTTACTTAGATGTAGAAATAACTGCTAAATTCCCTGCCTCAAAAATTTAAGAAATAAGGGGAAGGGAAGGAAGGTTTAAAGCTATGTAGGGGGACTGGCCAGTGATGCATCCAGTACAGCGTACATGTTACAATGTGCAAGGATCCTTGTTCAAGCCCCTCGTCCCCACGGGCAGGGAGGAAGCTTTACAAATGGTGGAGTGGTTTCACAGCGTGTCTGTAGTAAATTACAGGCAGTTCGGGGGAGGGATGCATCGGAAGAAAGAAGCAGAGATCAGACTATGAAGATCTTGCTTAATATGTTAAGTGTGTTTGATTTTATTTTTAGGGGATGGGGAGCTTTTTAGCAGAAAGGCAAAAGGGACCAATTGAGAAATAGATCAAAGATCCTTGTGGAAATATCTCTAGGTGACTATATGGAGTGTATGTTTCAAGACAGAGCTACATGCAAGGAAACTTGGAAAATGTATTGATTGCAGTAATCCAGAATTACAGGGGTGATAGTGTGAGCCAGGGTAATAGTAGCAGCAGCAGAGAGGGACTCTGCTTTCAGAAGTGTTAGAAACATAGATTAGCAACAAGATTAGCAACCTAGTGACGTGAGAAAGAAAAAACCCAAGGATGACTTTTGTTTTCTTCTTTGGATAAATTCAAAGGTCTCAGCAGCTAATGTAGAGGAGAATTGTGTCAATCAGCTTATGTTTCATAACAGACCACTCCCCAAACCAGTAACTTCGGGCAATGATTGTTTTGTGAGGGGACGTTTGGTATATTGTGTGAAGTAAAAAGAGGGGATCAGGAGGTACAAACCTCCTTTTTAGATAGAGGGTCACTTCTATTTGCTATGATTTAGTAGATTATTAGGGCAAGGTCTAGGAACAAAATCCATATAAATTATTGGTACTAGCATCCCCAGACTAAAAAAAAGATCTACCATGTTATACCAAGTAGGAATGCTCTACTTTCAGATAGCAGGAGGAACCTCTAAAATAAAAGACACAAGGATATAATGCACATCATAGTGACTGTTGTCAACAGTGTTGTTTGCATATGTGAAAGCTGTTAAGAGATTACATCATTCAGCGGACCAGGCGGTGGCGCACCTGGTCAAGCGCTCACATTACAGTGTGCAGGTACACAGGTTCAAGCCCCTAGTCCCCACCTGCAGGGGGAAAGCTTTGCGGGTGGTGAAGCAGGGCTGCTGGTGTCTCTCTCTATCTTCCCCTCCCCTCTCAGTTTCTGTCTCTATCCAATAATAAATAAATAAAAATAAAAAGATCATATCATTCAAAGTTCTCCCTACAAGGGAAATTATAACATTAGTGTGTGATGGATGTTAATTAGACATGCATTTCTCATTGCATACAAATATTGAATCCTTATGTTGTATACCTCAAAGAAATACACTGTTGTATGTCAGTTATATCAATAAAAAAAGACACAGTCCTTCATTCCTGTGCCATTTGGTTGGTATTCATTGGTCGAGGCTGGGTTTGTCTGGATGCTGCTTCAAGTCGTAAATTGGCACCATTTGCCGACTTCAGCCATGTAGTCCCATGTTAAGCCCCTGTTCAAATTGAATTCTAAAACATAGGAACGGTTAAAGAAAGTTAAAACCCAGAGTCAAGGGCCAGAGAATTATACTCTTCTCTCTCTTGGGAGAAACTTGAAGAACTTCAGAGTCATGTCACAGGGTGTGGGTACAAGGCAGGGTGAAGAAACTGGACCAGTAATAATTCAACACTGATAGTTAGGTGCATAATGGATTTGGGGAGAACATGACTGGAGGGTGGGAGCTATTGCTACATTGTTGTACCTCAGAAATGCTCAGTCTGTGACTAGGGCGGTAGGAGGGGGAGGAGATATAGTGGATTCAAGAAGCAAAGATTGGAAATGGAAAGACTGACTGGCGAATGCTTAAGGACCCAGGGTCGAGTTCTTGGTCCCCACTTGCAGGGGGAAGCTTCATGAGGGGTGAGGCAGTGCTGCAGGTAGTAAACCTCTTCACTGCATACAACCACAAATGCAATAAAGAGGCACAATGACTAGAGACTGACTGAGTTCTGTCATCTTTGACATTGAGATTCTTTGGAACAGTTGCAGGAGAACAGTAAGGTGAAAGTCACATTACAGTGGGCCGGGGGTAGAGCACCTGGTAAAGCATACATGTTATAATGTTCAAGGACCCAAGTTCAACCCCTGTTCCCCATCTGCAGGGGGGAGCTCTTCTTGAGTTGTAAAGCAGTGCTGCAGATGTCTCTTTATCTCTCTCCCCCTCCGCCCCCCTTCTCTCTCATTTTATTTATTTATTGAGAAAGGAGGAGAAAGAAAGAACCAGACATCACTCTGGTACATATGCTGCCAGGGGATTGAACTCGGGACCTCATGCTTGAGAGTCCAGTGCCATATGCATTTCACCATCTCCCGAACCACCAGGTGTCTCCTCTATCCCCCCTTTCCTCTCAGTATCTCTGTCTCTATCCAAATAATAATAATAATAATAGTAGAAAAATAAAATTAAAAAGTAAAAGTCACATTGTAGCAGTTTGAGAAGTAACTGGGAGGTGGGTCAAACACAGGGAATGTAGGTAGGCATGCATTTTAGTTCATTTGGTAAGTTGAAGAAGTGACAAACTATAGTAAGTTGATGACGAGGTATGCTTTTTGATGTCCTTCTGATAGGCTAAAGTTTAGGAAGAAGGGCAGTTGAAGTAATTCCAGGCAAGAGAAATGAAGAAGAGTATTTTGGGGTGCACCTGCTTGGGTGTACGTGTGTAAGGACGCATGTTCAAGCCCCTGGTACCCACATGCAAGGGAAAGGCAACACACGTGGTGAAGCAGTGCTGCAGATATCTCTCTAGCTCCCATTCCCTCTTGATTTCTGTCTTTAGTCAGTAAGTAATAAATACAGTATTTAAAAAAAAATCAAAATGAGAGTATGTTTGCTGAAGCACAGTTGCGAGGAAGGAGAGGACAGAGAGAAATGGAAAGGGGGGAGAGAAAGACAGACACCTGCAAACCTGCTTTACTGCCTGTGAAGCGACTCCTGCAGGTGGGGAGCCAGGGGCCTTGAACTGGAATTCTTCCGCCAGTCCTTGTGCTTTGCACCGCGTGCGTTTAACCTGCTGCTCTACCGCCCGACTCCCATGTTTTGTTTTTCTTAGGACTTTTCTCTCCACCCCTCACCTACACACAGGTACCATAGCAGTGTTGTTTGAGAAGCCCTCTGGGACAGTGCCACCTAATCAGTTGAGGGTTAGAACAGCTTCAGACCTCAAGTTTCAAATTCATTACAGCATATGAGTAAAGGTGATACTGACATCATAGAGACCATTACATCAAAGTCTTATTGATAGCTGGCGGTGTTTTGTAGCACAGTATAAAGGATACAAAATCCCTTTATCACAAATTCAATATGAAACCTGGGGCAAATGATTTTGCTCTATCTGTGAAGTTAAGTAGGGGTTACAAGTTCTCTTTGTGTACACTGTGGGTTTAAGAAACCAGAAAATGTTAACAATAAACTTATAAAAATAGTAAATGAAACATAACTCATTGAGCAATATGTTCTTGTTGTCACATTTATATCCACTTGGCACCATAACTTGGAATGTTTAGAAACTGTTGATTACACATTGGTCTCTTTCCAGTGAACTTGGAGAGAGAGTATAAATTGCTTACCTACTACATGCAAATTTATTTAAAAATATCCACGTTCTCCATACTTCTTTAAATCTATGCAACAGATTTTAAGAACCCAAAGACACCGGTTCTGTTTATAAAACTGTGTTCACCAAATTAGTGGGGTGAATACCTGGAGTTTTCTGCCAATACTAGCACTAGCGTAAGCCAGAACTGAGCAGTGTTTTTGGACAGGGACTCTCTCTCTCTCTCTCTCAAAAAATATTATACTTCCGAGTTAGGCATACTGTTTACAAGTTAGTCTAAGATCCAGGGCAAGAATCTATCTGATTATAGCTAGACAGGTCAGATTTGTTTTTGTTTATGCTCAGTGTCATATGTGTGGGGGGATAATTTTCCAGAAAATATGTCAAATCAAGTCATTATAAATAGAATAGAGAAATGTATTCTTGGGACAGTTATTTATAACAACCAGTTATTAGTCACCACAAACAAGATATAGAACATTTCCCTTAGTTCAAAAAGGTTTCTTTTTGCTAGGTGGAAATCAGTCTTCTCCCCACAGCATCTGTATCTACTGATTTGCTTACTTTTATCATAGTTTCGCCTTTGCTAGTATTTATATGCATAGAAGTATACTGTACATGATCTTTTAAACATATTTATTAATTTTATTTATTGAATAGAGACAGAAATTGAGTTGGAAGGGGAAGATAGAGAGTGGGAGGGAAACGAAGACACACCTGTAGCACTGCTCCACTGCTTGTGAACCTTCCCTTCTGCAGATGGGGACTGGAGGCTTGAACCTGGGTCCTTGCACATGGTAACGTGTGCTCAAAGCCTGGCCCCTTATATGTGGTCTTTTGTGTCTGACTTCTTTCACTTTGTATAATGCTTTTGAGATTCAAACATAGTGTTCTTTGTGTAGGTAGTTAACTTTTTTAGTGTTGAGTAACATTTTATTGTCTGGATTTGTTTATCTGTTTATCAGTTGATGGACATTTGGGTTGTTAACCTTTTCAGGGTGTATGCAAATAAAATTGTTATGATTATCTGGATACCCATCTTTCTGTAGACATATATTTTCTTACCTAGTGGTGAGATTCTGTGCTTTGTGGTGGCTATACCATAACCAAGTGCTTTCAGTGTGAATGTTTCATTTTCACTCCCAACAATGTATAAAAATTTAGTTGCAAGCATATAGTATGGCCAGCCTTTTCTCCCCCATTTTTATTAGTGATTTAATAATGCTTTACTAGTTTATAAGATTACAGGGGTGTAGTTCCACACTGCACCCACCATGGTATGGTTAGACTTATTAATCTTAACTATCCTGATGAGGGGCTGGGTGGTGGCGCACCTGGTTAAGCACACACATTATAGTGCGCAAGGACCCTGGTTCAAGCCCCTGGTCTCCACCTGCAGGGGAGAAGCTGCACGAGTGGTGAAGCAGTATTGCAGGTGTCTCTCTCTCTCTCCCTCTCCATCACCCCCTTCCCTCTCAATTTTTGGCTGTCTCTATCTAATAAATAAAATAAAGATTTAAAAAAACTATCCTGATGTGCAGTACTTTCACTTTACGATTTTCATTTGCTTTTCCATAGTAAATAACTGTGTTGAGCATGTTGTTATGTGCTCATTGGTCATGTGTGTGGAGAGTGAAAGTTTTGTTTGAACCTTTCCCCCATTTTAAATTTTGCTGGTTGGTGGCTTATTGAGTTAATACAATTTTTTTAAAAAAAACATGTTTTTGGAATAAATCTTTTGTCAATCTTTGTTTTGTAACTTGCTTGATTATCATAGGAGTACTTACCTTTTTTCTTTTTTATAGAGACAGAGAAATTGAATAGGGAGGAAGAGAGAAAGAAAGATACTTCCAACACTGCTTCACTGCTCACGTACCCTGCGGCACACGGTAATGTGTGGGCCCAGCCTAGTGCAGCCCTGCCCAGCCCATGGAATACTTGTCTTCTTCTTTTTAAACAAACTATATATATTTTTTCCCAGAAAATATGTCAACCAAGTCATTATAAATAAAATACAGAAATCTGTGCTTGGGACAGCAAGACAGCTCTTCCACATATATATTTAGATAGAGACAGAAATTGAGAAGGGAGAAAGACAGAGACACCCGCAGCCCTGCTTCACCACTCCTGAAGCTTTCTGCAGGTAGGGATAGGGGCTTGAACCCAGGTCCTTGAGTTTTGTAATGTGCACCCAACCAGGTGTACCACCAATTGGCCCCCCAGGAATACTTTTTTAATACTAGAAGTACATTTAATTGGTATTTTTCTTTAGTAGCTCGTATTTCTTGTGTCTTTGTTTAACCCACAGCTACAAAGATTGTCAACTATTTGTTCTTCCAGTAGTTGTTATAATACTAACACTTCTACTTAGGTCTGTGACTCACTTTGAGTTAACTTTTTTCCATATGTGTGTTCAACTATTGCAGTACCATTTGTTGAATACTGTCCTTTCCTTATTGAATTACTTTGGTACATTTGTTGTAAATCAGGTGTGTGTGTATTTGTGTTTGCACTGGGAGAGGCCTGTTTCTGAACTCTTAGTTTACATGAAAGATAATTTCTAAACTGTAAGAATTTTGCTAATGACTCATCTTAACCACTGCCACCATATTGTTAGCTTTCTTTGTGCAGAGTCTTTATCTCATGTATTTCAGTCATTGAACATAATTATTTGTTTGCATAGCTGTCATTTCTGGTAACTCACAAGTTCTTTGAGGACAAGGTCTGTCTTTTCATTTCTGTTCTCTCCAGGTACAGCATAGTCATCCAATTCATATCCATTGAATTAAAAGAAATAGAATAGAATGGGAATTAGGTTCGAATATTAAATATTCTACCAATATGACTGTGATTGGTGTTTTTACAAGACGTAAGCAATTTTCTTCTTTGCTGTTTCACCTTGCTTGTATTGATACACAGCTATTTTCCTGATATCATGGGAAGTTTGACTTTGAGGAGTTGACTAAGGTTTTCTTAGAATCTGCTCTTTGACCTATAATAAAAGCAAATCATTAATGGATGCCAATTGCTCTACTTCATGATGGCATGCGTTATTTCCTTTAACAATTTCAATAGCCCAGTGAAGCCAGTATTAGCATTTTTCTCAGTTTACAGATGAGAGAACACATGCATTTCTGCTCCATGTGACACAGCTGATCAGTGACAGTGTGAATTCCTGCAAGTAGCCCTAAACACCATAGTAAAGTCATTGCCTGGTCTCATCCAGGAAGCTTAAATGTAGATCAACTTTCTCTTCAATTATGTGTTGTTCTTCTTCAGGGTTTGAAATATAGCCTGGTAGCCTTGAAAAAAACAGGTGTTCAAGTCAGTGTCATTGAGTATATATAGGTAGTTATTTCTTAGTAATAATATCAAATGTCGGGGGGTCTGCATAGTGACGCATCTGGTAGAGTGCACAAGGACCCAGGTTCAGGCCCTTGGTCCCCACCTGCAGGAGGGAAGTTTCACAAGCCCTGAAGCAGGTCTGCAGATCTCTCTCTCTCTTATTTTCTATCTCTCTTTACCTCTTGATTTTCTGTTTTATATTCAATAAATAAATATTATAAAATAATATCAAAAACTTGAAAACAATTAAAATGCCCTTTGACAGAAAACTGGATAAAAAAATATGGAACATACTCAGTGGAATATTACTCAGCAATAAAAAGATATTTTGTTCCTTTGGGATAAAGTGGATGGAATTGGAGAAGATTATACTTAGTAAAGCAAGTAAAGAGGTGAAGGACAACTACAGAATGGTCTCACTCCTATGTGTAATATAGAGAACTGGACATACAAATGTGGAAAAAAAAAAAAACGTCAAGTTAAATCTAAGATTGTGGGAGAACCATAGTGGTTGCATATGGAGTGGAGATGAGGACACAGACCTTTGGTGACAGGAGTGGTGAGAAGAAAATTTTTTTTTACTCTAAACCATTAACCCCTTAGTAAAAAAATAATAACAATAAAAGAAAGAAGCCTGCTAATGAGAGCCTAGATCCAGGCTTTTGGGGGTGTGTTTATGGGGAAAATGTCTTTGCACCTTGATAGAGGAGTTATACAAAATACTGTGTATGGTGGTTAGCCTGCCATTTCCCTTTTTAAAAAATATATATATATTCCCTTTTGTTGCCCTTGTTTTTTTGTTGTAGTTATTATTATTGTTATTAATGTCCTTGTTGTTGGATAGGACAGAGAGAAATGGAGAGAGGAGGGGAAGACAGAGGGGGAGAGCAAAATAGACACCTGCAGACCTGCTTCACCACCTGTGAAGCAACTCCCCTGCAGGTGGGATGACAGGGGCTCGAACCAGGATCCTCACGCTGGTCCTTGTGCTTTGCACCACGTGTGCTTAACCCTCTGTACTACTGCCCGACTCCCTGCCATTTCCCTTTTAGAAAGACATTCCTTTGAACCCAAAAGCTATTTGTTCATCTGGAACCTTGCTTGAAATACAAATACTGAACATTTCTCAGCACTTTCCTCCTTTATCACAGTAGTCTCTGATGATGATGTATTGGCTCTGACAAACAGGATTTAGTGTTAGAATAGTCATAGTTGTATAACATGCATTATTGCTTATACAGCACTACCATATCCATTACCTGTATATGATTCATATGCTGTTATTATTTTTCTTCTTCTGTGAATTGCATTTGCAAGTTAGCAATAATGTTAGAAAGACTGGAGAATTTAGGAAGTTAACTTCTACAGGAATTAGGAGAAATTTCTGATAGATGACCTTGGGGTTAATGACAAGATCAGTTTCTTAATGATTGCTTTAGTGAGTCACCTTCCCACCTTGCTTTGAAACAGAGACATTCAGCTTCTTCACTAAATGATAGGAGGGAGAACTTGAGTGGCAGAAATTGAATTACATTTATTTCTAAATGTGGTTTTCTGATCAGGGATGTGTCAGATCCTTTACAAACTTCAGTCTAGGACAAGTTCTCATGTCCCTGGGAAATTTGTATGGCTGCATCTGAAGGTTAAAGAATGAAGCAAATGGTCTTTGACAGGCCTTTCTAAGATTTGAAAACAAACAAAACACCCCCCCCCCCGGCCACACACACACACACACACACACACACACACACAGAGCTAAGAAATCAGGAGTCCTGTGCTCTAACTCTGTCCTTTTATTACCAAACTGTGTAACTTGGAGCAGGAATATTCTTGTTTGTTGTGTTCTTAAACTTAAATAATTAAAGACCCCAAAGAGGTTTTGTTTGTGTTGGTTCTATTAATAAATACTTAACTATACCAGAACTTAAAACTGAGATTTGAAAACCTAAGAATACAAACTCTACTGGTTGTTGGAGTAAGGGCACCATTATAGGTTCCTATAGCCTCTGGGAAGTTATACTGTATACTTATGGGAAAATTAAAATAGGAAACACAAATAAAACTTCACTATGACTATGAAAACAATGAGCCCACAAGTTCACTGAAAGACTCCTGGGGTTCCTTAGGATTTCTTGGATCGCATTGGGAGAACTGCAACAGACTTGTGTATTTTGTTTTACTGTAACTGATGGTAGATCAATATTTAGATGGTTCAGTTCACCATTATCTGCCGCTGCATCTCGCCTGTTGTAGAGCCAGATGTTGTTGTGTGCGGGCCGCGGAGAAGAGAGAGGGGGTCCGGAACGAAGAGGAAACACAAATCTTTATTTGCGCTGGTACCTCAGAGTTGGGTGCTAGAGAAGCAGGTTGGGCCACGTGGAGGTAGCGAAAATGGCCGCCTCACGCAGTAACCTTTCCTGCGTCTGAACACTGGAGTTAAGCGCTGGCAAGAGAGCGAGGTGCGGAAGACGAAGGGCTTTTATAGGAGTAGCTTTCACGAGAATGGGAAGGGGGAGGAGTAACCATAGCACTCCAGGATAGGATAACTCTCATGAGAATGGGAGGGGGGAGGAGTAACCAAAGCACTCCAGATATCGCGGGGATATAGACAATGTCCTGAGGGCATAACATGGCGGAACAGGCACTCCCAGAATGTCCCAACTCTCACGGGAACTAGTAGCCTGAGGGGAAAACATGGCAGATGTGAATGCATCTGCACAATTTCCCAGCATCTCCCCCTTTCCTTTTATCTAATGCCCAGGGCAACAGTGTGTAAAGTCTGTGAACTACTCAGGGTCAGTCTATGAAAAACCAGCAACGTGAAGGGAAAAAAGCTGCTGTAAAATTGTCTAAAGTGTGCAAAGGGTATACCAGCAAGTCCGATAAAAGTCTCAGTCCAAAGTAGGCGACGGGGGAGAAATGGCAGGGGATGAAATGCTGCATGAGGAAGGTCAGCCTCTGGAATTCTGCTTTTCTGTAGAAAGTGAGCTGGAACCGCCAAAACGTGACAGGTCAAAGCAAAAGCAGGAAAGGCAGACAGGCAGTAAAAAGGTTCTGTCCTTGGAGTCTGTGAATCAGGTTCTTCAGATCGCGTCAGGTGACATCTAGGGTTTCGGGGGGTGTGCCACTGTAGTCGTGCCATCTAGTGGGTGATGTCAGGCTCTGCAGGGGTCCAGATGGTTTTTTCTGGGATTCCTGTGGAAGAAACACAAACAATCTGCTTCTCGTGGTTAGCAGGGCATCTGATTTGAATGCTTTATAGAAAAAGAGGTTTGGTGCCTTGACCAACTGAGTATTGGGGGATGTATCTTTCCTATTCATTTATGATTATATTTTATATTATTTGTCATGGTAGTCAGCCATTATCTGGAAGGTCCTGGGTGATTCATGGGGAAAAAGACCTTATCTTTTAACAAAGACTCTAAGGTGTAGGGAAGCGGGAACTATCTTATCCCTTTTTTTTTTTTTTTTGTATCTTGCCTTTGTTGCCCTAGTTGTTTTATTGTATGTAATTATATTGTTGTTATTACTGATATTGTGGTCGTTGGATAGAACAGAGAGAAATGGAGAGAGGAGGAGAAGACGGGGAGAGAAAGACACCTGTAGACCTGCTTCACCGCCCGTGAAGTGATTCCCCTGCAGGTGAGGAGCCGGGGCTCAAACTGGGATCCTCAAGCCAGTTCTTGCACTTAGCGCCACCTGCACTAAACCTGCTGCGTCACCACCCGATTCCCAGGAACCATCTTTTAACATAAACTCTATGGCCATGCCAATAGCAACCTTGAGGGCACATGTGGCTCCCCACACTCACCATGATTCCTTCCTAGATTGTGGCTTCATGTAGGAACACAACCGGTCTTGTTCAGTAACTGTTTTATAATAGTGCTCTGCATCTCTTCTTTACCTCTAACCCTCAGAATCCAGTTTAGTTATTAGTTAGATTGATATACTCTTTTACTATCCAGTGGTGGGCCTTTAAGACTTTTGTAACATTGAAGGATTAATCACAAATAGATAGCATTTGCACATGTTGATTTTCCTGTGATGCCCAAGTGAAACATGTGCCACTATAATGCAAAGTTCCTCCAATAAAAGATGAGCACACACTGTGAGATAAGCAATGTAGTATGTACTATATAATTTTAGAAAAGTGTTAAATTAAAAATAATACAGAGGGGGTGGGCGGTAGAGCAGCGGGTAAAGCGCACATAGTACAAAGCACAAGGACCAGCATAAGGATCCCGGTTCAAGCCCCCAGCTCCCCATCTCCAGGGGGTCACTTCACAAGTGGTGAAGCAGGTCTGCAGGTCCCCCCCCCACTTCCTCATCTCTCTCGACTGCTCTCTGTCCTATCCAACAACAGCAGTAGCGATGGCAACAACAACAAGGGCAACAAAAAGGGAAAAACAGCCTCCAGGAGCAGTGGATTCCTAGTGTAGGTAGGCCCTAAGTCCCAGCAGTAACCCTAGAGGCAAATAATAATAATAATAATAATAATACAGAGTAGGGTGTTGGTATCGTTGTCCAGTCATATTGTACTAACAGTAGGCTAGTGAAATCACTCACATGGATAATGTGCTGCTTTGCCATATGTGTAACCCAGGTTTGAGTCTGTTGTCTGTCTGGTGCTGTGTGCTGTGGTTGGTCTCTCTATCTCTCTTCCCCCCTCCCTCTCAGAAATGACCCTTTAAACTTCCTTAGAGTTTTTTCCCCCTCCAGTCACCTGGGTTCTAAATCCTTTATTGATCCTCTGCTGTGAACCTGCAGGACTTCTCACTTCTGCATATGAAGGGTTTTCTAGCCACTAGAGGACTCAGTCTTTCTAACCATGATTGCTGCTAGTTCAAACTTGAAGTACAGGGAACTTTCCAACTTGAATGTCCATGGTTCTAAACATGCTATCATGCAAATTCATTACTGTTGCAGTTTAATGAATTGCACTGCCCTCCAGAACCACCTGTAACGGGTTCCTGAAGGATGGCCTCAGCATTTCTGCTCTGATGGGGTGGCAGAGAGGTCTGATGCTATCGAATACATCTTGATTTTTTTTTTTTTGAAAAGGAAGTTGAATGTCTTTCATATAAAGTTTTTCTCTTTTTTATTAAAAAAACATTCCCCCCCCCCTTTTAAGTTTATTTATTATTGGTTAGAGACAGAGAGAAACTGAGAGGGAAGGGGGAGACAGAGGGAAAGAGACACCTGCTGACCTGCTTCCCCCCTCCAGGGGCTTGAACCCAGTCCTTGCACACTGTAATGTGTGTGCTTAACCAAGTGCACCACTGCCTGACCCCTGCAAAGTCTTCTCCGGTGCTGAGTAAGTGCTAGGAATTTCTCCTGTTGCTTGTTATATGTCCTTAGTAGATAACTGTTGCTAAGACACCCACACCACCTTACTACTTCTTATTGTGAGCAAGTGTGACTCTGTCTGGGAGCTCTTCCTAAGTATACACGTTTTAGAGTACAGTGCAGGCAGTCAATAAAATCAAGGAACTTACAGCTAACTCCACCAGTGACAGGAATTTCTGGGTAAGGACTTCAGACCCCTCACTTTCAGTTTCTGAGGCATAGTCTGCGCAGTTTCTTACATGTCACTAGTGGAATCGAGCCACAGTTACCCCACAGCAGAATCTAGCTCACTGGTTTTCTCCCCATCTCTACTTTGAAGGAATCCTGAATTAAGTGTGGTTTTTGTCTTGGTCATCTTTTTCTTTTTCTTTCTTTCTTCCTTCCTTCCTTCCTTCCTTCCTTCCTTCCTTCCTTCCTTCCTTTCTTTCTTTTTTTTTTTTTTTGTCTCCAGAGTTATCTCTGGGGCTTGGTGCCTGCACTACAAATCCAGTGCTCCTGATGGCCATTTTTTCTCTTTTGCTCCTCATGTTGTTGTTGTTGTTGTTATTGTTATTGTTGTTGGGTAGGACAGAGAAATTGAAAGACATGGGGAAGAGGGGGAAAGAGAAACACCTGCAGACCTGCTTCACCGCTTGCAAAATGACCCCCCTGCAGATGGGGGGCTGGGGACTTGGACTGGCATCCTTGAGCCAGTCTTTGCGCTTTGTGCCATGTGTGCTTAACCTGCTGCACTATTGCCCAATTCCCATCTTTTTCATTTTCTTGTCTACTTAGGAGATATCTGTACTGATACGTCTTGCTCCCTATTGCTAATTTTTAACCCAGGGCTGGTCACTGCCCCATGGCTAACTACCAGTGCTTACAGTCAGTGGTATCCTGGTAAATTTTTAATGTACAGCGCCCCCCCCCACCTGTCCCATTATCTTTCATTGATTGACTTCTGGTACTGTTGCAAATGCTTCACAAATACCAAGGGGGCATGTGCTGTAATCTCCACTTTGCAGGTGAAAGAACGGAGGCACCAAGCACTTAGTGTTAAGGCCCAGGTCCCATGGCTAATAAACTCGTTAGGAATCAAATCTTTGCTCAAAGGCCAAACAACTTCTAAACTGCATTTCTTTACCAAAAGAGCTCAATTTAGTCCCACGCAGCTCTGATTTGTGGATTGATGAGAGCAGGTTTTCAGTTTCTAAATGGATTATTTTCAGTTCTTCTAATCTTTCCTCAGAGTACAATGTGATGCTTGTGTTGGTTGTTGTGACTATAGCTGGAGTTTCAGTGTGAGATAGGAAAGACAATATTAATGAAGTGAAAGCAGGGACAGTATTTTGAACTTTGCATATAAACGTCTTGAATCTTAGTTCTATAGTCTAGAGACGCCAGAATGGACAAACCAAGCTAAGATATTGAAGATCTACCTAATTTTAAGTCATATCAGATGAACAACAACAACATAGTTCTCTATTTCATTATTGGGTACATCTGGTATGGTTCCTCTAGAAATCCTTCTAACATTAAGTGTATTATGTGAGGTAGTCAATAGAAATCATCTCTAACTTTACTGTGTTTAATGTCTGTATGGAGTTTTAATGGCTTGTAATTAAGGAAAATCTCTTACATCACTGTCATCCATCAAATTCACTTTGTCAGTACCGTTTCTTGAACGAATACATGAAATAAATGCAAGAGCTCACCTTGTAATTGTAGCCTTGATAGGTTCGTGCAGTTTTGATGGGCTCATGTAGTGAGTATTACTTTAACTTTAAATGATATTTCCAGTTTTCAGCACATTTCCATCCGTATAATCATTTTTGAGATCTTATGAATTTCTACATAGCTTTCGCTTCATCACTTCCCATTTCAAACTGAAACTCCAGGTGTTGGCACAATCACCAGAGAGGACATGACGTGGATTGTAGTGTAAATATGCCACATTGAGCTCCAACTCAGTACAGACATTTAAACGCAGTCCTGAAGGATAGAATGACTCACAGTACACATTTGATTTTTACAAGTGACTAATGCTGCACAGATGTGTGATTGTTTTGCGATTATAATGACAAAGAATGACTTTGCCCTAATTTCTGGCTTGAATCGATATTTTCCTCTCCCTGTTTCCATTGACCTTGATAAACATCCACTGGTTTTCACTGCCCACATTCCTAAAACAGCCTCATGCCTGGTGTTTGATGTTTCTTATTTATTTATTTATTTATTTATTTATTTATTTATTTATTCCCTTTTGTTGTAGTTGTTGTTATTGAGGTTGTCGTTGTTGGCTAGGACAGAGAGAAATGGAGAGAGGAAGGGGAGATGGGGAGAGAAGGATAGATACATGCACACCTGCTTCACTGCCTGTGAAGCGACTCCCCTGCAGGTGGGGAGCCGGGGGCTCGAACCGGGATCTTTATGCCAGTCCTTGCGCTTTGCGCCACATGTGCTTAACCCACTGTGCTTAACCCACCTGACTCCTGTGTTTGATGTTTCTATGGCTATTGCTACCCAAAGCAAAATATGAATTTCTTGAGTTGTAGTCATATAATTCTTGAGCAGACATTATTGAGAACCCAGAAAGTTCTTAGCATTGTACTTGGCATTAGGCATTGAAAGATAACGTATTGGCTCAACCTCAAAGGACCCTGGGTCTTTTGAAGTAAATGTTGCTAGAGCAGAAAATACTTAAAATTGGTACCTGGGTGGTCCAGGAGGTGGTGTAGTGGATAAAGCATTGCACTCTCAAGCATGAAGTCCTGAGTTCAATCCCCGGCAGCACATGTACCAGAGTGATGTCTGGTTCTTTCTGTCTCTCCTCCTAACTTTCTCATTAATAAACAAATAAAATCTTTAAAAACATGGTACCTGGGTAGTCTACTCTTCAGTTCTTAATTTTCTAAACCAAGGGATAAGATAATTAATAAATATTACACGTGGGAGCCGGGCGATAGCACATCGGGTTAAGCGCACATGGCGCAAAGTGCAAGGACTGGCATAAGGATCCCAGTTCAAGCCCCCGGCTCCTCACCTGCGGGGGGAATCACTTCACAGGCAGTGAAGCAGGTATGCAGGTGTCTGTCTTTCTTTCCCCCTCTCTGTCTTCCTCTCCTCTCCATTTCTCTCTGTCCTATCCAGCAACAATGACATCAGTAACAATAATAATAACTACAATAAAACAACAAGGGTGACAAAAGGGAATAAATATTTTTTAAAAATAAAAAATAAATATTACACATGTTATACTAACTATGTTATGTGTTCTCTTATTTAAGCATGCCCCGCCCATTTGTTAAGAAAGACACCAATTTTACAAATGAGGAAATTTGAAGAGAAGGGAAGAAAATCTGCTGACTATCTCAATTTACAATATTCTGGATTCTGAAATAACTTTCACTCCGTGTCTCTTATGAACTTGTTTGATGTCAGTAGTTCCCTGATTCATAGGTTAAGCTCTACTGTGTTGACAGGGTTAAAGTATTTATTTGTTTATTGCCCACCAGGGTTATCACTGGGGCTCAGTGCCTGCAAGACAAACACTGCTCCTGGTGATCATTTTTATCCCCTGCCCCTTAGTGTTTTAGATAGGGGTAGAGTGGAATTGAGAGGGAAAGAGACACCTCACCTGCAGCACTGCAGCACTGCAGCACTTTGTACGTGCACAAAGATTTTGCCTTGCAGGTGGGAATGGGAGGCTTGAATCTGGGTCCTTAAGTGTGATAATGTGTGTGCTCTACCAGGTGTACCACCTCCAGGCTCCTAGGGTTTGAGTTTCTGGATGACACCAGAGGGTAGAATCCTCAAATTCCTGACTGCTACTCTGGGAGAATCTTGATTACTAAAATTTGGGAATTCACCACTCTGATCTTACTGCATGGAAAACCACTAATATCTTTAATACTCTTTTTCCATGTGTTGACTAATTAAGCACAGAAAACAATGGGAGCAACTAGGAGGGCAGCTACTTCAGATATGACTTGTTCCTTTGTTGTCATTGTATTCAAGGTAATTTTTATTTTGATTTCTTTTTTTCCTCTTCCTACCCCTCCTTCCCCCTCTCCCCCTTCTGGCTCCCCCCTCCTTCTCCCTTTCAATCAGTGCACTGCTCAGCTCTGGTTTGTGGTGGTACGGGGGATTGAACCTGGGACCTGGGAGCCTCAGGTATAACCATTATGCAGTCTCCCCTGACCCTCTTTTGATTTCTTTATTGACCCATGTATTATTTATAAACATGCTGTGTGAGCCCCATGTCTGAATTTCCCCCAGTTTCTTTTTTTTTTCCCTTCTAGCCTTTTATCATTATGATCTGAAAACACATTTGATACAATCTGTCTTCACATAATTTTAAAGACTGTCTTTGTGTCCCAAGATATGATCAGTGCTTGAGAACACCCCATGTACATTTGAGACGATTGTGTATTCCTTTTTTCTGGGATGGAAGTCTCTCTCTATCCCTCTTCCCCTCCCTCTGCACCCCCCATACTCTATCTCATCTGTTTTTTTCATTTAATATCAATTTATTTGTTAGGGTTTTTTGTCAGGATGATCTTGCTGTAAGTGGTGTGTTGACATCCCCTGCTGCTATTATGTGACCATTAATGTATCCCTTGAAGTCTCTTAGTAATTATTTTGCACTCATTATTTATTGATGTTCATTATAACTATTTGTATTCCTATTACCCTGTTTTGGGGCTGAAAATCTACTTTATCTGACATGAGAGTTGAGGGTTCCTGCCCTTTTCTCTGCATTTTTGGCTTGGAACACTTTGTTCTAGTCTTTCACTGTGAACCTGTTTGTCTTTTTCTCAGATGTGAGTTTCTTGTATGCAGAATATAGCGCTGGATCTTTTTTTTTTTAATCCATCTAGCCACTCTTATCTTTTGATTGGTGGATTCTGACATTCACACCTAGAGTGTCTATTGACATATGGACCTTACATAACCATTTAATTTTTTTTGTCTAGTTTTTGAATGCTTTATATTTGTGTTGTCACTTTTCTGATTGTGCCTTTCTGCTTTTTTATATGGATGGATTTTTTTCTCTTTCTTTCTCTCTCTCTCTCTCTTTCTTTCTCTCTCTCTCTCTCTCTCTCTTTCTCTCTCTCCCTTTCTTTCTTTCTTTCTTTCTTTCTTTCTTTCTTTCTTTCTTTCTTTCTTTCTTTTTGCCTTCAGGGTTATTGCTGGATGCCTGCGCTATGACTCCAATGGAGGCTATTTTCCCCCTTTTGTTGCCCTAATTGTTGTTTTTTTTTCTTTATTGGGGAATTAATGTTTTACATTCAACAGTAAATATGATAGTTTGTACATGCATAATATTCCCCAGATTCCCATTTAACAATACAACCCCCACTATGTCATTTATCGTCCTTCATGGACCTGTATTCTTGCCCTAATTGTTGTTATTGTTGCCACTGCTGCTGCTGTTGTTGGATAGGACAGAGAGAAATGGACAGAAGAGGAGAAGACAGAGGGGGAGAGAAAGATAGACACCTGCAGCAGACCTGCTTCACCGCCTGTGAAGTGAACCCCCTGCAGGTGGGGAGTTGGGGGCTCGAACCGGGATCCTTCCTGGGATCCTTCTGTTGCTCCATATGCTTAATTTTCTGTGCTACTGCCCGGTCCCGGTGCATGGATTTTCATGATGATCCTTTCAGTTTCTTTTAAGTGTCTCTGCTCCATAATTTTGTTTTAAGGTTACAATGATAGCTATATCAAACATACTGAATCAAAAATGATTTTTAAATACTTAATTTTAAAAAATTATCTTTCTTTATTGACTAAAGATAGCCAGAAATCGAGAGGGAGAGAGAAAGAGAGACACCTGCTTCACCACTTGCAAAGCTTTCCCCCTGCAGGTGGAAACCAAGAGCTGGAACCCATGTTCTTGTATACTGTAACATGTGCACTCAACCAGGTGCGTCACCACCAGGCCCCCCCAAATAATTTTTTGTGTGGGTCACAGTTCATCAGCTTTTGATTGTACTGCTTCTGTTTCTCCTTCCTTTTTCATTCTTCTTATATTTTCATATTACTGTTTCTGATTTTGTGTTACTGTTTACCACCTTGTTCTGTGTTTTGTATTCCCGTTTCTTCTTTCCTTGTTGGGATCCTTTCAACAAGTCTTATACGGCTTGATGGCTGCATCAAACATACTGAATCAAAGATGATTTTTTAAATACTTACATTTTTTTATTATCTTCATTTATTGCCTAGAGATAGCCAGAAATCGAGAGGGCCAGGTGTGGCAAATCCCACTGGTATCTGTTTGTTTGAGAAGGCATTTATTTCTCCATATCTTAGCGATAATGTTGTAGGATAAAGTATTTGTGACTGACAATTCTTTATTTTCTTTTTTAAATGTTTTTTTATTATCTTTGTTTATTGGATAGAGATAGTCAGAAATCGAGAGGGAAGGGGGTGGTAGAGAAGAGAGAGAGACAGAGACAGAGACACCTGCAGCACTGCTTCACCACTCACAAAGCCTTCCCCCTACAGGTGGGGACTCGGGCTTGAACCCAGATCCTTGCACATTGCAACATGTGTGCTCAACCAGATGTGCCACCACCTTGCTCCCTGACAATTCTTTTAGTACTTTGAAAGCTGAATTAGGGCAGAGTAGCTGCCAAACTTGAGGACAGTATATAAATACAATTAACTGTTTATACCACCAATCTGACCTAGGGCCCATATATTCATATTTAGCGGAGGAGCCTGTGTAACCTCTGAGGACCAGTGTGCGTGCATGTGTTCATGTATGTGTGTGTGTTGATGCACAGCCCAGTGGGAGGATTTCATATTTCGCCTTGGCTACTTTTGGCCCTTGTTCTTTCTATCTAATAGGACAAGGCTTTCATTCTTCTACCTATGCAACTCATTGCTTCAGACTCATAGCTGCTAGGAGGGAGAGAAGACTTGGCCAGATTGGGTCATTTTGATTCAGTCACCAGTCCTCAAATTATTCCTTTTTCCTGCCTCATAGCCGAGTCTATGTGAGCAGATCAGTGCTTTAACCCCCTCGTGAAATTTCTGTCTAGTTTCTGTAGATCTGCTCTGCTAGTAACAATGACAGCTGGTAATTATGGTAATGGACTCCCAAATGGTGTGTGTCCATTTGCTCTCTCACTGTCTTCTACTTTCACCATTAAATGTGTAATGTGTGTTTCTGACTTTCAGGCAAACACTGCTATGCATTCATGAAGTTTTGCTGTGGTTTATTATTGGTGATATGATTATTTTCTAGGGAGTGAGTGTGGTCTACTTTCCACTTTGCCACCGTGATTGCTTCCAGGATCACAGTCTATTTTCATTTTATTTATTCATTTTTCTTCAGGTGATTTATTTCTATAAGATGTTAAAAAGCAAGCTTAAAAAGGTAAACTAAATGATTATTTTTTTTTTCCTCCAGGGTTATTGCTGGGCTCGGTGCCTGCACCATGAATCCACCGCTCCTGGAGGCCATTTTCCCCCCTTTTTTGTTGCCCTTGTTGTTGTAGCCTCGTTGTGGTTATTATTGCCATTGTTGATGTTGTTCGTTGTTGGATAGGACAGAGAGGAGTCGAGAGAGGAGGGGAAGACAGAGAGAGGGAGAGAAAGACAGACACCTGCAGACCTGCTTCACTGCCTGTGAAGTGACTCCCCTGCAGGTGGGGAGCCAGGGGCTCGAACCGGGATCCTTACGCCGGTCCCTGCGCTTTGCGCCACATGCGCTTAACCCACTGCGCCACCGCCTGACCCCCTAAATGATTCACTTTTAAAAAATAATGATTGGTGTGGTCCGGGAGGTGGCACAGTGGCTAAGACACTAGACTCTCAAGCATGAGGTTCTGAGTTCAGTCCCCAGCAGCGCATGTGCCAGAGTGATGTCTGGTTCTTTTTCTCTCTCTTATCTTTCTCATTAATAAATAAATAAAATCTTTTAAAAAAATAATAATGATTGGTAAGGAATTTAGCTGTTTTTATCTCCTGGAGGCAGAAGAATGAAATCAGGAGGGAGTGTATCTAAGGTGGAAATGGGTGAAAGTTTTTTATAAAGGGCCAGGAGACTTCGTATATTTTATTTATTTATTTATTTATTTATTTACTTATTTATTACCAGAGCACTGTTCAACTCTGGCTTATGGTGAATGATATGGGAGATGGTACCTGGGAGTTTGGAGCCACAGGAATGAGAGTGTTTGCATAATCATTATGCTGTCTATCCTCTTCAAAGATACATTATATATTTATATATATATATGTGTGTGTGTGTGTGTGTGTGTGTGTGTGTGTGTGTGTGTGTATATATATATATATATATATATAGTTTGTTTTGTAAAGTCAATCTCTACCCCCTCCCAGCTATCCACATTCTAACTTTCTTCACTGAACTTGAAGAAAAATTATATTGTCCTTTATACTTCCCATCACACTTGGATTGAAAATATATTGGTGGGGTGGTCCGGTATGTGGCACAGTGCATAAAACAGTAGACTCTCAAGCTTGAGGTCTTGAGTTCAATCCCCAGCAGCACATGTACCAGAGTGATGTCTGGTTCTTTCTCTCTCTCGTCTTTTTCATCAATCAATAAATAAAATCCTAAAAAAAAAAATATTTAAATATATATATATATATATGTGGGCTAGTGAAATAACTCACTTGGTGTACTGCTTTGCCATGTGCACCACCCAAGTTCAAACCTGGCCCCCACAACTACTTCAGTGCTATGGTCTCACTCTCTATCTTTAAAAAGAGATAAAGGGACTCAAGAGCTAGCATAATGGTTGTGCAAAGAGACTCTCATGCCTGATGCTCGAGTCCCAGGTTTAATCCCCACACCACCAGAAGCCAGAGCTGAGCAGTGCTCTTGTATAAAATAAAATAGAGCTAAAATGTATTGGGTAGTTTTGGAGAAAAAAATGCACAAACTTTTGGTAAACAGTGGAATGGGATGGTGATTGGTCCATGAGGCAGGATCAACATGAGAGTTTTGGTGTCTGCCCAGGTGCCTGTGAGTTGGGAGTCATGAGCTGTCTGTCTTGATGGGTGGAGGCTTCTAGGTTTGTTTCACAGACTCCCCAGGTTGGGACATGTCATTTTGGTGACACTGTTGTCTGCGTTTGGTCATCTAGAAATGATTTTGTAAGCAACTCATGGTTCTAGATCGGCACTGAGCATACAGGATTTGTGGAGTTTAATTATCTAAGCAAATTAAAATCTCCTCTGTCAGGGTCTCGCTAAACTAAACTTGATGAAAATAATCCTTTCCGGGATGAAATTTGAGCAGGCAAACCTCCCCCCACCACCACCGCCAACTTTTTTTCACCACTTAGTAGAGGACTTAGTAGAAGTCTTATGCATTAGGAGGACATGCCATAATAAAATGAGATTCTTTTGCTTATTAGAGTAAAACTCTTTCCCACACACTGTTCTAAAAATACATGGTAATGAGGGTGATTATAAAAAGAAGAAGAAGAAGAAGAAATAGATGAAGATGGCCTTCCTGTGTTTCTGAAGAGGGTTCTCCATGGATAAGGGTTTGAGGAGTTGCTTCATTTTAATTGCCATATGACATTTTGTGGTATAAATATATCACTGTTGTTAAGTCGTTAGTTTTGAAGGATTATGTAGTGTGTTGCTTGAAGTCTTTTGCCACATCCATGTGGCAACAAACACATTTATCCATAGCTCTGTTCCTGTGGGCAGGCCTTTCTCTGGGTAGTTTGTCACAGTAAGTACTCTTGAGCCATAGCGGGTGGGACTTTCATTAGGCCTTTATCTTGGGCTTGTTACTTAGTGCCTTCACAAAAGCCTTTCAGTAGATTCTACTCTGATGGGTATGAAATTAAGCCTTGCTATTTTAAATTGCTTTTGACAGATTATGAATGATGTACTATTCAGCTCAGGCTCTCACAATACAGACATTTGGTTCTCACAGGCCTAGCAGCCAGGAAGTCTGAAATCAGATTACCAGACTCATCAGTTCTGGTGTGAGCTTGCAGATAGCCACCTTCACACTGTGTCCTCATCTGGCAAAGAGCAAGAAACCGAGCAAGTTCTCTGGCATATCCTTCTCTATGGCTTCCCCCTTGTGACCTCATCTCCTCTTCTGTCATCATACTAGAAACCAGGGCTTCACCAGACAGGACACTTTGATAAGATCTGACCCACTGCACACTCAGGAATCCAACAGCACAATGACTTACAGAATATTCCCCCAGCTTCCTGGGGCTCCTTGTAGTCCATGTCTGTTTCTCCATATGAGATAACATAATCAAAAGTTTTGGAGGAGGGGGACTCCAAAACCATTTCTGTCTATTTAAGGAGAAAGCTGTCAGAATCAGCTCTTGGAACTCTAGAGTGCACTTAAAAGCAGAGTGGGCAGGGAAATGTTTAATGAAGGAAACAGTGGAGGTTTTGCAAAGACTCTGAGGTGTTTGAACTTACCCACTTACAGTGCCCCTCTGCTGCCAACTTAGTGTTGGTCACAAAGATGGCAACTGGCATACCCAGTGCAGTTTGTTGGTACCACAGAGGCAAAACTGGTCCTCTACTACTCTAATTTTTGTTTTCCTGTTATCTGGGGCCTAACACCTCCACTTTTTTTTTTCTTCCCCCAGATAGACTGAAGGAAAGACACCACAACACTGGATGCTTCTTTCATTGCAGTGGAGGCTGGACTCAAACTTGGGTCATGTGCACGACAAAGAAGATGCTAGCTATCCAGGTAAGCTTTCTTGCTGGCACCCTGTTACCAAAATGTGGTTAATTAGAACCAAAGGAATCAAAGAGCTAAGTGTAAGAGCTGAGTGTATGGAATCCTTAGAAGACAGCGTGAAGGCAAATTTTCATGACCTTCACTTAGGCCACAGTTTCTGAAATCAGAGACCAAAAACAAGCAACAAGAGAAAGTAGGTGAATTGGACTGAATATCTCAGCTTAGTCTCCCCAGGAGGAAAACTTTAGACAGTGCTTGCATGCAGGTAATTTTTTAGGAAGTTAATTTCAGTAATCATGACGGCAGTTAATTGCATCAGGGCAGAGAAGTAAGCTGACTAAGCCTGTCAGTGAAAACAGTACGGGTTCTGCCTAGGTCAGCCGAGACTCAGGCCTGCTGGGAGATGCCAGGAAGCACTGCAGCACATAGATCTGAATTAGCCCTTCTGTGAGGCAAGAGAACTTTGAGTTATTTATTCCCCAATTCCCGAGTGTGATAGGTTGAGAGATACTCCCAGGGTATTAACTTTTTTGGACTTCCGGCTGTGCCCAGACCAGTGGGGGTGGTCTCAGCTGTGAGAGGCCAGGCCGGGTATGTGCTGCAGGGCGAAGCTGGCACATGCTACAATAATGGGGAAGGCCATGTTATTTGCAGCCATGGACAGTATTTGCTCTGATGACCTTAGGAAGTGAGGGAGTACATAGTTCTAAAAGAGTGACGGAAGTTAATAAATGACACTCGTGGCAGGCAAAATAGCCTACTTGGTTAGTGTGCTGCTTTGCCAGTGGGCGTAGCCCTGGTCAAGCCTGGCCCAGGCAAAAAGAGAGACCTGAGTTTTGCAGTAAAAATTACAGTATTTGTGGATTGCTGAGAAAGGACTGAGATTTTTGGTGCCCAGTAGACATTGTCTTGAGTGAGAGGCGCATCAGTCAAGGGTGAATTTGAGAACTAGTGCATCTATTGGGTTGTTGGGAAAGTCATGGAGCATTTTTTACATAGAAAATATGTCATGAACTACAACAATGAAACAACAAGGACAACAAAAGGGAATAAATAAATATTAAAAAAAAAATATGTCATGGGAGGTGGGCAGTAGCGCAACAGGTTAAGCGCACATGGCGCAAAGCGTAAGGACCGGCATAAGGCTCCCCACCTGCAGGGGAGTCGCTTCACAGGCGATGAAGCAGGGCTGCAGGTGTCTCTCTCTCTCTCTCTCTCTCTCTCTCTCTCTCTCTCTCTCTCTCTCTCTCCCCGTCTGTCTTCCCCTCCTCTCTCCATTTCTCTCTGTGCTATCTAGCAACGATGACATCAGTAACAATAATGACGACAACAAGGGCAACAAAAGGGAATAAATATTTAAAAAAAATTAAAAATAAATATGTCATGACTTTTCCAACAGTCTAGTGTTAAATCAGTAAAAGCTAAGGCAGGATTTAAGGAAGGGGAGAGCTCAGTGGTGAAGAGAAGAAGGGTGAGAGTTATTTCAGTTTCATGTGTTTGACATATGCAGGCCTAGAGCTGTCTCAGCCTTTGAGAAACACAACACAAGAATTCAGATAAAGTTTCACAAGAGCGGGGAAAGAGCAAACAGCCAGAGAGCACTACTCCAGTACATGTGGCTCTGGGTCCTGAACTGGGAGGCTCAGGGCATGTAAATCCTACAGTCTTCCAGCTGAGCTATTCCCAACAGTATCTTTTTAATGTCAGTTTGAGTGAAGGTGCTTAAGAAGCATATAATGTTAAAGAGAAGAATTCCTCTCTGAAGCCTAGTTGATCTTTTCATTTTCTATGGTACTTTTACTCCTTCTTTCCTTACGGTTGAAAGTAACATATCTTTCAGTTATAAAATACTGACAGGTGTCATCAGGAAAATATAAATAATGCATAGTTTCATGTATAAAATAATAACTAATGTTATATGGGTGTACTGTCTTCTGTGCTGTGGCTTGCTGTTGAGATGGCAGAGGGAAATAGATCTTCCTACTCTGCTCTCTTGGCTCTGCCTCCCTCAAATCAGATAGATCTTTGAAGCTGCTTTCTGAAATAATTGTTTTGGACATGAAAACCAGTCAACCATAACAGTCAAGTCAATGTCAGTTTCCGAGGATGGAGCCCCCTTGTTTTTCCTGCTGTCTTCTCGGATGTGCCTTTGGGGTCCAAATATGAGAAAAGCCTGACTAGTAACTTCCCCCCATATTTGAAAACTCTGGCACTTAGTTGTACACCAGTTTTTTTTTAGTTGTAAATCAAGACCTTTTTTTATTTTTATCATTGTTGTGGTTATTGTTGTTATTGATGTCGTTGTTGTTGAATAGGACAGAGAGAGATTGAGAGAGGAGGGGAAGACAGAGGGGAAAGAAAGACAGACACCTGCAGACCTGCTTCACCGCTTGTGAAGCGACTCCCCAGCAGGTGGGGAGCCGGGGGCTCGAACCAGGATCCTTAAGCCAGTCCTTGTGCTTTGTGCCATGTATGCTTATTAGAGATGATATGGTAGAGAAGTCAGCCTCCAGACTGCAGTAGATATAAGTCAAGAAAAGGGATCTTGTGATGATTTGATTTAAACAGAAACAAAAAAAATCAATAATGATCCTGAATTTGTTGACTATCTTGTTGGAAAATTCTGTTGATGGTTCAATGTGGTTAACTTCCTATTCAGTGACTTTGTCATTTTGTTTGTATTATGGGTGAAGTATACCAGAGTGTATATTTCTGAATTGGAACAGGGACACAATCCACTCATTTTCTGTGCCAGATCTGACTAAACATCTGGAGAAAGATCTCTCTCTCTCTCTGTCTCTGAAAGTTCAGTTTTCACAAAGTGCTGTTGTCAAGATCAGTCGTGACTCCTGTTAGTTAAAAGCGGATCAAAAGCCTTATTGTTTTGCTTGCTACTATGTGAGAGTACCTCTCTTCATGCAGTGCAGTAAACGATTGGCAGGTTTTTCCTGCCAGGAGAGTAAACTTCATTTAAGCTTCTCTAAAAGTTAGATTCTTTTAGTATGACTCATTAAACGCCATGCAAAGCCTTGGGAAATGGTGTTAAAGTTAAGGCAGCAAATGAAGATACACTGAAGAAAATCTATCTGAACTGCTACTCAATCCCTATCCTCCTCTCCTCCTCCGGCTCAGTGAAAGGGAAATTGTATTCAGAACCAGTGCAGCAAAAGTGCAGGGTTCCTTCTCCCTCCAGCTTCTAGTCCAATGGATTCCTTTAGATCAGGGGTGGGGGATATCTGACCAGAGAAATCATTTGGTTTGGCTGGGCCTGCCAAGGCCAGTACTCAGAATTCAACAAATCTAAGAACTTTGTTGTTTTGTTTAACCTTTTCCCCCTAAATACTTATTAATATATTTATATTAAAGAGAGATAGAGACAGAGACAGACAGTGAGACTAGAGCACTGCTCAGCTCTGGCTTATGGTGGTGCAGCTGGGGATTGAACCTGGGACTTTGGAGCCTCAGGCATGTGAGTCTGTTTGCATAACCATTATGCTATCTACCCCTGTCATGGCCATTTATCCACCCCCTTTCCCTTTTTCTTTTACTTGATAGGGCAGAATTTGAGAGGAGATGGGGAGAGGGAGATAAAAAGGGTCTCTCTCTTCCCTGTTTATGAGGCTTCCCCACTGAAGATGGGGGTTCAGGGGTTTGAACCTGGATCCTTACCCACAGTAATAAGTGTGCGCCACCACCCAGCCCCTGGAACACTTTTTAAAAAAACTTTATTTTTTAATTGGTAAGAGGTGGGGCAAGAAACCTAGAGCATTACTCAGGCATCATGGCATATGTGACACCAGAGATCAAACTTGAACCCCCCTCCACAAATCTAGTCCTCTACCTGCTGCATTACCCCCCACAAGAAACATACCTTTTGTCAATGTTCACAGATATTTCTCCCCCCTCCCATTTTGTTTTTACTGTGTGTAGCCCCAACCTTTAAGTTAGTGGTTTACTACTTTGTTGTAGAGATTCAATTTCTTAGTATTAAGGTATTTTATGAAGAAGTGGAATTTCTTTGCTCAGTATGGCCTTTACATTGTGTGAAGCCTTCTCAGAAATTGACTTTGGTTGTCGCATTGACTTGCATTTTGCTGTGTCAGGTTTTCATTCAAATATCAGAGTTAAAAAGTGGACTCAACCTTAACATGCAACAAGGTGTTACTAGTTAAAAATACTGTAGTATAGTGGGGTGGGAGGTAACTCACCCAGTAAAGCGCATGTTACCATGTACAAGGACCCTGGTTCAAGCTCCAGGGAGTGCCATGGGAGCATCATCCTATAGTATAGCTACATCTAAAACAGTGACATAGACTGGACCTACTTGGATAAGGCAACGATAATCTTGAAAAATAATTATTTTATACAGTGGTAAAGTCAAGCAGAAGATTATAGCTACCTAGAAATCAAAGGCTAGTTGTTACGGTGATTAACTTCCTGTCATGGACATTGCCAGGCTGAGAGGTGATGAGGGCATAATGGCAACCGATGACACCTCTGTCTCCATTGTCACAAAGGCAGCCTTCTGACCAATGAGGGGCCAGACAGGGGGATAAAATGAGCCAGACTGAATGCTCCTGTATTGCGACGCCCAGACTCTGTTGAGGGAGCAAGTAGGCCTGACCAGAGCCAAACACAGCGAACACCATGTCAGAACAAGGCAACGGTAATCAAGAGAACCATCAGATCCCGCCCTCCTTTATAACAGCGCAGCTACAGTGCCCTGTGACCTTCGTGGATCGCCTTCTACAGGAGGATCAACGTTCTGGATGCTTGAACTCTTCCTCACCTGAGTTCCTCCTAATTATGCTTGACTACCTTACTGACTATATCCTGGAGCTGGTAGGAACTGAAGCCAGCAGCAGCAATGGACAGCTTGCCCCAGTAAACGAGACACCAGCAGACAACCGCCTCGCCAAAGATGTAACTTTCTCCCTGTTTGATGAAATGCCAGGATCCAGGAAGAATGGCTAATGCTGCAGTTCTGAGCCTGACTAGCGCCTCAATGGCCTCAAGCACCAACTGAAAACCCTTAGAGCTGAGGCAGTCTGGCTCCTATTGTTAATGCATGCTATTACAAAATTGAAGCCCTTTTCTGTGTTTGTTTCTCTTTATGGCTGTCATTTGTAGCTGGAAGTATCTGAGACGTATGGGGTGAGATGTTAATTGGTGGAGGGAGGCGGGGGAGGGGGGGCTGTGGTCAGTGTAGGGTGATTGAATCAATGATCCAGCAACCCGTATCTAATGGGGATGGTGTGGGAGTGACCCTGGTGAGGAGTAGCTGGCTGGGTTGTTGGGGAGAGAAGACTTCCTCGATGGTTCTGGGGACAAGAGGTGGTGGTGGTGGTGGTGGTGGGTTGATGGGGGACACCTGAAACTTATTGAAATCCAGGCATGATGGCAGGGACTGGGTAGAGCTGAAGAAGATGACAGGTGCTGAAGACTTTATTCATTGCAGAGGACATCTAAAAGTCAGGAACTAATGACAGTGGAGGTGGGTGGAGAGAGTGGTATGATGGGCTTCATGGACCTGATGGGGCAGCGGCTTTACGTAAAGATCAAGAACTCAAGATCACCATGATCACCAAGAACTTCAGGATCACCATGAGGGAATTAGAACCATGTGGGTTTCATTGTCTATTGTGATTTCACTCCATAAAAGGAATTGAAACAGGTCGTGACAGTGACAATGCTGTGGTACTTTCTGTATAACAGATAGACCCCGTTGTCTTTTGTGGACACTGGCAAATTAAATAGTATTACATAAAAGCTCCTCTCTGGCCTAACAGGCAGTTCAGAGTGTTCTTAATAAATAGCTACATAAATCACTCTCCTCTTAGGTTAGAAGCCTAGGTGTGCTGGCCCCTACCACCCTCCTCCATCTATCTCCCTAGGCCAAGCTCCCATTACTAAATGCTGGGGACCCTGGCTGTGAAAAGCACACCCTGCTGAGTTGTGAGAGGCAAGAGGGAGGACGTAGAGGTAGTTTCCTCATGGATCCCCTTAAAAATCAGGGACTTTCAATTAACTTCTGCCCCACTATCCCCTAGAGCACAAATTGTGAAGTGGCCTTTCAGAGTATCATTTATTTTGATTTTTGATTTTCACTGAGACCTCAACACTGCAGGCTGACTTCTTAAAATAGAGAGACAAAGACACCATAGCATTGAAACTTCTTTTAATGCCCTGGGGGCTGTGTTGAAACCTGGTTTATGTCCATAACAAAACAAGTGCAGTATCTTGCTGGTCCTCAGAATCTTTTTTTTTATGACTTTTTTCTGATTTTAAAAAATATTTATTTTCCCTTTTGTTGCCCTTGTTTTTTATTGTTGCTGTAGTTATTATTGTTATTGATGTCATCATTGTTAGGACAGAGAGGGGGAGAGAAAAATACATACCTGCAGACTTGCTTAACTGCCTGTGAAGTGACGCCCCCCGCAGGTGGGGAGCCAGGGGTTTGAACTGGGATCCTTACGCCAGCCCTTGCGCTTTGCACCATGTGTGCTTAACCCGCTGCACTACTGCCCAACTCCCTCCAGAATCTTAATATAGGCAGCATCTGGGAAGACTAGGCTAACAGTGATGTTTTCATCCTTATTTTCTCACTAGTTTCTAAAATTCTGTATTTTTTTTTTTTTTTTACTTTTATGAGGGAGCAGAAGACTGCTCCATTTTATGTGGCCACCTACGTTTGAACCTAGGACATCACAACTACATGCCTTGGCCTTTATTGCTAAGCCCCCACCCTGGCCACTACAGTAGTGCTTTTGTTTGTTTGTTTTGTTAAGATAGAGAAGGCAGGCAGGGAGAGGGGAGGAAGGAGGAGAGGGGTGGGTGGATGAAGGGAGAGAAGAAGAGAAACACTCCACAGCACAGAAACTTCCTTCAGTGCAGTGAGGGTCAGGCTCGAACTGGGTCTTACACATGACAAAGCAGCTTGTTATCCCAAGTGAGCCCTTACAATGATGTCTTTGATCACTTTATATTACTTGCCAACATTTAAAATCAAGACTTTTTACTTGCCACCCTGTGTTACATGCTGCCCTTGTGAGATCACAATGCCCAGACATGCCAGGGTCAAGTCAGGTGATGGTGCCTGGGTTTCCCCATCAGTACTCAGCCTCTGTTTTACCCAGCTCCTCTCGTTTCCCAGTTTTGTCTCCTATATGACTTCTTCGCTGCTTTACTGTCCCTACCTGACTCCTAAAAATATTGGAGTTTATTGTTGTCCTTGTAACAGATTTCTTCCCCCCCCCATTAGTGTTTTGACACAGTCTTAACAGTATTTTGAGATTATGGGGGAATAGTTTCGTATTCACACTTGGTATAAGTCACCATCCCCTCTACCAAGGACCTATACACACCTTCTTCCCTGTAACTACCATAGTTTTTAGAGTCCAAAAGAATTTGGTTACCATTTTTCTTCTTTGCAAGTTTCATTAATCTATTCATTCCACATATAAGTAAAAAGCACCTGTTAGTTGTCCATTAATTCATGTTTTACTTAACATGATGGCCTCTAGATACATCCATTTTGTCCCAAATGATAGGCTAAGTCCTTTTTGATTGCAGAGTGGTATTTTGTTGTGGATATCTCATAACTTGACTGTAATTTCATTCTAAACTCAAGTTTTCTGAAGGATGAGATTAATGTATTAGTACCCTGATTAATGTATTAGTACCCCATAATACTCTTAAAATGCCTTTAGTGTGGGGTCAATATTTCCATCATTATGCAAATTTATTTTGAGCTGTTATATGGTTCTATGTTACATAATGAGCATGGAATGCGTATTTGACTTTGCTTCAGCTCTACATCACCTGGACCATACACCCTGTTGATAAAGATGACTTGAGTCAGTTAAATGTGGCAAAGCCAAATTCCCATTGATATCAGTAACTGTTGTGGTTTCTATATCTTTTTTCTTTTTTTAATTTTTACTTATAAAAAGAAAACACTGACAAAAACCATAGGATAAGAGCGGTACAACTCCACACAATTCCCACCACCAGAACTCCCTATCCCATCCCCTCCCCTGATAGCTTTCCTAATCTTTAACCATCTGGCAGTATGGACCCAAGGTCATTGTGGGATGCAGAAGGTGGAAGGTCTGGCTTCTGTAATTGCTTCTCCGCTGAATATGGGCGGGTGTTGACTGGTTGATCCATACTCCCAGCCTGCCTCTCTCTTTCCCTAGTGGGGTGGGGCTCTGGGGAAGTGGGGCTCCAGGACACATTGATGGGGTTGTCTGTCCAGGGAAGTCTGGTTGGCATCATGGTAGCATTTGGAGCCTAGTGGCTGAAAAAGAGTTAAGATATAAAGCAGAACAAATTGTTGACTAATCATGAACCTAAAGGCAAGAATATTGCAGATGAAGATTTAGAGTCTCTGTTTTGGAAAAAGCTATTATTGTTAATTTTATGTTATCTTTATTGATAGAGATAGCTGGAAACCAAAGTGGGGGAGATAGAGAGGGAGAAACAGAGACACCTGCAGCCCTGGTTCACCACTCGTGAAGCTTTCCTCATGCATGTGGGGAGCGGGGACGTCAACCCGGGCGGGTCCTTGTGCATTGCAACGTGTACACTCAACCAAGTGCACCACCACCCAGCCCCAGTATTTGGTTTGTGAAGCATAGGATGAAAAGAGGTTCAGCTGTGGAAGTGTCTTTCTGAAATGGGTTTGGGCTGGGTCTCTATCTTATAACTGAGGCCACTGTGGCTTGGGGCTTTGGGTTTCACAAGTGTAGGTAATGTTCCACAGGATATTATGTTAGCCACCATGTACCTATGTCTTTCCAAGAAAGATGTTCTTGCGATTCTAACTCTGCCCACTGACATAGCCCCAGAAGTGATATATGTAGTGACATTTGAAGTCTGTGTCCAAAAAATCTATTCTTTGAAACACCTGTGTCACACTCTTTTTTTATTATTAGTTATTTAATAATGGTTGACAAGATTGTAGAATAAGAGGGGTACAATTCCATATAATTCCCACCAGAGTTCTGTATCCCTTCCATTGGAAGGTTCCCTATTCTTTATCCCTCTGGGAATGTGGATAAAAATTCTTTATTGGGGGAGTTGGGCGGTGGTGCAGTGGTTAAGCGCATGTGGCGCAAAGTGCAGGGACCGGCGTAAGGATCCCGGTTTGAGCCCCCGGCTCCCCACCTGCAGGGGAGTCGCTTCACGGGCGGTGAAGCAGGTCTGCAGGTGTCTATCTTTCTCTCCCCTCTCTCTCTGTCTTCCCCTCCTCTCTCCATTTCTCTCTGTCCTATACAACAACAAAGCAACGTCAGCAATGGCAATAATAACCGCAACGAGGCTGCAACAACTAGGGCAACAAAAAGGGGGAAAAATGGCCTCCAGGAGCGGTGGATTCATGGTGCAGGCACCGAGCCCAGCAATAACCCTGGAGGAAAAAAAAATTCTTTATTGGGTACAGGAGGTGGAAGGTCTGGCTTCTGTAATTGTTTCTCTGCTAGACATGGGCAGGTCGTCACACTCTATTTTCTTGGGTTCCTGCAACTCTGGCCTCCAGAAAACCATCAGTGTAAAACATGAAGATATGGGCACTTAGGACTCTGTTCAACTTATTACTGATTATTTTCACAAGTGAAACTCCCAGGAGAGGTCATAACAACTGTGCTGCCAAAGGTGAAGTAATTTTATCCTGTCATTTTCAAAAGAGAAAGAAAATAGTAATACCTACTGTCTCTGGACACAGTAATTTAGCTCTTTCACAAAAAAAAAAAAAAATTAAAGTAGATCCTATACATAATGGATTATATCAGAATCCCCTCCTAAACATAATGGATTACAACAAAGTCCCATCCTATTAAAATCTTCAATAAAAACTGAACCAGTAGGATGTGCATCTACACACTTAACCTAATATTCTGTAGGCAATGGGCCGAACACCTGTCAGATTTCTATGTTACTACGTGGCCAGATTTCTTCAAGAAACCTTAGATTTTGTTCTTACCACCTTCAGTTTAATGAACAAGAGTAATCCCATTTACTTATAGTCAACTGAAGGTAGATGCTAATTACAGGAAATAAAATATCTTAACAGTAACATCATGTTTGACCAGAGAAGTGAGCTCCATGGCCCAACAACCTAAGTTGACACATAATAAATAACATCACAGTAAGTAGGTCTCTGCTACATGGATGGATGATGTGTAGAGTCATGTGTGCAGGTCCTAGTTTCTATATTGAGCAGATGGGATTTAGCAAGAGGGATTAAATTAGAGATGTGAGGATGGGCAGATTATCATGAATAATCATGACTGGCCATATTAACCAGTGTCCTGATAAGGAGATGGAGGGAAATTAACTTCAAGTCTGAAAGCACAAGGCAGTGTGGCAACTGGAGCAACATGTTTCACTGCTGGCTTTGAAGATTGAGGAAGAAGCTGTGAGTCCAGCCATGCAAAGAATTCAAGCCATGCAACGAATTCAGCTCTAGAAGCAGGAAAAAGCAGAAAGGATTTTACCCAAGAGCTTCCCAAAGCAGTGGATTCCTGTATTCCTGCTGTCCCTTTGACTATTAGCTCAAAGAAACTTATTTCAATTTATGACCTATAAGACAATGTGCATTGTTTTAAGCACCCAAGTTTGTGGTAACTTGTCGCAGCCACCATAAATAGCTTTATTATACACAAAGAATAATTGCTTACAGCCTCTTCATCTCATACTAATATTAAGACAAAGCTTAATCTTTTTCACACAGAACAAACCAGATTCTAAATTTGCTTAAAGTAAGATTTTATGCCAAAGGATCCACAAGTCTTTCTTTATCTTTATTTGTTGGATACAGTCAGAAATTGAGAGGGAAGGGGGTGACAGAAAGGGAGAGAGACAGAGAGACACCTGCAGCACTGCTTCACTACTTGTGAAGCTTTTCCCCTGCAGCTGGGGACCGGGGGCTCAAACCTGGGTCCTTGCACACTGTAACATGTGCGCTCAACCAGATGCGCCACCACCTGGCCCCAAAACAAGTCATTCTTTTTTTTTGTTTTGTTTTTTAATATTTATTTATTCCCTTTGTTGTTGCCCTTGTTGTTTTATTGTTGTAGTTATTATTGTTGTTATTCATGTCATCGTTGTTGTTGGATAGGACAGAAAGAAATGGAGAGAGGAGGGGAAGACGGGGAGAGAAAGATAGACACCTGCAGACCTGCTTCACCGCCTGCAGGTGGGGAGCTGGGGGCTCGAACTGGGATCCTTACGCCGGTCCTTGCGCTTTGCGCCACATGCGCTTAACCCACTGCGCTACCGCCCAACTCCCAAAACAAGTCATTCTTATCCAAGACACAAACAGCTCTTACTTATCAAACAGGAAGTCTTTTTTTTGAGACCCTCCAGTAGATTCTCATTCATGTATATTCTAGTTTTAAGCAAAATATTTTGTTCACAGGGGAAAACAGAGGGTTACTAATTTTGATTTTCCTGTCATTTTCGTGAACTTCATGAATATCCCCACACTAGCAATTTCAGTGCTTTGGCAGAAATAAACATGTTCATCTTCTAGTTTGTGGAAATGAGCACATGGAACAAAATTATGCTTGGCCATCAATGTTTGAGTATTCTGTCTTAGAAAGTATTGTATATAGGCCAGTATTGAACACCTACGGGTTAGCTTAGTATCCTACAAAGCATCGTGCATTATTAAAACAGTTTTATCGCGAGTCGGGCTGTAGCACAGCGGGTTAAGCACAGGTGGCGCAAAGCACAAGGACCAGCATAAGGATCCCGGTTCGAACCCCGGCTCCCCACCTGCAGGGGAGTCGCTTCATAGGCGGTGAAGCAGGTCTGCAGGTGTCTATCTTTCTCTCCTCCTCTCTGTCTTCCCCTCCTCTCTCCATTTCTCTCTGTCCTATCCAATAACGACAACAACAATAATAACTACAACAATAAAACAACAAGGGCAACAAAAGGGAATAAATAAATATTTAAAAAAATTTAAAAAAACAGTTTTATCTTCAGGTTCAGGTTCTATGAAGCTTTTACTCTGGGAAGAGGACAGTGTGTTAAAACTGCTATAATTTCACTAACTACAGGATTGTATTGATCATTGTCTTTAAGTGTTAAATAGATGTAACATTTGTTTGTGTGATAGTGAATACTTACCCATTTAGCATAAACATGCCCAAGTCTGAGGTGAGTTTTACAGTGCTCCCATCAAGATGTCGACTGGGTTACTTTGCACTGGAAAACATGCCTGCCCTTTGACTGGGTGAGAATGAGGTGCTCTCCTCTGTCTTTGATGTTTACCTCGTTAACAAACAGTAAAATCACAGCACTCATAGACAACACAGAACTGTATTAAAAGAATCTTAATTCATGAATCAGTTAGTTATTGTAACCCGTTAAACAAACCACCCAGCCCCTAATAGTCAAATATTGACTATGAATCTTTAATTCTATGAAGACCAAATTTTTCATGTGGAGGGGGTCACAAATGAACATCTACTATAAAGGTCCTTTAGTATGTGTATCAGTGACAAATAATTTACAGAGGGATATAAAAGAGGTCAAAGACAACTGAAGACTAGAACCAGATAACCTGGAATTATGTCCAATAGATGGGCAATGTTTCCATTGAAATACTTTTTCTCCCTTTTCGTTACTACACTGTTAAAAGTCAAGTAGAGGGAGTTAGGTGGTAGCCCAGCGGGTTAAGCACAGGCGTGGCAGAGCGCAAGGACTGGCATAAGGATCCGGGTTCAAGTCCCCGGCTCCCCACTTGCAGGGGGTTCATTTTACAGGTGGTGAAGCAGGTCTGTAGGTGTCTTATTTTTCTCTCCCCCCTCTGTCTTCCCTTCCTCTCTCTATTTCTCTCTATCTTATCTAACAATGACATCAATAACAACAACAATAATAACTACAGCAATTTAAAAAAAAGGGCAACAAAAGGGAAAATAAACAAATTTTAAAAAATTAAAAAAAAAAATCTGTGCACACCAGTTTGTGGCAGTGCCCTTTGGAATACCTAACATTTGGAAACATCCCAGGTGTCCAACAACAGATGTATGATAAAGTCGCAATATATACACACAATGGAATACCTTACATGTTCTCCTTCACTATAATATGGATGGAACTAGAAAGAATCATGTTCAACAAGATAAGCCAGGAGAAGGGACAAATTTGGATGATCTCACTCACAGCTGGGATCTAAGAAACAAAGTCAAGGACAACACAGGCTGAATCCTCAGTAGATTGTAGTGTATCACAGCAGATTGGGATACTCCAAAGGGGGAAGGAAGGGGCACTAAGTGAGTTTGATAGCCTAAATATCTGTGGTGAGACAGGATGATGATTTAGTTGAAAGTTAAATGTACTGATAACCTGTCTGGGGAAATGTGCATTTGTGACAACAACAATCCTCTAAATCAACGTTTCTTCAATAAAGTGATACTGGAGTTGGTGGGGGGGGGGGTAAGAGTTCTTTTTAAAAGGGAGTTCAGTTATCAAGGAAAATAGGTTCCCATCAGGCATTTCTAGGCTAGCCCTGGTCAGGACCCACTGGACACCAGTGACATCACAAAGTCTGTGTTGTCATAAAGGCCAATGAGGAGGGGCATCAGGTTTAGTGGGCCAGGAGTTCACTTGTATCCTGAGAGACCCAACAGCACAGTGGAGCCCAGCAGACCAGGGCAAATCCCAGAGAACATCATGTCTGGGAAAGACAAGTGCTGGCAGTTTAGTAGGAATAAGAAGCAGAACCCCCCTCGCTCCTTAAAAGTGCGTTTGCAGTTCCCGATCAGCCAGGTACTTCGCCCATTGCAGGAGGGTCAGAGTTCCTGTCGCCTGGGCTCTCCTACACCGGAGTTTCTTGCTGGAGTACTTGAGAACTTGACAACCAACATCCTCGAGCTGGTAGGGATGGAGGCCTACAACAACCAGAGGATACACATCACCCCAGAACATGTGGAAAGGGCCTTAGACAGAAACCATCAACCCAACTACCTCTGTGATGATGACAACACCGCTTACATCAAGATGTTCCAGCCCAGGAAGAAGTGAACACCCAGGTGCGCCTCAGCAACCTCAGCATTAGCCTCACCTAACCCCCCATACTGCTTATCAATGAGGGAGGTCTGGCCTTTAATGCTAATAAAGTTACATACATGCTCCTGTTTCTGAGTCTTCTCTGTGGCCGTCATTTGTAGTTGGAAGTGTCTTGAGACATCTGGGATGAAACATGTAGACTAGAGGAGGAGGAGGAGGAGGAGAAGGGAAGGTGGGTCATTGTGGGGTGATTAAACCAGGGATTAAGGGAGTAGTTTCTGATAGTGACTGTGGGAATGGTCTTATTTGGGACTAACTGGTTGGGGGTTGTTGGGGAAAGAGGACTTCTCGCTGGTTCTGAGTAAGGCAAGGCCTATAGGGACAGAAGATTTGGAAGTTGGGGTGGGGCACCGGAAGCTTTTGAAGGCCTAGCATGATGGCAACTGGATGGAACTGAAGACCCCAGTGGAAGTGCTGAAGGCTTTATTCATGGCAGGGGACATCTGTAAGGAGGTGGTGGCCATGAACGAGGTTGGAGGGAGTTGGTTGGAATGGTAGTTTTCTTGAACTTGATGGGACAGGAGTTTTACTTGAAGATTAAAGAGTGATAGGGAAACCAAGAAGAAGTTATGACTATATTGATAGATTTCACTCATTATTTTTAAAATATTTATTTTGTTACTTTTAGTGAAAAAGTGAGGCAGACAGGACCTCTCAGCTCTAGCTTATGCTGGTGCTCGGGTTTGGATCTGGGACCTCAGGCCCATTGCATGGCTATTAATGCTGTCCCCCCTGCCCATTCACTATTTATACTCTGGCTCATGCTAAGAAAGTGATTACTATCAGGCATTATAATAGCCATTTTTTTTTCTTTCTTCTGGTCACTGGTAAATTAAGTAGCAATATTATATGAAACAACTATTTGGTTTAAGACAGGTGATTTGGGAGTCGGGGGGTAGCGCAGCGGATTAAGCGCACGGGGCGCAAGGATCAGCATAAGACAGGTGATTTAAGCAATTATTATTCATTTTATTGTTTCAATTTTTTTTATTAGTGATTTAAGAACTTTTACAAAACTGTAAGACTTCAGGGATACAATTTCACACATGGTAACTCACCAGATGTGTTCTCCTCCTCCCCTACAGCCACGATAGTTCTCACAAATGGTTCAGTTGCCATTTTTATTTTCGAAAGTTCACTTGTTTAACTCATCTATATTCCATGTATGAGTGAAGTCACCCAGTAGTTTTCATTTACCTTTTTTTTTAAATCTTCATAGGATTTTAGTAATTCATTTTTTAAGGTTTTATTCCTGTTTTTTCTTTTTTTAAATATTTATTTATTTGTTCCCTTTTGTTGCCCTTGTTTTATTGTTGTAATTACTATTGTTGTTGTTATTGATGTTGTCATTGTTGGATAGGACAGAGAGAAATGGAGAGAGGAGGGGAAGATGGGGAGAGAAAGACAAGACACCTGCAGACCTACTTCACCACTTGTGAAGCGACTCCCCTGCAGGTGGGGAGCCGGGGCTCGAACTGGGATCCTTACCACAGTCCTTGGTGCTTGCACTTTGCGCCACCTGCGCTTAACTCGCTGTGCTACCGCCCGACTTTCTCCTGTTTTTCTTTTTTTTGTTTGTTTGTTTTTTGTTTTGCCTCCAGGGTTATTGCTGGGGCTTGGTGCCTGCACTACGAATCCACTGCTCCTAGAGACCATTTTTTCCCCCTTTTGTTGCCCTTGTTTTATCGTTGTTGTTGCTATTGTTATTGCTGTCGTTGTTGTTGGTCTATCGAAAAATCGAGAAAAGGAGGGGAAGACAGAGAAGGGGAAAGACAGACAGACACCTGCAGACCTGCCTCACCGCCCGTAAAGCGACCCCCCTGCTGGTGGGGAGCCGGGGGCTCGAACCAGGAACCTTACACTGGTCCTTGCGCTTTGCGCCATGTGTGCTTAACCCCTGTGCTCCTGCCCGCCCCCCCGGGTTTTACTTATTAATGAGAAAGATAGGAGAAAGCACCAGACATCACTCTGGTACATGTGCTGCTGGGGATTGAACTTAGAACCTCATGCTTCAGAGTCTTAATACTTTATCCACTGTACCATCTCCCATATATTTATACTTATTTTCCCTTTTGTTGCCCATGTTGTTTATTGTTGTTGTAGTTATTATTGTTATTGATGTTGTTGTTGTTGTTATAGATAGGACAGAGAGAAATCAAGAGAGGAGGGGCAGACGGGGAGAGAAAGGTTGACACCTGCAGACCTGCTTCACCGCCTGTAAAGTGACCCCCTTGCAGGTGGGGAGCTGGAGGCTTGAACTGAGATCCTTACATCATTCCTTGTGCTTCGCGCCACATGTGCTTAACCTGCTGCACTACCACTTGACTCCCTCATTATATTTTTTTATTAAAGACAAGTGTTTCATTTAATATATATCCTGTAACTCCTTTATCCAGTCATCTGTCACTGGACATTTGGGTTAAACAATTATTTTACTACAGATTGATACAACTTGTTGTCACAGAGATAGTTTCACCCCAAATAGGTGTCAGCACACCTCACCTACCAAATTGTAATCTTCCTCCACCGTAGGACACGTAAATCACTGAGTATTACTAGAGTTGCTTATAAATGTGTTAGATTGCACATACAAGTCTCACTCTCCAATGAAATACACATTTTGTCTAAAAGCTCTCTATGGCTGAATATATGTTCTAAGTTGAGTGAGTATATTCTCTATAAATTCTGTCCAAAATTATGGACTCACAAGTCCACATAATTCTTTTTGCCAGTATCCTCTGCTTCTGTTTGGCTAGACACTTCCTGACAGAATAATGGGTGCTAGGGTCATAATCAGCCTCGTTGGCCTTGGTGAACTGTTGTAGCTCCTTGGTGATATGTTTGTTACCAATAGTTATGAAGCCTTTCTAACTTTAGCCAAGTTCATCTTTCTCTTTTTAAAGATTTAAGAGAACCAGATCATCACTCTAGCACATAAAATTCTGGGAATTGAGCTCAGACTGCATTCTTTTTTTTTTTTTTTAATATTTATTTATTCCCTTTTGTTGCCCTTGGTGTTTTTTTGTAGTTATTATTGTTGTTGTTATTGATGTCATCGTTGTTAGATAGGACAGAGAGAAATGGAGAGAGGAGGGGAAGACAGAGAGGGAGAGAGAAAGATAGACACTTGCAGACCCGCTTCACCTGTGAAGCGACCTCCCCTGCAGGTGGGGAGCCGGGGGCTCGAACTGGGATCCTTGTGCTGGTCCTTGCGCTTTGTGCCACGTGCGCTTAACCTGCTGTGCTACCACCCAACTCCCCCCAGACCTCATTCTTGACAGTCCAATACTTTAGCCACTGTGCTACCTGCCAAGTTGCTGCAAAATCCAACTCTTAGTTCTTCAGTTGAGTTGGCAATTCTGCCTTATCCCAGCAACTGCAAGTGGAGATTCACTGGGACCTCTCATCGTATAGTTTACTCTGTGGGACATCCCCTTTCATGGTTGTAAAACAAACTAAATTATTTCTGTTTAAGCTGTACAAACCTTTGTCTTATGATCATTTCCTCAGCAAAAATTCTCTACTGAAAGTGGAAAAGTGGCCTGTGGTCACAGAGTTCAGGGATACTTTCTTAGAGTCTCCATTTTATAGCTGAGACCACTTAGGCTCAGAAATGGTAATCAGCTCACTCAAGATTGCAGCACAGAGTCTGGTTCTCCTATCTGTTGTCAAGACTCTTCTATCATATGCTGATAAGTGGACCTTGAATGTGTGTGTGTGTGTGTGTGTGTGTGTGTGTGTGTGTCTGCGTATGTATCATTGCAGGGACTTGACTGCTCCCTTTTCAGATAGAAAAGGACAATCAGAAGGAGAGAGGGGGCCAGCCTTGAACCTGGGTTGTGTGCGTGTATGAGAGGAGGCACTCTGGAGGTGAACTGTCTGGACTCATTTCTTTTTATTTTTATATATATGAATGAGTCAGGGGAGAGGAGAGACACCAGAACACTGTTCAGGTCTGGCTTATGGTGGCACTGGGGATTTAATGTTGGAGTTCTGGGGCCTCAGGCATGAAAGTCTGTTGTGCAAACACTTTTCTGTGGTTTTTGAATATATGCTCTTTTGGGAACCATCAAAATTAAGAGACACAGTGACTGTACTTAATTTATTACTGATGATTTTCACTAGTGATAATTCTTACAGGCAGGCCTGGCAAAAATAGTACAGATGAAGATGAAATTAATTTTCCTATGTATGTACAAAAGAAGGTAATAAAAAGATATGAGCCCTTGTTCCTCACCTGCCAGGAGGCTTCATAAGTCAGGTCTGCAGGTGACGTTCTTTCTGTCTCAGTATCTCCCCCTCTTCTCTAAATGTCTCTCTGTCCTATCAAATAATAAAAAAAAAAAGGCCACTCGTGAAGCCTCCCCCTGCAGGTGGGGACCAGGGACCTGAACCTGGATCCTTGTACATTGTGACCTGTGTGCTCAACCAGGTATGCCACCTCGCCCGCCTTATAGAGTATTTGGGGGATTTTAGCAGATAAGTATAAACTGACCAAGCAGAAACATTAGAACTGAAAGTCATAGTAACAGAACAAACTTGATGGGGATCAACATTATGTTGGAGAGATGACTTAAGTGTGAATTTGAACATAGATGATGAGCGTTTATCCACTCTGGAGGAACAAAACAAGTATCCTTGAGCCTGTTAGAAGATAATTATGTTAACTTTTCCTGTAAGGCTATTTATTTCCTTTTTAAAAAATACAGTGCTATTATTTTTATTTATTTATTTATTTTTACCAGAGCACTGATTATCTCTGGCTTAAGGTGGTGTGGGAGATTGAACCTGGGACTTCAGAGCATGAGGCACCAGAGTCTTTTTGCATAATAATTATGCTATCTACCCCCACCCAAAGTATATTTTTATTTAAATTTTATTGGATAGAGATTGAGAGGGAGGAAGAGTTAGAGAAGGAGAGAGACAGAGAGACACCTGCAGGTCTGCTTCACCACATGTGAAACTTTCCCCCTACAACTGGGGACCAGGGGCTTGAACCTGAATCCTTGTGCACTGTAATATGAGCACTTAACCAGGTGAGCCACCACCTGGCTCCCTATTTAAAATTTTTTTTCTAGAGAAAGAGGAAGACACCAGAGCACCACTATCTTTGAGCATGAGGACACAAGGAAACACTGTGATAACATAAATGAATAATTGTTTTGGTAAAGCAACCCACAAATTTCACTTATTTTAAGAAAACTTAACTTCTCATCTACTGTTCATCGACAGTCACATTCTATTGAACAGATCTAAGTCATGCGTGCACAGTATATATGATATGACATCTGATACAGCATATACACACACAAAGCATAGTACCATATACATGGACTGTGGTTCCTAGATGTCTTCGTCTACCAGTACTACCTAAGTAACTGTGGGCAAAATACTTAGTTTGCTTATCTGTGATGTGGGAGTAAATAATAGTTTATACCTACTTTAATTTGGAAAGCAGGAGAGATAATATCTGTAAAATATTTCAACCAGTACTGGACACACAAATATTAGCTGTTAATACTAGCTGTATTTTTATTTTAAGAATAAGGGCTTTCAGGAATACAATATTAAAAGAGTGAGCTACCTTTGGGAGCTACCTTTGGCGGTAGAGCAGTTGGTTAAGCGCAGGTGGCACAAAGCGCAAGGACAGGCACAAGGATCCTGGTTCCAGACTCCCCACCTGCAGGGGAGTCGCTTTACAGGCGGTGAAGCAGGTCTACAGGTGTCTGTCTTTCTCTCCCTCTCTCTGCCTGCCCCTCCTCTTTCCATTTCTCTCTGTCCTGTCCAACAACGACGATATCAATAACAACTACAACAATAAAACACCAAGGGCAACAAAAGGAATAAATATTTTAAAAAAAAAAAGAGCAAGCTACCTTCAAAACACTGATTTCAAAAGTATCTTGTGTGAAAACTTGGCCTATATGCGCTCCAGAGGATGAAAGAGCTGTTAACTCTTTTCTCTACCTATCACCAGGGTCACTTATGTCTGAAAGTGCATAGACTCCCTGCTTCTTGGGATAGTTGTGTCCTGTCATAACCCCCCCTCCCCACCCCATAAGCATTACTCTGAGCTACTGGGCGTGTCCCACAGATTGTGGGAAGGCGAGAGGCTGGTTTTTCTAGTTCCTGCTCCCTGTACTTCACCAGAGTCAAGTAGCACTGCACTCTACAGTTTGTGTGTCTGACAGAGAAGGGAGCCTGCAAAAAGGTTCTAACAGATTCAGGTAAGGGTAATGGATTTAAGGATCTTCAGTGTGTTACCTGCCTTCTTGATCTTTGTGTTTTTGTTTTCAGAGGTCAAAGAATTTGTCAGGAAATAAATGTCTTCTATCATTTGATGTGAGAATTGAGCATCATGGGAGAAAGGAATGTTCATCTTTTAGGCTGCTCTAACTTTGATGGGTGGAGGTAGAAAAATATAACTGTCTTCTTGTTATTAGCATTTCATTCACTTTATGCCTTGAAACATTGCACTAGATTCCACTGAATACGTAGCTCCAGGACCAAGTCTGTGTCTTAGTGACAAAAAGAAATAAAGTTCAGTGTCTCAATGAAATGATAAAAATAAAATTAAAAAAAAGAATATTAAAAAGAAGTCAAGTTCATATCAGAAGCATTGTGTGACTTTGCCAAACACCTTCCCACACCTCTTTACATAAGGTAGCAGTTATTTTGTGCTGAGTTTCTTTCAGCTGTTTGAAAAGCCATTTGTTTTATTTAGTATTGTTGAATTTGTTTTTTTCACATCCAGTTCTAGTCTAGATATGGATAAACGCTCAATATGAACATTCAGTAGTAAGATTGCTCAGATGTGAAACTCTGCAGTGATTTCAACATGAGTGTTATGCTTTTAATACCACGAGGAAAGAAAATAACAACTATAAAATTGATAGGAACTAGAAAGATATGTCAGGTTATATTTTAAAGTCTTTTTCATGTAGATTGTTTAAGAGCATTGTCTTCCTCTTTCAAGTGAAAAATACATTTTCACCAATATATCAAACTGTGTACTTGGAGAAATGATAGTTACCTGTTTTAAGCATTTAAAAGTATGAATAGAAAATGTTACACTTCATGTTGTGTTTTAAAATCCTACTTAAATACTAGCATCTCTAGCAAGTCTCTTAAGTGCAGGAATTTCTTTAAATTTTTGATTTTATAATAAGTTTGTTTTGTGTCATTAAGATAAGGATATAAAAACACAAGACTATATACTCTTAAGTATGTGAACATTCTGCTGTTTTCTGAAATCCCTAAGTAGATCTCTATATTCCTGAATAAATACACACATACATATTTTAATTAATTAATTTTTATTGATTTAATAATGATCAACAGACTATAGGATGAGAGGGGTACAATCCCACATAATCCCCACCACCAGAGTTCTGTATCCCATCCCCTCTAATGGAAGCTCTCCTGTTTTTTATCCCACTGGGAGCATGGACCAGGATCATCATGAGATGCAGAAGGTAGAATGTCTGGCTTCTGTAATTGCTTCTCTGCTGAACATGGGCGTTGGCAGGTTGATCAATGCTCCCAGCCTGTTTCTATCTTTCCCTAGTGGGACAGGGGTCTGAAGAGGTGGGGTTCCAAGGTACATTGGTGAAGTCATCTGTCCAGTGAAGTCAGGGTGATGTCATGGTAGCATCTGCAATTTGGTAGCTGAAAAAGTACTGAAACACACACACACATGCACACGCACACACACACACATATACACACACAAATTGTTTAATAATTAGGAATCTAAAGCTAAGATTAGCAGATAAGTTTTGGGGTCTCCATTTTGGAAAAAGCTAGTAGATCTATTTTAGGTATATTCTAAGGGGCCCATGACTTGGCTAATTTTTGACTGAGCCCAACAGCTAACATGCAGGTGAACCAAAGGTATTGTCTGGGGAGATGGTATTAGAGTTGGAAATAGGACTAGAAAGCAGGTAAGGTACAATTTAGAATCCCTTTATGCTGCTTTCACAGCAGGAGTTTTCGTAGACTTTAATTTGAACTACAAGGCCAGCAATGCAATTCCTACAATGTGCCCAGCACAGAGTTCATTCTACCTGTGAAAGTGTTAAGAGCTGAAATACTTTTTAATGCCAGTGAACTGGAACTGGGCATCAGATTCTGGACCAGCCATGATTCTGATCTTCCAAAAGGTACAACTGCCACACATTGTGTCCTTCACTCGCTCTCACTAAGTCAGGCCGGAAGCAGATGCCTGCTCCAAGAGCCATCTACGCACCACAGGAGCAGGTTTATGCATGAGGATGAAAGCAGAAAGACTTTGATAGATAAAGTTTTGCATTGTAGTTCTTATTTACTGCCTCCCATCCTTTTTTTTTTTTCCCCTCCTCTTTGGATCCTTAATTTCCTCATACTCAGCTAATCACTCACAGCATTCACATGGAACAAACAAGATCTAGTATATAAAATCATTTCAAATTGTGAAACACACTTAAATACTAATTATTTGTCAGTAGAATAATAATTCAGCAATATAGGGGCCACAACTGTGGCTCTTCGCTAATGAGCCAGTATAGCACAGGAGCTGAGGGCAATAGACTCACTCTCCTGCTTACCAGCTGTGCGAAATTGGGACATTTTACATAACTTCTGTTTCTGGGTGTCTTCATCTGTAAAATTGGCATAGTGATAGTTTGTACACTTAGGAGTATTTTAGGATGAAAGAAGTTAATAAATGTAAAATGCTATTAAACAGCCAGGAGCACTTTATGTGCAGAAGTGACAGATGCAGAGGATAATGGATGTGGATACATGGTTAGCAGCAAGTCATTTGAACTGAGCCACCAGATGAGGGTCCAGTGAATGACAGATGGGAACAGAGAGCCACAGTGTGGAAACCTGTGACTGGTTGGGTCCCTCATGACTCATACCAGAAATAAACCTGCCACCCACTGCCTGACTGAACATCTGCACACTGTGAGTAGGTTTAAACCATTTGAACAACCATTTGGAAATTGGGTAGGGTTAAGGTTCTCTCAGACCGTTTTTTGTTTGTTTGTTTGTTTGTTTTGTTTTGTTTTGATTCAACAAATAATAAATTAGTTTACCCTTTGAAGTCATAAAAATGTCAGTCTTTCATGGAATTAAAATATCTGTATTGGGCGGAGGTAGATAGCATAAAGTTATACAAAGAGCTTTCATGCCTGAGGCACCAAAGTCCCAGGTTCAGTTCCTCACACCACCATAAACCAGAGCTGAATAGTGCCCTGGTAATTAGAAAAAACAATAATAATCTGTATGCAAGCATCCACATACTAAGCTATCAGACTTAACTTTCCTCTGTATTCTAGATACCTCTTCAATAAATATAGGCTTACAATTCAGATTGCAAGGGACATTAGAAATTCCATTCCTCCCATTTTATAGTATCATCCTTCAGAGTAGATCTTTTTTTTTTTTTTACTCGCACATAGTAACAAGGATTTACTTTTTTACATGTTAAGAAAGGACAGACAATACTTAAAATACCTGAAGAGTTGCTTTAAGTGCTTTAAACTATTTAAGTCAGGGCCAGGTGGTGTTGCACCTGGTTGAGTGCACGTTACCATGCGCAAGGGCCCATGTTCGAGCCCCTGGACCCCACCTGCAGGGGGGGAAGCTTCACAAGTGAAGCAGTGTTGCAGGTGTCGTTCTGACGTTCCCTTTCTGTCATCCCCTTCCCTCTTGATTTCTGGCTGTCTCTAGCCAATAAATAAATAAAGATAATAAAATTTTTCCCATAAGTTGTTTAACTCATTTTCTCTTCACAAAACCCCCAGAAAGTAGATATCACCATCATACTACATATGCACAGTTAACAACAAGCACACACAATTGAAAAAGGTTTCAAACCCAAGCAGCCCAGGTCCAGAATCCGTATTCTCAACCATTAAAGTCCTTTATCTCACCTTTGGTTAAGATGTTAGACTCTGGAGTACTAGGTGGCTATTAATGTTGCAACTCCAGTTTTCCTTGACAAAAGATGAATATTTGCTAGTTAATATATACATATATATATTATATATGTATATATTAACTGTATATGTCTCTTTCTCCCTCTCTCTCTCTCTCTCTCTCTCTCTCTCTCTCTATATATATATATATATATATATATATATATATATATGTATATAACCTAAGACTCATGCAAAGTATTCTAATATCCAAGAAGAATTGGGTTTTTTCCCCCTCATCCGTAATGTCAGCATCAAATGTCTCAAATAGTCCCACTCTCTTTCCTTGAGAGTTTATTATGCTGTAAATTGGCAGCTGCTTTGCACTGTACTTAATTGTTGCTTCTGGCTATGGGAATAGTCTCTTGGGTGTATGTCAGTTTCCATCTTTGTCTTTGCTAAGAGTTCTAAAAGTTCTGGCCCCCTTTTTTCGAGTTGCCACTTCATTTTCTTTTCTTTTTTTCTTTCTTTTTTTTTTTTGGTATGAATCTTTTATTAGCATTCGTGTTTTGTGCTTTTCTCTAATCATTTGCTACCAAAAAATAATTTAATGGACTTCGACTTCATTTTCTTCTTCAATGAATGAAAATATTAAAGTCAGACTTACTTTCACCAAACTTCTTAATAACCATTCTTATTCATTTCCAAGTAGGCTCCTGTAACTCCTGTTGAAGTTTACTTTAGCAGTTTCCAGTCCTTGTAACACTTGACTTCTAAAAGATTAATTTGATTTAATCTTTCTAACTGAATGCCAGGAAATACCCTGTCCCTACAGTAAAAACGCATCCCATTCATTTAAGGGTTTATGGTTCGTGTAAATAGACTTCTGTGGCATTTTTTACTCTGGCATTATGCAGTGAGAAAAATAATTCAGTAGAGCACTAAAATTAACAGGGAAACATGGTCCAGGAGGTGGCCCAATGGATAAACCATTGGACCCTCAAGCATGAGGTCCTGGGTTCGATCCCCGGAAGCACATGTACCAGAGTGATGCCTGGTTCTTTCTCTCCTGTATTTCTCATTAATAAATAAACAAAATGTTTAAACAAAAAAAAAAAAAGAGGGAAATTAAGAAAAGGAATTTAAAGTGCAAGTGTAAGATGAAGTCTGTTGTAAAGCAAGGACAATCCTCAACTAAACAATATAAATGTTAAATTTGTTTAATATTGACCATGTATTATTTTTTGAAAATTTATTAGTGACTTCATTTTGATTTGCAAAATTACATGTCAACAAGGGTATAATTCCATATGATTCCCACCACCAGAGCTATATTCCTCTTCCCTCTATCGAAGCCACAGTAGTTCTCTCAATATTGCAGATATGTGTTGACTATTATTTCTGTATCTGTCTATATTTATATATGTAATTGCCCTTTTTTTTTTCCCCTTTGGTCCTGCCTTCTATTCCTAAGTCACATCTATACCTATTATTTCTTCCAAATGCCCTTCCTTTTTTCTTCTTCTCTCTCTGGGTCTTGAGTTGGAATTCAGAGCCCTCTGGCCATCTTCCCCTTTCATTTCATCCCCTCTAGGAGTATGGACCAGAATTCTTTTTGAGATGTAGAAGATGGGAATCAGGCTTCTATAAATGCTTTTACACTGGACCTGGATGTTGGCAGGTCAAGCCATACCCCCAGCCTGTTTCTATCTTTCCCTAGTAGGGTAGGGCTCTGGAGAGGTGGTGTCAGAGTTGAGACTATGGCTACAAAGTTGGATTAGGGCAGAGAGTATCTCCCAAACTTGAAGAAAGTATATAAATAGGATTAACTGTTTAACCTATCAGCCTGACATAGGGACCATATATATTTTCATATTTAGCACAGGAGCCTGTGTAACTTCTGAGTCCCTGTTGGTCTGAGCTTGCAGTTCATGGTCACAGCTGGGAACATACTAGGATTCATTCATTTCAGGACCAGTCTTCCTCAAGTGGCAAGGTAAGATGATCCAGCCTCCCTCTGAAGAGTAGGGAAGTCCCTACCATTGCTACTTTATAGGGAGGATAGGTTCCTGGAGTGGCCCACAGAAGGGCTAATGTTAACTTCTGGTCCTGATGGAAGAAAGAGAGCTCTATTAGAAATCTAGGCCATCATATCTGTGTAGGAACCCAAGGCTTCCGTAACTAGGGTCATAGATGATGGGGTTGGACTATATATTCGAAGAATGAAGTAGATGGTAGGTCTTATCAGAGAATTAAGAAAGGGGATAGTGATGGGTGTATGTATAGAGAAATCTCATTTGGAATGTAGGCATCTAATGATGTTCTAGAACTCAAAAATAGACCTTAAGACTAAGCATACTTTTATGTGTATTATAAAAATTAAAAAGTTCAGCAACATCCCAATACAGAGATGATTTTGTGCATATTTAACTCAAGAATCAGAGTATAAACAAATCCATTAATATACCTGCCAATGAACTATGTAATGTATAGACAGCAATAGCTTGTAGTCTCTTAGTTTGAAATTACTTTAAAATGACTATATGATTCAATTTTTTAAATTCTGTTTAAATCAGGGGCTGGTTGAGCACACATGTTATAGGACCTGGGTTTGAGCCCCCCCCCCCCCCCGTCCCCACCTGCAGGTGGAAAGCTTTGTAAGTGGTGAAGCAGTGCTGTAGGCATCTCTCTGTCTCTCTTCCTCTCTATCACCCCATTCCTTCTTGATTTATGGCTGTCTCTATCCAATAGATAAATAAAGATTAAAATAAATTATTTAAATCAAGGTATAAGCTATCAAGAATGAGTTTCCAACCAAAGGAGCAGGAACATAATACAAAACCGACTTCCCTCTTTGCTCAACTTTCAGTGGATAATGGTATAGCAAATGTTGGTATGCTTCTAATTCTGCTTCTAAAAACCCCTTCTGTTTCATTGGTTTAATCCCCCCTGCTTAACACTGTATTCTATTTATATAACCACTGTTAACTAAGCACTGCCCTGCCTGCAGGGCATTGGTTTAATCCCCACTGGTTCATGATATCTTTTTGCTCCACCCCCTCTCATAGTACACCCTGATTTGCACCAGTCACTTTTCGCTCCACCCTCTCTACATCACATCCTGTTTACACCCTACTTGGCAAGTATATATATAAGGACAGGATTGTGATTTTAGTTTAGTTGGCTTAGATTGTGTTGCGTTCCGCATGAATAAAAACTGATCTGCGTACCACTCAGCCATGAGTCAGTCCCTGGTCGTCTGTCTCCCGCCCGCAAAGCTAGTCTGGCAGCAAAAGATGACTATCTTCAAACAAGTGTGCCATTTTAAGTTGCATGTTTTGGCTAGGCGTCCCCGTTCATTAAGGCACTGTTTGTGGCAAAGAGTAATTTTCTTCTAATTGAGAGACCAGCACCCAGGCAGTAACTTCCAGGAAGTTCCATCGGTATTGTGAAAAATAACTGGGCTGTTCTGTTTGCATTAGCCATGTTCTAGGAGGAAGACAATAACCTGCTTGAAACCATGCACAGCTGTTACCTAATTTTGTTGGCTAATGACTGAGTTTGCGCTCCAAACACAAGATGGTTATTTTTAAGTCAGACGCAATAAACCAAGGAAGTATCGGTTTTCTTTGCAGTGAATAAGAGGTTTCACTCTCTTTTTTGTTGAACAAGCATTACACCTTTGGTTTTACACTGAAGAATAAGAGGAAATACCTAAATAGCTCTTTTCAGATCTCCAACTTCCTGACCAGTGAGAATGAAATCCAGTGGCAATATTTAGTTGATTAAATGGGGAAAACAATTGAATCTGTGTCAGCACAAATGAAGTGTAGGCCCCACACTGTCTCTAGTAATAATACCAATAGTAAGTGTTCAAGGCACTTCTCCAAAGTCGCTATTCAAAGGTCCAACAGGTATATGAAAAAATGCTCACAACCATGAGCACAACCTCTACCATATAAGAATACTCTACGTCAAAAAGCACTGAAACAAGTGCTGGTGAGGATATGGAGATAGGCAAATTCTTGTGCACTGTTGGTGAAAATACAGATTAATGCAGCCTCTGTGGGAAACTGTTGGAGACTCCCCCAAATATTAAAAACCAGCCTAATGAGCTGATGAAATAGCTCACTTGGATAATGTGCCAATTTGCCATGTGTGTGACCCCCAACTTCATTGACAGAAGTGTTGGTGCTGTGGTCTCTTTTACACACTGTCTTTATTTAAAAAAAAAAAAAGTCAACCTACCAGATGTCCCAATAATTCCTCTCCTACACACACACACACATATATATATATATTATAAATATATATATATATTTGGCATATATATCCAAAGAAAATAAAAACATCTATCTGAAAAGACCAGTACACACTCAGGTTTGTGGCAGTGTTGTTTGTTTGTAACAGCCAACATTTGGAACCAACCCATGTGTCCGACAACACATGAATAACTAAAATTGTGCCATATATACACATGGAATACTGCATAGCTGTAAGAAATGACAACATATTCTTCATTGCTCCAATGTGTATGGAACTATAAGGAATCATTTTGAGTGAATAAACCAAAAGGACCAATACTAGATGATCTCACTGACAGCCAGGCTCTAAGAAATAAAGCAAAGGACAGTATAGGGTGAATCCTCAATGAACTACAGCCCATCACAGCAGATTATGGGACTCAGAAAGGGAAAGGAGGAGGAGTAGTAAGGGGGAGGTTGGGGCCTCAAATCCCAGCCACTGGTTCCCCACCTGCAGGGGGGAAAGCTTCATAAGTGGTGAAGCAGGGCTGCAGGTGTCTCTCTGTCTCTCTGCCTTCCCCTCTTCTCTCAGTTTCTCAGTCCTATCCAATAAAATGGGGAGGGGGGAATGTCCACCAGGAGCAATGGATTCGTAGTGCTGGTACCAGCGATAACCTTGGAGGCAAAAAAAAAAAAAAAAAGTGACTTCATAATTTCTGAGGACCTGAAAACTATTCAGGTGCTTTTCATGTAATCAAGGTATATAGACATTCATTGTCTCCAAGCGTGCTAGTAAATTTCAGAGCCTGGATTGGAACCAGTGGTCCTTCTCTGTGGCAAGGTTACCTTGCTTGAATTAAGTGACATAAGGCCTTTACCTGGGATATATTTTTCTGTGGTCTCAATTTCTGCTTTTCTCTCTAGCTCACAGACTCACCCAGTCTGTTCCAGAATGTATAAGGTTATTGTCCATCTATGCCATAGTCTCTCTATGCTATTTTTTTTTCAAGGGCTCCCCCTTTTCCCAGAGCCCTTTGTGAATACTAAGGCTTCTAGGTCTGCCTGCACTCCCACTACTTCAACTGCTACCAGTTTGTCTCTCTGACCTGAGCTCCTCAAGCTCTTTCCAGAAACCAATTAACATCAAGTCCCTCCTATCATAACTTCCCTCTCCACACACTCGCCACTCGTGGAGATGTTCCAGTATCATTTTCCCCCACATGCTCTAGTTTACTTTACAGTACAACTCAATAATCAGACCTGTTTTATTCTGAATGGAGAGGAAAATATTATTTGAGGAACATCATGAGAAAACCATATTGAGAACCTGGTTTATGAATCTGGCAAAGCAGTTCAATAACCATGATCCAAATGGGTTATTTTGCTGGCAGTTGTATGTCTACCCTTGTACAATCCTTTGGAATAAATAAATGTGACTCTCAAAAGCAGAAGAGTGGTGGGCATCGGTATAAGATCTGCAAATGCCCACCAAATCTGCTGTTAAGGTCTCTACCCCTCACCCTCAATTGCCTGCCTCAGTTAAAATTGAAAAGAAGGGAGGAGATGCCAAGAGCCATTCTCTGCTTGATAGAAGATAAGCCTTTGAAACAATGAAAGCCCTCGAGATAAGTTTCTATTTCCCCTCAGGTAGGCCATTTACCAGAAAACAAGTGACACACCACATAGTTATAGTTAATAGACATAGTTTCGGCTATATATGTTGCAAGGGACATTCCACCCTGATAATTGCTCCTCCTCCTCCTCTTGTACTCCCCCTTCCCCAGAACCTTATAATGCCTGTAAACACAATAAAATTTTGCAGCTTGATCAGAATCCTGTCTTGCTGTCATTCTTTGTGTCTCCTGTCCCTTTCATTCCAGGTCCCAGGGTTCCTAGCCCCTGTTCTCGCCCCGCTGGCCAGGGCAAAGATCAACCAAGGGAAAATTGTATGTGTATAATATGCACCTGTGTTGTCATACATTGTGTGTGTGTGTGTATGCTACAGCACAGTTTAATCTCCCTCTACTTCGTGTGTGTTTTTTTTTATTTTTATTTTTTTACCAGAGCACTGTTCAGCTGTGGCTTATGGTGGTACAGGGCATTGAACCTGGGTCTTTGGAGCCTCAGGCATGAAAGTCTCTTCATAATCATCATGCTATTTACCATTGCCCTTATTATTTTATTTATAATAAGAAATTAATAAAAATAAGAAAGGGGCGGGGTGGTGGCGCACCTGGTTGAGCGCATGTATTACAATATGCAAGGACCCGGGTTCGAGCCCCCAGTCCCCACCTGCAGGGGGAAAGCTTTACGAGTGGTGAAGCAGGACTGCAGGTGTCTCTCTGTCTCTCTCCCTCTCTATCACCCCCTTCCCTCTTGATTTCTAGCTGTCTATCCAATAAATAAAGATAATAATAAAAATAAAAATAAGATGATTGATGTGATGATTGAATGAGTTGATATATGCAAACCAAGGCCATAGAACCATGCCTAGTACTTGTATACAAGTTTATGTTTACTGTCATTAAAACATAAGAAAAAGGAATTTAAGATAGTGGAACAGGAAATATTGAATCCACTCCTTGAACATAGGGTCTATGATTCAATATCAATAATAGTATCTGCACTCCATTTCTATCACTTTAGAAAGGATAGTGAACATAGGATGGCATATGTTCACTATGGTTTTTGAAGTGACAGGAATGCAGCACTTATAGAATTGGTGACCCATAGATTATAAGCTAATGGAGTCTCAGATTTCTTTTTTTTTTTAAAGAATTTATTTATTTATTCATGAGAAGGATAGGAGGAGAGAAAGAACCAGCCATCACTCTGGTACATGTGCTGCTGGGGATCGAACCCAGGACCTCATGCTTGAGAGTCTAGTGCCTTAGCCACTGTGCCACCTCCCGGACCATGAGTCTCAGATTTCAACACACATGCACATTACTGGATGCTCTTAACATTCAGATTCAAATGTACTATGTGGAAGGTAGGATCAGATTTTGTGTCAACAGTTTTCATTATAGGACTCCTTCTATTGCTCTTCTCTTGTGATCTGCGCCCCCCCCTTCCCCTCAACAGTAGATATGTATTATCCAAAACACAGTACTGGTGGTATACCCATACATACATATATATATACCATGATTATGCTTCTTGAACCAAAAAGTCCAAGACACTTTTTGGGTGACCTTTATGTAAGGTGGGCACACACACATACACAGAGAGAGAGAGAGAGAGAGCAGACACACAGAAATCCCACAGCACCTGTGACTTGGGTCACGTACATGACAAAACAGCATACTATCTTAAGTGAGCTCTCTCACTGGCCCTACCTGCCCCTTAATAGAAAAGTTTGTCAGTTCTCATCATCTCTTGTGTAGAGCTGTTGAGGGACAGGAGTTACCTGGAGGGTACTGCCCAGAAAATGGGAGTGGTGGCAGGTGTAGCTTAGAAAGGTAGAGGTGGGGCTTGGGTGTTAAAAGTTAGACCTGTGGGCTTCTCTCCCTCTCTGTCTGTCCAGGTCATCATGTGAGTATGAGCTCTGCTTTCCTCACTTCCTCTCCCTCTCTTCCTCTTCCTCCCCCCACCCTCAACATGTAAATGCTCTCAATTCTCATGAATAAAATTTAAAATTCCTCAAAATCATACTCTCTCCTCAATTCTTTGTTGAGATAATGCATGACAGACTTTTTAAATGTTGGTGAAACATGTGCCGGTACCCCCCCACACACACACAGGGCCGCCTTTGAAGAGCATACATGCAGTGCATTGCACTCTCCACAGCTTCTTGCTGCATTTGCTTGCATGGTATTACCAACCTGTCTGTATTTTTTTTTGGGGGGGGGGGATTAATATTTATGGTCAACAATAAAATGCAGTAACAAAAAAGAAAATACCTGTGGTCCTGTGGTCCGGGAGGTGGTGCAGTGATAAAGCTTTGGACTCTCAAGCATGAGGTCCTGAGTTCAATCCCAGGTAGCACATGTGCCAGAGTGAAGTCTGATTCTTTCTCCTTTCTTTGTCCTCTTGTATATGAAGACATTCCTGTGGCTTTCCAATGCTAATTAACTCTGACTCCTGCGAATAGTATCTAGCTTACACTATTGCTAGAACACGCTTAACTTTGGAATTCTCCAAACTTTAAGTGGTTTCTGTTATAAGCTTTTCTCTCAGACATACATATTGAACTGCTCCTCCCCCTCCCCCTTGGTTGTCAGTAACAACTTTATATCTCTAATGGTTGATTGATTCTCAGGCTTTTTTTTTTTTTAAATACAAAAGATTTCCATTCTCAACATCCACCCCCAAACAATTCTTGTTACCATAAGACCTATAACTGCAGTCAGATTTTAGCATGTTTTCAGGGGAGCAGGTATATAGTATGACTTGTATGGAATTGAACTACACATCAAATAATTACAAGAGTCAGATTTGTATTTTAAGAAATGAGATAATAGGTAAGGGGAGACATGCTTTAAGCCTGAACTAGGCTGAACTGGTGCATTTCAAAGTTGGTTTTTTTGTTTGTTTGTTTTTCTACCAGGATTTTTGCTGGGGCCCATTGCCTACAGGGTAACACCACTGTTCCCTGCAGCCTTTTTTCTTTTCCTTTTTCTCTTTTTTAATAGAGGTGAGAAAGAGGGAGAGAGGCAGAGACAGAAAGGTGAGACAACTCTGGCACTGCTCTACCACTCATGAAGCCTACCTCCTGTTCAAGCCAACCAGGGGCTTGAACCCAGTTCAATGCGCATAGTATAACGAGCACTCTTCAGGTGAGCCACCTTCTGCCCAGGGCAGTTGAACCCTTAATTTAGTGGTATCCTAAATAGACTCTCGAGTTCAGTGGTTGGAAACCACTGTTATTACATCCAATTGCTTTGTCCATTCCTTTTGATCATCACACCTCAGTCTCTTTTGTCAGGTTTTTTTTTTTTTTGTCTCTTTGTCCCTTCTTTTCAAATTGTTGCTTCTGACCCTGGCCTTCTGTGCTACCTCTCTGTTATTTCACTTGCTGGTTTAGCCACTGTGTTGGCACCAGTGATTCCCAGTTAAATACCCCTAATGTAGATTTCTCCAATCAACTTAGTTCCATGTTCTATGTGTTGATGCTTGTATTACAAGCACTGAGACCTCAACATGTTAAAATTTCCATTCACACCCCCCCAACTTTTCTGTTTTGTATTTCTTCTCCATTAATTGTATTGCCCCCAAGATCCCCTGGTCTATGTAGATGGATCCTTAGGAATCTTTTTTTTTTTTTTTTTTAAACCAGCCCAGTAGGGGCTCATGCATCCTAACATTTAAGAACCTTTGCAGTTTCCTGTAATGTAATGGTGAGTCACTCTCTCCCCTGTTTTTTACCACCCACATCTAGTTAGTAATGGGATCTTATTGCAATCTGACTCAAATACTGGGGGGGGGGTGAGAATGACCCCTAGGTTCCCTCTCACCCACCCCACTACCACAGTTGTAGTTCCTGATGTCTCCCTGGCACTTCTGCAAGAGCTTCCTCACTGTCTACATAACCCCCTGTCTTCTCTGTTTTACAACTGCTGTGTGCTGATTGATGTCCTTCAAAACACAGTTCAAATGTAGAAACCTGCTATTCACGAGCTACTCCTTGGCTTCAGAAGCATTCAGCAGTTTGATGGCATGAGAACAGCTTTTAGAGTTTTTAAGGTCACTTTTTTTCCCTCCCAAATAAAACCCTACAAAGAAATTTATCCTACAGAAGCAATTAAAAAGACTTCTTCTGTTCTGTACAGCAGCTCAACCTGCCTTGCTGTGTTTCCTGAGAAGCCATTTCCGAAGACACAGTTTGGTGAGCCCCAGATAAAGTATGCTGTGCTGGGATATCAGATTCCCCCCTCCTTTCTCTTATTTCTTCCCCACTGATACAGATCCCAGCCTGGGGGGTGACTCACTGGTCTCAGGGCTACTCACATGCTCATGTGGCTTTTCATCACATTCTATGTGATATGTCTTCACATCCTAGAATGAAAATCTTTTCTTAATTGTTTTCTCCAAGCCAAATTGACATTTATAAGATCGCTGTTGTTACTATTATACCACCAAGGTTATCTCTGGGGTTCAGTGGTTATATACCATGACTCCACTGCTCTGGTGGCCTTTTTTTTTTTTTTTTTTTTTTTTTTTAATCTTTCCTTTTTCCCTTTCTTTTTGATGGAGGGTGAGAATCAGAGAGGAGGAGAAATATTTGAAACACTGCTCCACCACTCATGAAGCTTCTCCCCACAGGTGGTGGTGACTCAGGACTTGAACCATTTGAGCCACCACCCAACTCAAGATTATTTTTTCTGTGGTCTGGGAGGTGGCACAGTGATAAAGCTTTGAACTCTCAAGCATGAGGTCCCAAGTTCGATCCCCGGTAGCACATGTGTGCCAGAGTGATGTCTGGTTCTTTCTCTCTCCTCCTATCTTTCTCATAAATAGTCTTTTTTTAAAAAAAGATTGTTTTTTCTGTTGTGTTCTGTTTCTGCTGGATAATAGGTCCATTCTTTGAAAACAGAGTCCATATGCTCTTCACCTATATGTCTCCCTAGAGCCAGAACAGGTGTTTTTTTAAATTTCTTTATTGGGAAATTAATGTTTTACAGTCGACAGTAAATACAATAATTTACACATACATAACATTTCTCAGTTTTCCACATAACAATACAACCCCCACTAGGTCCTCTGCCATCCTATTCCAGGACCTGAACTCTCCCCCACTACCCACCCGAGTCTTTTACTTTGGTGCAGCACACCAACTCCAGTCCAAGGTCAGGCCAGAACAATTTCTGACATACGGTTCTGGTGCATGAAAACTGATCCATTCTGTAAACTATCCTATCTATTCTTTGTGTTTTATTTTTCCCAGGCTGAATATGCCTTAGAGAATTAAGCATTAGATTTAAAAAAAAATAGACTTATTGACCTTAGGGCTATATAAATCTCCTACTGATATTTCCTCCTGTTCCCTAACCAAGCATGATAATTAGTGAATATATGCAGTGTGTCTTGTGGTATAGGAAGCAGAGCTAATATTGCTAGAATATATTTTTAACAGCAGCAATATTTGTTTTTGCTGTGTTTTCTTTACTGGTTGTATAATTAAGTATCTATTTATTATAGAAATATGGAAATAAAGATTACTGTGAATAAGGAATTTAAAAAGAACAGCCATAATAATGCTGCCCAGGGGGTAGATTTAGTATTTTGACCAATTTTTCCTATTCTTTTAATAACATTTAAGTAAGCATTTATCTCCTGTAACATGGTTGAAGTCAGACCACATATGTAGTTCCTTCACCTGAATTTTTTTCACTTGCCCCTTCATATTATGATTTTATAGCATGTCATCATTTAAAAAATTATCTTAACATTGTTAAAATCATGTTAATAAACATGGAATTTATTGACAATTGCTATGTGTAAGTTCCCTTTTTAACATTTTTATTTACTTTTTTTAAAAAAGATTTTATTTTATTAATGAGAAACATAAGAGGAGAGAGAAAGAGCCAGACATCACTTTGGTACATGTGCTGCCGGGGATTGAACTCAGGACCTCATGCTTGAGAGTCCAATGCTTTCTCCACTGCGCCACCTCCCGGACCACACATTTTTATTTACTAATAAGAAATATAGGAGAGAGGTGCACAGTGGATAAAGCATTAGATTATTAAGCATAAAGTCCTGAGTTCAATCCTTTCCACCTATCATTCTTCATGAAAAAATAAATAAAAATCTTAAATAAAGAAGAAGGAGAAGAGAATGGGAAAGCTAGGAGGAGAGAGAAAGAACCAGGCATCACTCTGGCACATGTGCTGCCAGGGATTGAACTCAGGACCTCATGCTTAAGACTCTACTGCTTTATCCACTGTGGCACCTCCTGGGCCATTTGTAAGTTCTTTTTATTATTGATTGATTTAATACTTATTTGAGAAATACCACTTTCAAGAGTATTTTATTTTTTAAATGTTATTTATTTATTTTCCCTTTTGTTGCCCTTTTTTTTATTGTTGTAGTTGTTGTTATCGATGTCGTTGTTGTTGGATAGGATAGAGAGAAATGGAGAGAGAGAAAGGGAAGACAGGGAGAGAAAGAGAGACACCTGCAGACCTGCTTCACCGCCTGTGAAGCGACTCCCCTGCAGGTGGGGAGCCAGGGCTGAAACTGGGATCCTTAGGCTGGTCCCTGAGCTTTGCGCCACCTGTGCTTAACCCTCTGCACTACTGCCCGACTCCCTCAAGAGTGTTTTCAAACCCATACATGATGCTTGTAAATTCTTCATAGAAATTCTAATTCTCTGACTAGGGAGAGAGGGAGGTCTTTGGAGATTTTGTTAATCAGAGGGTAAGCTTTTGACCGATCTCTTTCATGCCATATGGTTTAGCTTCTGCAAAGAACAGAAACTATGGAGGAGGTCTAAAGTGTTCTGGGCATTTGCTCTGTCTCAGATATTGATGTAGGCACTTTGTATACATAGTTCTCTTTAATGTTCACAACAAACTACAGAAGTAGTTGTCAATATTCCCATTTTACAGTTGAATACAATGTGGCATGAAAGTTTAGAATAGCGGGCCTGGGGGAGTCAGGCGGTAGCACAGTGGGTTAGGTGCACGTGACGCAAAGTGCAAAGCGCAAGGACTGGCGTAAGTATCCCGGTTCGAACCTCCGGCTCCCCACCTGCACAGGGAGTCGCTTCACAGGCGATGAAGCAGGTGTGCAGGTGTCTATCTTTCTCTCCCCCTCTCTGGTTCTTTCTATTTACTCCATGAGTAAATAAATAAATACATAAATAAATAAAATATTTTTGTTTTAAAAAAAGATGAAGCTGGAAGCAGGTGATCTAGGCAGAGACTGTTGGCATTGTAGGAGGTCAATGTCATGGCTTCTTAGAGGAATGTGCTTGGCATAGAGATGTGTGAGAGAAGGCAGAAGCCATGGCACAGAACATTTTTAACATTATTAATGACAAAGAGGGAGATGGGAACCACCAGAACATCACTCTTTGGTACTTGAGATGCTGGGGTCAAACACAGGACCTCATGACTGAAAGCCCAACACTGTCCATTGCGCCACCTCTCAGGCTGCTGCTGTGGTTCCTCCCCTCGCCCTCTCCTCCCAAATGCACATGAGGACATTGTGTATGCTGTGTATTTGCAGAGAAACACAGAAGCTAAGGAACTGATTTTTTTTTTTTTTATTTTAACCATTTTCATTTGGGCAGGTAATGGTTTACAGTGCAGTCTTTGACACATGGGTGCGCTTTCATTATGTACCAGGACCCCAAGGTTGTCTATAGCTCTTCCCTCCTGATTTTTAAAAAAAAATTTTTTAATATATAATGGTCTATAGTTAAGCCTGCCCTCTGCCCTGAATGGGAGACATGAGCTTTGTTTAGCATATCATAAGCAAATCTGCCCTTTGCTCCTGAGAAACCTGATGTTTTTCCAGGACTGGTCACTGTGCAAACATCCTTTGAAGAATTGCCCTTCAAACGCCAGTTCTGCTACAGGGACAGCACCTTTTTCTGTTCCTGTCAATGGGGTACTAGCATGCTTATTTCCACACACCCTCACCAAACATGAAATGGGTGCTTTTATTTTCATAATAGAGAATGGTGAGAGATTAGCAATACAAATGCAAATTACAGAGAGGAAATTTCTTTTCATGTTTATATGAACTGCCAATATGGTAGATTACCTGGTTTTACTCCCTCCCCGCCCCCATTGCAAAATTGAACTACCTTTTCATTCAGATGGAAACACCAGAGCACTGGAACATCCTCCAGTGTCATAGTATCTACCATTGGGTTTCTGTTTTCATGTGCCCTACCTGGTGATTTATTTCTCTGACCCTTGTCTTATGCTCTTCTAATCTTTATCTTACGGCTTCATTTTCTTATAATTTAAAGAGCATTTTGTGTTTTCTAGATGATAGTCCTTTTTCTTTTTTTTCTTTTTTTTTATAGTTCTGATATTTATTAAGTGTTTATATTGATCATGCCATGAATTCATAGGGAATGGGTTCCAGCAGCTCTGGTTCCTTTCCATTGGTTCTCACAAAGTGTGCTTCTCTGGGTGGAGCAGGCTGGCGCTTCAGTTGAACCCAAGTCCCCTTCTCTTTGGCTTCCTTTTTTTTTCTGATCATTTTCCTTCACATGTTTCAAGAAGCTGTCTCTGCTCTTAGAGTGCTTAATATGCTCAATGCGAACATTAATTCTCTTGGCAAGAATCTTGCCCTTTACTTGTTTGTTTACAACAATACCAACAGCATGCTGGGTAACATTGTAGACTCTTCCAGTTTTGCCATGGTAACATTTGTAAGGCATTCCTTTTTGAACAGTGCCCATTCCCTTTATATCTACAATATCACCTTTCTTATAGATCCGCATATATGTGGCCAAAGGAACAACTCCATGTTTTCTAAAAGGCCTAGAGAACATATAGCGGGTTCCTCTCCTCTTTCCCTTCGTGTTAGTCATTTTGGCGATTTACTGGAAGATGGCTGCTCTGGCCTTTCTTTAGAAAGATTTTATTCCGGGGCTGGGCAGTAGCTCAGGGGGCTATGCGCATATGGCGGCTTAAGGATCCCACTTCAAGTCTTAGGCTCCCCCCTTGCAGGGAGGTTGCTTCACAAGTGGTGAAGCAGGTCTGCAGGTGTCTACCTTTCTCTCACTCCCTGTCTTCAACAATAATAGCAATAACAATAACAACAACAACGATAAACAAAGGCAACAAAAGGGAAAAATGGCCTCCAGGAGCAGTGTATAGTGCAGGCACCGAGCCCCAGTGATAACCCTGGAGACAGAAAGAAAGACTTTATTCCCCTAGCTTGTCTCGTGTCTCTTTGAGTTTCACTTGCAGTGGCATCCTTTGTACAGGTCTTTTCATTTTCTATGTTCTATTCCCTGAAACATTTTTGGCAGCATGGAATTGTCCAGGAGCATTCTGAGAAGGTGGCTTCCCAGGCATCATGGCTTATTGGCCTTCCTGTTACTGTCCAGAGACCCACTACCACTGGAAAATTTTTTGTAAAACCAACTGCTATATTCCTGTGGGAAGTGCCACATACATTGTCCATTTGAGAAGAACCTGCTTGATTGAAAGGAAATGTTTGCCAGGCTCAGTTCACAGCCCCACCAACAGTCAGAGCTGAGCAGTGCTCCGATTAAAAAAGAAGAGAAAAAAGCTTGCAATTCCCTTGAGATTTTCAGCTTGGGGTTCAGAGTGAAGGTACAATTTATTCTCCTCCCACACTGTCTTTTTTCTCTCTCTCTCTCTCTGTGGCTCTCACCTTTTGACAGTCATGGGGTTTCTTGCCTGTCCATCTATTTAAAAGGCACACCCATGGGAATTTTGTATATGCTGTTTAGTTTGAATTCTAAAAATTTCTCAAAATGTGCTGGGGGAAAAATCCATGTAACCTGTGTTGTCACATAGTAATAGGCAAATGGAATTTTTATTAATTTCATTCAAAGAGCTCTTTCAGAAGCATGCTGTTTTTGAAACTGTAGTTCAAGTACCATGTAATGAGATGTTTTTAGACACACCCTTTTCCTTCAAAATGCCAACCTCTATTCATTTTAAATGTTTTTCAGAAAAGGTTCTCTTTTAAAATCTTTGTGATGCTGGGGCCAGGTGGTGGCACACCTGGTTGAGTACAAATGTTGCAGTGCTCAAGGAGCCAGGTTCAAGCCCCTAGTCCCCACCTGCAGGGGGAAAGCTTTGCAAGTGATGATGAAGCACGGCTGCAGGTGTCTGTCTCTTTCCCTCTTTCCCCCGCTTCCTCTCGATTTCTGACTATCTCTATCCAATAAATAAATAAAAATAACTTAAAAAAAACTTTGTGGTGCCAAAGAGGTGACAAGGTATATACAGTGTTGGGCCCTTAAACTCAGTGTCCTGTGTCCACCCCCTCACTAGTAAATAACTCAGATTTGCATTTCAGGGCCATGTGATGGCACACCTGGTTGAGCACACATGGACTATACAGATTCAAGCCTCAGATCTCCACCTGCCGGGGGCTGGGGGAGAAAGCTTCTTGAGCAGTTAAACAGTGTTGCAGAAGTCCATCTCCCTCCCTCTCTGTTTCTGCCTCCCTTCTCAATTTCTGTTTCTATCCTAAATAAATTATAAAAAATAAACATTTAATTTTTTTCCTTTAAAATTTTTGAAAAATAGTTCAGCTAGGTGGGGGTAGACAGCATAATGGTTATGCAAAGAGACTCTTCACGCCTGAGGCTCAAAAGTACCAACTCCTCCACGCCACCATAAACCAGAGCTGAGCAGTGCTCTGGTTTAAAAAAAAAAAAAAAGTTAAGCTCAATTTAGAAAGGTTATTGGCCCAGTAGGAAAACAAACAAACAAAAAAAAATGCATCAGAAATAGTAGAGCTGTCTACATATGAATGAAAAGTTTTTTAAAAAACACCAGAGCTGTGCTCAGCTCTGGTTTGTAGGTGATGCAGGGACTGAACCTCAGGTATCTGAGTCTCTTTGCATAACCATTAAGCTATCTACCCTGAGCTTTTTCTCTCCTAATTTTGACTGTTTACTGGGCACATTTGACTAAAGAATGAGAAACTGAAGTCATGTTTTGCCTTTTTATGGCCAGAGATGCACAGGGGATCAGGGAGAGAGTGAGGTAGCAGCAAAGAGTGTATAAAGTTGATTGGAATAAACCAGTTATGAAATAGTAAGAGAAGGATAAGGGTACACAGTAAATAGAAGCCATCTGTCTCATGGCAGGGAGACAGGGAGGCCTGTCCTTTAGGAGAGAGATAACTGCCTGTCTGGGTGAAGGAATGGTTTGGTAACCACCCTGGCATCAGGGAGGGGATGGAGTGGGGTAGGGGAGGTAGTTTTCTAGTCAGTTGCCTCTATTCAGCGACTAGGTGTGAGAGGCCTTACCTTTTGATATGCAGAATGGCTAGAAGCTGACTTAAATTTTTGCCTTGTAAATGCCTTAAGCCTGGGGGAGGTATTTCCCAGATAGCCTTATTTTACAAATTTTTTTTTGCCTCCAGGGTTATTGCTGGAGCTCAGTGCCTGCACTATGAAGCCACTGCTCTTGGAGGCTATTTTTTTCCCCTTTTGTTGCCCTTATTTTAAATATAGGTGTTGTGATTACTGTCTTGTTGGATAGGACAGAGAGAAATGGAAAGAGGAGGGGAAGATAGAGAGGGAGAGAGAAAGATAGACACTTACAGACCTGTTTCACAGCCTGTGAAGCGAACCCCCTGCAGGTGGGGAGCCAGGGGCTCAAACCGGGATCCTTAGTGTGGTCCTTGTGCTTCATGCCATGTGCACTTAATCCACTGCGCTACTGCCCGACCCCCATTTTACAAATAATTTTATGACACAACCCCTAGAAAAAGTGGGCTTGTGACCAAAGTGCATAGTGAACCTGGATTCATATCATGAACTTGGATTTAGTTGGCAGGAGACATACAAAACCAAATCCTGGGTTCTACTGTCAAGACCAGAAAATGGCTTCATGAAAGGAGTCCTCCTCTCTGAGAAGTTCGCTTTGGATGAGAGGTGTCGAGGAGAAAAATTCAAGCCAGGGGAATGAGGTTTATGCATCTGAGTAATTGATGGCATGAAAATGTGCCAGGTCATCACCCAGCATGGAGCAGTGCTACAGGCAGCAAACTGGTTAATTTCTTCTTTTGAGGCCTGATAGCCAATTAGATCACTTTTAAAAAAAAGTTTTATTGGTGGGGATTAATGGTTTACAGTTGACAGCAAAACACAATAGTTTGTACATGCATAACATTTCCAGATAACAATACAACTCCCACTTGGTCCTCCTCTGCCATTACATTCCAGGACCTGAAACCCCCCCCAACACACACACACACACACACCAGTGTCTTTTACTTTGGTTCAATACACCAAAGCTGCTTAGATACCTTTGTCAACACCCAGGCTTACAATCCTTTCTCCAGTGCCCCACGCCCCATGTATTTTTCCAGAAGGACTGTGTTACCAGTTAGACCCCAGCTCTATTACCCAGTTATAGTTGCAGTCCAATCCTGCTGCTGAAGACAGCATCTTGATTTCCTTGGTAAAGCTGGGCTACTTTTAATCCCCTTGACCAGTTTGCAAATCAGCCTTACCAGCCCACCCAGCTACCTAAGAAGGAACAGCCAGTTAGGGCAAATTCTGTCCATTCAAATCTTATGGTAAAGTAATTTTTATTTTTCTTAAACCCTGTGCCACCCCTGAATTGTCAGTACCCTCCCTTTAGTCTCCACACAGAGTAGAACCTTGGGGACCTGCAACATACTTCACCTGGACTTTCCCATTCATTGTTCATGACCCAGGTTCGAGTCCAATCTCCAAATGCATTGATGGAAGCTTTGATGTTGTGTTTTTCTGAAAAAGTCTGCTCAAAGTGGAGAGACTTTGGTAATGTCAGAAAAGAAAATGAAAAAAAAAAAAAAAAAGAAAAAGAAAAGAGAGAAGAGTCCTTGAATTTTTAGATGACCCACTTACATTATAGCCCAAGGCAAGGATAACTAGTTTTAGGTCAAGCACTTTTATAGCTCCCAAGTACTTGAATAATTTCTAAACACAATTCTACAGAATATTCACTTGGGGCATTCTGCTGCTGACATTTCAAATGCAAATTGGTGTTAAGTGAGCCCACCCCAGCAATTGCATATTCACACACTGAGTTACTAAATGAATGTTTTTTTTTTTCTCCTCCATTTCTGCATAAAACCAGAAGAGAGAAGGGAAGAATGGAAAGATCATTTGTGTTCTTCCTCTGAGGGGACTGCAGTTGTCAGTAATGGCAACAATCAAACTGAAAAGAAAATGTTTATATATATATTTATTTTCGCTTTTGTCGCCCTTGTTGTTTTTTATTGTTGTTGTAGTTATTATTGCTGTTTTTTCTTTTTCTTTTAAACTTTATTTATTCCCTTTTGTTGCCCCCCCCTTTTTGTTATTGATGTCGTTGTTGTTGGATAGGACAGAGAAATGGAGAGAGGAGGGGAAGAAAGAGAGGGGGAGAGAAAGACACCTGCAGACCTGCTTCATTGCCTGTAAAGTGACTCCTCTGCAGGTGGGGAGCCGGGGGCTCGAACCGGGATCCTTATGCCAGTCCTTGTGCTTCGTACCACATGTGCTTAACCCACTTTGAGTCCAACCTCCCAATGCATTGAAGGAAGCTTTGATGTTGTGTTTTTCTGAAAAAGTCTGCTCAAAGTGGAGAGACTTTGGTAATGTCAGAAAAGAAAATGAAAAAAAAAGAAAGAAAATGAAAAGAGAGAACAGTCCTTGAATTTTTAGATGACTCAATGCCCTCTTTTTTTTTTTTTTCCCTCCAGGGTTATTGCTGGGCTCGGTGCCTGCACCATGAATCCACCGCTCCTGGAGGCCATTTTCCCCCCTTTTTGTTGCCCTAGTTGTTGCAGCCTCGTTGCGGTTATTATTGCCATTGTTGACGTTGCTCTGTTGTTGGATAGGACAGAGAGAAATGGAGAGAGGAGGGGAAGACACAGAGAGAGGGGAGAGAAAGATAGACACCTGCAGACCTGCCGGGGGCTTGAACCGGGATCCTTACGCCGGTCCCTGCGCTCTGCGCCACGTGCGCTTAACCCACTGCGCCACCGCCCGACTTCCTTTTTTTTTTTTTAAATATATATTTTTTTGTTTTTGAGAGAGTTGCAGATAGAAACACAGAGAGAAACACCATAGCACTGCTCAGCTCTGGCTTATGGTGGTGTGGGGGATTGAACCTGTGATTTTAAGTTTTTATTTATAAAATGGAAACACTGACAAGACCATAGGATCAGAGGGGTACAACTCCACACAGTTCCCACCACCGGAACTCCATTTCCCATTCCCTCTCCTGATAGCTTTCCTAGTCTTTAGCCCTCTGGGAGCGTGGAGCCAGGGCCACTATGGGGTGCAGAAGGTGGAAGGTCTGGCTTCTGTAATTGCTTCCCCACTGAATATGGGCACTGACAGTGGATCCGTACTCCCAGCCTGTCTCTCTCTTTCTCTAGTGGGGCGGGACTCTGGGGAAGCTGGGCTCCAGGACACATTGGTGGTGTCGTCTTCCCAGGGAAGTCTGGTTGGCATCATGGTAGCATCTGGAACCTTGTGGCTGAAAGCAGTTAAGATAGAAAGCAGAGCAAATTGTTGACTAATCATGAACCTAAAGGCAAGACTATTGTGGATGGAGATTTGGGGGTCTCCATTTTGGAAAAAGCTAGTAGGCCTAGTTTAGGTATATTCCAGGGGGCCCATACCCATGTGCAGGTGACCTGAGCTATTATCTGGAGGGGTGGTGTCATAGTTGGAAAAAGGACCAGGAAGCTGAATCAGGGAAGAGAGTAGCCCCCAAATATGGGAAAAGTATGTAACTGGTATTAATTTCTATACACTGTTTCAACTGAATGTGTAAAAAGAATCTGGAATCATTTCAGAATGACAGTAAACCTACAGTACTGGATAAATCTTAAATTTGTTGTTGTTGTTGTTGTTGTTGTTAGGTGCATCACTGTTTCCAATAAATAAATAAATAAACAAATAAATTAATACTCTTACTAAGTGCTCTGGGGAAACATGGTCTAATCAGTTTTTCTTTTCTTTGTTTCCTCCCCTTTCCAGTGTTTTCTGGACTCCATCCCAGCAGACTTGATTCTTGCTTGGTAGCTTTCCGAAGGCCTAATAGCAAGCATCATTAGTGAAACTCAGCTGCCACCTGACTGCACACAGCAAAGACGTCAGAGCAGTTCCACTTAAAACAATCATGAATTTCTTGGGATATAATCCCAATGGCAATTGTTTTTTGTGTGGCCCCAAAGAAAAAGTCAGTGTCTTCAGCAGTTCTTCAGAGACCTTGTAAAGAAGTCCACTCTGTATCAAGCAACTAAGTAACTCTAGGTTGCTCTGAAGAATTGAATTTTCCTGGAAGATTCAATATCAGTCCACCTGGAAGATTCAAATCACTGTTGCTCAGAGCTGCTGCTGAAGCACCATGTCTAAGAATTCCGAGTTCATCAATTTGTCTTTTCTACTGGATCATGAGAAGGAAATGATCCTGGGAGTCCTTAAGAGGGACGAATACTTGAAGAAAGTGGACGACAAGAGAATAAGGTAATATTCTTTGCTTTTTTTTTTTTTTTTATCTGCCCTCTGTGACTGCTTCTTTTGAACCATTTTAAATCAGAAGTGGGCCAACCGCAGCCACAAGAGAGGGGAAATAGGTGTCAGTGACTTTGGAGGTTCTCTGCAGTGGCCCAAATACTAGCAAGTGTTTACAACACTCTACCCATTAGCCAGGTGGAAAGGTAGAACTGAACTGTAGCATATGATAGAATCTAGTAGCTAAATGGAAGAACTGCTCAGATAAAAGTACCAGTTCTGGGGTATATTGTTTGTGTGACCTTGAACAAGTTTCTTCTCCATTCCCTGCTTTTCTCATCATTAAGATAAGAAGCACAATAGTGATCTGGGAGGTGGAACTGTGGAGAAAGCATTGGACTCTGAAGCATGAGGTTCTGAGGCAACACTAAGAATCATAATAGTACTTACAAGATTACTGCAGGGATTAGGCACAATGTAGTATAAGGGCAATGCCTGGTTCCTAAGTGTACAGTAAATATTAGCTGTTATTTAATTGTAATGCCTTACTGGGAATTTGCCTCAACCATACCTGGCAGAAGAGGAAGATCTGAAGAGTGAAAAGTTCCTGTTCTGCAAAGGTTTCCTGTGTTTCTTGAAATAATTCCTCTCTCCCTCTGTCTCTCTTTCTTTCTCTCTCTACTTTTTTTTTTTTTTTTTTTTTTTTTTTACTTAAGAGGTCGGTAGTTTACAGTCTCTCTCCCCCCGCCCAGTACTCCCATCACCAAAGATCTTTGTCCCCATTCCCACGGATAAGCACTATAGTTCTCCCACAGCCTTAGATATAGGTTAACTTTATTTGTTTGTTTGTTTTCCCTTTTGTTGCCCTTGCTGTTTTTTATTGTTGCTGTAGTTATTATTATTGTTGTTGTTGATGTTGTCGTTGTTAGATAGGACAGAGAGAGAAATGGAGAGAGGAGGGGAAGACGGGGAGAGAAAGATAGACACCTGCAGACCTTCTTCACTGCCTGTGAAGCGAAGCCCCTGCAGGTGGGGAGCCAGGGGCTCGAACTGGGATCCTTAGTGTGGTCCTTGTGCTTCATGCCATGTGCACTTAATCCAGCAGTTAAGTCACACATCTTTTGTAGGCAGGGTTCATATTTAGCTGAGTCCACAGATATAGGCTGGCCTATATTTCAGCCAGCTTCCATTTTGATCAGCTACAATACTGTTCTGAATGGTCCTAGCAATGTTGTGGTTGGCTGCAATCTTATCACAAGTTTTCTCCTCAAATAAAGTCCTTCCTGAAGTCCCAGGTTCAATCCCCGGTACTACTCTAAACCAGAGCTGAGCAGTGCTCTGGTTAAAAACAAACAAACAAGTGAAACAACTTGGGAGTGATGTGTCTTGACCTTTTAGTGGGGGCCAGCAGAAAAGAGACAGTAACTGATTGAAGGACAGCTTCACACCAGGTAATGCATTATCTGATTCACAAATGTATTCTCTTTGTGTCCTCATCAGGGCATCTTCTAGATGAGGACTGTAAGGCTGTATATTAGCTGTAGCGATTGCAACAAAGATGTACTTTCTCACCCAGCTGGTGGTAAAAACATCAGAGCTGAGGTTCTCTCTGTAACTGCTTCTCATTCAGCTAGGCCCTCATGCTTATGTAATATCTGCACATCTTCAGGCTCCTCTGTAAACCCAACAGTGACTTTACTAATAGGTCTGAAGTGTGGAACAAAAGCGACAACAGCAATGTTTGTTTCGACTGATTTTTACTGACAGTTCTGACCTATAAGCTGTGCACAATTATCCAGAGTTGCTATGGCTTTGAGATACACTGCTCTTGTACAGTTAGAAAAAACAAGTTTTTTTTTTTCAAACAGTTTATTTATTTGATAGGACATAGAGATTGAGAGTAGAGGGGGAGAAAGAAAGAGACCTGCAGCCCATAGAGAAGCCTCTCCCCCTGTAGGTGAAAACTGGGTGTTGTAGAGCCAGATGTTGTTGTGCGCGGGCCGCGGAGATGAGAGAGAGGGGGTCCGGAGCGAAGAGGAAACACAAATCTTTATTTGCGCTGGAACCTCAGAGTTGGGTGCTAGAGAAGCAGGTTGGGCCACGTGGAGGTAGCGAAAATGGCCGCCTCACGCAGTAACCTTTCCTGCGTCTGAACACTGGAGTGAAGTGCTGGCAAGAGAGCGAGGTGCGGAAGACGAAGGGCTTTTATAGGAGTAGCTTTCATGAGAATGGGAAGGGGGAGGAGTAACCATAGCACTCCAGGATAGGATGATAACTCTCTCATGAGAATGGGAGGGGGAGGAGTAACCAAAGCACTCCAGATATGGCGGGGATATAGACAATGTCCTGAGGGCACAACATGGCGGAACAGGCACTCCCAGAATGTCCCAACTCTCACGGGAACTAGCAGTAGCCTGAGGGGACAACATGGCAGATGTGAATGCATCTGCACAATTTCACAGCAACTGGGGACTTGGGGGCTGGGTGGTAGCGCAGTGGGTTAAGTGCACATGGCACAAAGCACAAGGACCTGCCTAAGGATCCCGGTTCGAGCCCCCAGCTCCCCACCTGCAGGGGGATGGCTTCACAAGCGGTGACGCAGATCTGCAAGTATCTATCTTTCTCTCCCCTTCTCTGTCTTCCCCTCCTCTCTCGATTTCTCTCTGTCCTATCCAACAATGACAGTAACAACAACAATGATAAACAACAAGGGCAATAAAAGGGAAAAAATAACTTCCAGGAGCAGTAGATTCATAGTGTAGGCACCGAGCCCCAGTGATAACCCTGAAGAAAGAAAGAAAGAAAGAAAAAAAGAAAGAGTGAAAGAAGGAAAGAGAGAGTGAAAGAAGCAAAGAGGGAAAGAAAGAAAGAAAGAGGGAAAGAAAGAAAGAAAGAAAGAAAGAGCAAGAAAGAAAGAAAGACAGAAAGAAAGGAAAAAGAAAACTGGGGACATGAACCTGGTTTCTTGCATATTGTAATAGGTGCGCCACAACCTGGCCCCTGGACAAGAAATCTTAATCCGTTCTTCTCTTCGTGGTGATTTAAAAGCTGAGTGCAAGTGTATTGGATTTTGTTCTATACAGTTTGCTCAGCTGAGCTGGGTCACTAAACAAGCTTTGAGTTGAGAATCATCAAAGGGCCACAGACCCTGGTCAGGAAACTAACTTCCTTTTGGCCTTGCTTATAAATAATTGCTTCCATTATTTTAGAGGAGAGAAAGAGAGGGAAGAAGAAGAGGAAGAGGCAGAAAGCAAAAGCATATTCACATTGGTTATTTGAAATTCTGCAGTGTGAACCAAACATTTGGTTTAAATGGATCTGAAATGATTTCAAGAATTATACAGTCAGCCTGGAGGTTAGGAAGACCAGAGTGTGCTAAGCACTAAGATCCCCTTAATACTTGACAAATGTTTGATCTGTGGGGCTGTTTGTTTTTCCAAGTCTTATCACTACTAGTATAACAAAATTAGTTTGACCTTTTTAAAAGCCTAACTCTTGAGTCCCCATAAAAACACTAGGAAAACTATTGGGAGTGAATTTCTGCTTTGGTAAACATTTTGTTTTAATCCTAATAGAATTACCACAAAGCTGCTTAATGGATTAGTGTTCATTCTCAGCATGAACATACTGGCTCCCTGATAGAGTCCACACTCCTCCAGAGTCAGAGAAATCAAAAAAAGATAAAAGAAAGTTCAATTCTGCCTTAATCGAATTTAATCCTAATCGATACATGCACATCTAGGGATGCTAACTTAAATTCTGATTCATTCTTATTGATCTCCAAGTAATTCTTACTTGCAGGGCTCACTGAAGGTTTAAGTCCACACATGCTTGGTTACCTTGCTCCCACAACTTCACTGAGCATTTGTGCCTGCATTATTTCACCATTAGCAGAAAATTATTTTTTCTATCCTTTTTTTTCTCAGATGGAAAGTAGAATGGGGAACCGAGCCCTGGCACACCCGATTAAGCACACACACCACACGTTACTGTGCTTGAGGACCTAGATTCAAGCCCCCACTCCTCACCTGCAGGGGAGAAGCTTCACGAATTGTGAAGCAGGTCTGCAGGTGTCTCTTTCTGTCCCTCTCTGTCCTCCCTTTTCCTTTCAATCTCTATCCTATCAAAGAAAAAATAAACAGACAAATAAATAAGTAAATGGAAGAATGGTTGCCAAGAGCAGTGGATTTGTCATGAAGGCACTGAGCCCCAGTAGTTGCCCTGGTAGCAATTAAAAAGGGGGGGGGGGACTCATGGTGATGTACCTAGTTGAGCACACATACTACAATGCACAAGGATGCAGGTTCAAGTCCCTTGTCTCCACCTGCAGGGAGGAATCCTTTGTAAGTATTGAAGCAGTACTGCAGGTGTCTCTCTTTCTCTGTCCTCTGTATCTCCCCAGCTCCTCTTGATTTCTCTCTTTCTCTACTCAATAAATAAATAATTAGATAAAATATTTTTTAAAAAAAGTGAAAGGCAGTGAGGAAGAGAGAGACAGAAAAGGAGGAGAAACACCACAGCACTGCTTTTCATCTTCTGAACCTTCCCCTTGGTGTGGCGCTCCAATGTGGTGGTGGTGGGGCTTGAGCCCGGTTCCTCACACATGGTAAAGTGTGCGTTCTACTCCTGAATCATCTCCCAGCACCCTCGGGGACATCTTTAACATTGATTCGATCAAGTAAACTTATACAGGTCAGATCTTTTATCTGTTTGAGCAAATGTCCCCAAGTAAAATTCTAGTCAAACCATGAAGTAAGTAAAGCAAGTGTGCATTTAATGTATGTATGTCACCTCTGGTGGGTGGGTGTGTATGTATATAGGCACCTTTGACTCTTGCCTCAATTCTTTGAGTATGCTTTGTCTTCCTTTTGCATTGTGTCTAAGCAGAATAGCTGTGGGGTCCAGCCCCCAGTCAGCAGGAGTTAAATTGAACAGTGTCATCTCTGACATTTCCTATTTGAGGCATCTGATCATTTTATGTGAGTCAAGGCTAATAGGAGTCAAGGCTTGATTGATTTCAATTAGTAAAAAGATGGGATTACAGGCATTTAGTGATTTTTCTAATCGTTATTTCATTACAGAGTAAGCATAGCACTGAACCTTTCATGCAAATGCCTGAAATCAATTAAATTTTTGTGCAACAGGGAGTTTTTAAAATGTTCCTAAACTTGGTGGTGTACACAGATCAATAAAGGCCATCAATGCCTAAAACATTTTTTTTAATATTTTATTTATTTATTAATGAGAAAGATAGGAGGAGAGAGAAAGAACCAGACATCACTCTGGCACATGTGCTGCCGGGGATCGAACTCAGGGGCTCATGCTTGAGAGTCCAAAGCCTTATCACTGCACCAACTCCCGGACCACTGCCTAAAACATTTTACATTAAAAATCCTCAATTTAATTATAGAAATATGTAGTCACTAAAGAATAACTAGGTTTATTATTAGAAAATTAGAAATTATAAACTACATGAACTTTAAAAACTCACTGAGACGGAGCTCTGGCCCACTAGGGATAGATAGAAACATAGTTGCAAGACTATGGATTTTTGAAATATAAAACCTGCAGATCTGAATGCAGACAGCATCATTTCATAGCCCTGTGACTCACAGCAAGTTGCCTCCCAGAGTCTGCACTTTCTTATCTATAAGGGGAAGCACATTGTCTTCCCCACGGGTTGCTGTCATAGCTTATTGATATGCAAAGCTGAGGCTTTGTCATGGCCTGGCTAAGTATTGAGATGTTTAGGTTCTTTACAATAGGTTCAAGGGTTCAGGTCCTGGAACATGATGGCAGAGGAGGACCTATTGAGGGTTGTATTGTTATGTGGAAATGTTATCCATGTACAAATTATTGTATTTTACTGTCAACTGTAAACCATTAATCCCCCAATAGAGAAAAAAAGGTTCTGCACAGAGAAGCTACAATTAAAATGAAAAGCGCTACTTTTACATATTCAGAATTGGAGCAGGTGGCCTGATCACCCCTAGAATTTCCTTTGGCAAATATGAATTAGGCCCAGTGTGGATGATGTTGCTCTGAATGTGAGTGAAAGCTGGGTGTGCTAGGAGCCATGTGCTCTTTGGCATCAAGCTGCTGTGTCGTTATTCCTCTTGCCATATTATTTCTGAAATTTTTTTTTTTTCTATCTCATTCTTTCCACTTTGACAAAACTTTTCGTCAGTCACCATGGTTTGGCTCTCTTAAAGGGATGTGAAACCTTAGACAAGGATTTAACTTGCAGGCATGGTGGCAACATCTCTGCAAGGGGAAAACAATAAAGAGAGCTAATATTTACTGAGTTCTTACTGAATTTCTTGGGAAAGCTTGAGTGTAAGTGACAGACACACAGTATAATAAATGCCTCAACAAGATGGAACTATAAATGTTCTCTAAGGGGTAAGTGGGTGTGTGGACAGCTTTGTGAAATTGTTAGATGGCCCCATTATAATGGTTGGGTCTCTTTCTTCCCTTTTGTTACTCCTCCATCTTGAAAAATGAAGCTCTTGATCCAATAACTCACCTCTGTTCTCATCTTAGCCTCTTGGAAACAAGGATTTAAGGGAGATGGATATATTCTTCCCAGGTAGGGGCATGACCTCTAGCAGTTGCCTGTATCATTCCTGATCACATCACTTTGGCCACATGTAATTTCATGGCTAAACCTCAAGCAAGGAACATTGAGAAATAGTTTTTCTGAGTGGTCAGAAAAATGTCTGGCCTCAGCAGACATTCCACTAATAGAGATAGAAAGACTAGATATATCGAGATACCTATCAGAATGGTCTATACTGTCTGTCATGCTGTGATAAACAGTTAATGCTCACAGCATAGCCTTATGACTTTATAAGCTTGTAACTTAGAGTTTTGTTTTACAGAGGGCATAATGGCATATTTTTTTGAGCATAGAGAGATTAAATTTTCTTAGTTACAGAGATAGAGAAGCTAAGTAACTTTCTTAAATTTTCCAAAGAAATTGGGAGTCGGGCAGTAGCGCAACGGGTTAAGTGCACATGGCAGGAAGCACAAGGACCAGTGTAAGGATCCGGGTTTGAGCCCCTGGCTCCCCACCTTCAGGGGGGTCGCATCACAGGCAGTCAGAGGCAGTGAAGCAGGTCTGCAGGTGTCTTATCTTTCTCACCCCCCTCTGTCTTCCTCATCTCTCTTCATTTTTCTCTGTCCTAACAACGATGACATCAATAACAACAACAACAATAACTACAACAACAATAAAGAACAAGGGCAACAAAAGGGAAAATAAATAAATAATTATAAAAAATGTATATACAAATTTTCCAAGAAATAAAGTATCTTAGGAAGGATTTGCCCCCACGTACTCTTCAGAGCCCTGTACTCTGGGTCACTAGATAGTGATGCCTAGCTCTTTATCTCTCTTTGACCTTGGTGTGCTCCACTAGATTAGATCAGGGATAGTTTAACAAGCATCAAGAATCCAAGATGCTTTGTGAATTGTTCTCTCTTGTTTCCTTTTTCAGGAAGCTAATTCCTTCCATTCTAAAATTCCTCTTATATAGTTGGATGCAAAATAGTCTTCAGTAAAATTGAATCTACACAGGGTAACAAAAGAAAAATGCCATATGAATGTGACTAGAATTTTAATTAATGCAGTTCCTGATTTGAAAGGACTGTGCTTATGTCCACAGTGATATGGTATGGAGTCTTTGTAATGCAGTCAGCATTTTTGATGATAGGTTAGAACAAATGAATTCCATATATCAGCAGTGTTGTTGAGGTGGTCTGGTGTCGGGCTGCACCGCGGAGAAGAGAGCGGACGTCCAGAGCAAAGGGGTACACAGATCTTTATTATAGGATGGGGGGGGAGGTTTGGTTCAGACCACGTGGAGCCAGCCAGCAATGGCCGACCACGGGGGGAGAGCAGGGAGCGAGACCTCAGAGAGGGAGAGCCGAGAGCCCAGAGAGAGAGAAGGGAGGGGTGAGGGGGCTTTTTATTGGGCGACAACCAGGGGTGACGTGTAGGGCCAGGATTGGTTGAAAGGGGGCACTCTAGGATTTAGCGGGGCATAGAAAAACCTGGGGGCGGAGCCAGGATTGGTTGAAAGGGGGCACTCTAGGATTTAGCGGAGCATAGAAAAACCTGGGGGCGGAGACTGCATCAGAATAAGTCCTCAGCAACATCTCCTCCTATCCCTTTATATCTAAATGGACACAGTAAAGAAAAATGGAGCAGGCTTAAATGTTTTAGAGGAATGCCATGCTCAGGTGGGAAGATGTAGGACTTTCTGTGGAGAAGGGAAGGCTTAAATGGCTGCCAACCTTGTGAGATTTATGCGTCTTCCTGTGCTCAACCCCTCTTTAGAGAGAGAGACTTACCTGGAGAGACTCATCTCATAGGTTTAAGCGCAGCCTGCTCAACCATCTCTTCACAATATCTCTACATCTTTTCTATCTTTCTACCTAGTAATAGCATAAGATGTACAAAGTCTATAAAAGACTATCATGGGGCAGAAACCTTTTGGGCATAAGCCTACATGACATAACAAAATAGGAAGGGACACGAAGGGGAGAAGTAAAAGTCAGTGTGGTGTGAAGGGAAGGATTGGTGTGTAAAGGAGCATTCCCTGTTTGGGTGGGGAAAGGGGCAAGGGTACATAATGAGGGGGAGGCGGGAGGCATGACCCACCAAACAGAGGGGCTATTTGGCATTGTATAGTCCTCAAGGCAACAGTCTGTAAAGTCTATGAATTACTCAGGATCAGTCTATGAAAAACCAGCAACGTGAAGGGAAGGAAGCTGCTGTAAAATTGTCTAAAGTGTCCAAAGGGTATACCAGCAAGTCCGATAGAAGTCTCAGTCCAAAGTAGGCGACTAGAGGGAGAAATGGCAGGGGATGAAATGCTGCATGAGGAAGGTCAGCCTCTGGAATTCTGCTTTTCTGTAGATTGTGAGCTGGAACCGCCAAAACGTGACAGGTCAAAGCAAAAGCAGGAAAGGCAGACAGGCAGTAAAAAGGTTCTGTCCTTGGAGTCTGCGAATCAGATTCTTCAGATCGCGTTGAGTGACATCTAGGGTTTCGGGGGGTGTGCCACGGTAGTCGTGCCATCTAGTGAGTGACGTCAGGGTGTGCAGGGGTTCAGATGGTTTTTCCGGGATTCCTGTAAAGAAACACAAACAATCTGCTTCTCGTGGTTAGCAGGGCATCTGATTTGAATGCTTTATAGAAGAAGAGGTTTGGTGCCTTGACCAACTGAGTATTGGGGGATGTATCTTTCCTATTCATTTATGATTACATTTTATATTATTTGTCATGGTAGTCAGCCGTTTATCTGGAAGGTCCTGGGTGATTCATGGGGAAAAAGACCTTATCTTTTAACAAAGACTCTAAGGTGTAGGGAAGAGGGAACTATCTTATCCCTTTTTTTTTTTTGTATCTTGCCTTTTGTTGCCCTAGTTGTTCTTGTTGTAATTATATTGTTGTTATTGCAGATATTGTGGTTGTTGGATAGAACAGAGAGAAATGGAGAGAGGAGGGAAAGACAGAGGGAGATAAAGATACCTGTAGACCTGCTTCACCGCCTGTGAAGTGATTCCCCTGCAGGTGAGGAGCCGGGGGCTCAAACTGGGATCCTCAAGCCAGTTCTTGCTAAACTCGCTGCGCCACCACCCGATTCCCAGGAACTGTCTTTTAACATAAACTCTATGGCCATGCCAATAGCAACCTTGAGGGCACATGTGGCTCCCCACATGTCCCCCTGTCTTATATCATGTTTTGATGTTTGGCGCACTTTGTTTTGTGGCAGGGTGGACTGTGCCTGTCTTAGGTTGGGGATCAGCCTTCCGTCTTACCCGTCATTGGAACACCTGGTCATTTTTGCCCAGTAGTACCAGATGCCCTGTCTTAGGTTGACTGGATAGCGCTAGTTTCCTCTTACCCGTCATTGGCTAGCCAGCCCTCTACATGGTGGACGTTCTGATGGAGGGGGGCAAATCCTCCACAGCAACTCAATATTCTGCCATGTCCAGCCTATGATAGTGACTTTGTATAGGTTGCATCTTTATGGCATCAATCTGTTGCCGCAAAAGGCCATGAGCTTGTTAAGAATTATAGGACTGTGGTCCGGGAGGTGATGCAGTGACTAAAGCCTTGGACTCTTAAGCATGAGGTCCTGAGTTCGATCCCTGGCAGCACATGTACCAGAGTGAGTCTGGTTCTTTCTCTCTTTCTCATTAATAAATAAATTTAAAATGTGAAAAAAAAAAGAATTATAGGACCTATTGTGAGCAGAAGAAGTAAAACAAGCTAGGGTCCCACAACTAAGGGTATACAGGTAAGGAAGGGGGAATGTATCCATTGATATGAAGAGGTAGGAGCATATCTCAAGTCTAAGGGAAGCAGTCAGTGAATGTGATGTCCAGGGGAACAGCCATTTGTCTTTGGGGGTAGTAAAGGATGTCCGTGGCATGGGTGATGTTATAAAGAGAAACATCTTTAAATTGTTGGCTGACAAAGGCAGGCCTATGGTGGCAAGACAAGATACACCAGTTAAGTTTACAAGAATATGTGAATGTTGCTAATTCACATAGGTTGGATATGGAGGAACTTCTTACAGTTTAATACCTTACCATATGAACAGATGATTCCTCATATGAAGGCTTGATAGCTGTAATCACTTACTTGTGGAAAACAATAAAACTTGTAACAAGTTAGAGGTTTACTATAATTGACTTTGGACTATAAGCAGACTCAGGTTACTTAGAGAGTTAATGCATGTTAGTAACAATGGTTTTAACATTTAGAGTACTTCTGAGCAGATGGGTCATACAAAAAATGTTTGGTCATTCAGCACACTCACTCACAAAACACAACTGGCCATTCATAACATAAGACATTCAGGGAAGGGGTAGGAGAGAGGGCTCTGTGAGCCAACTTTTGTAGGTTCTGCCATGCCATATTATGGATCCTGGGATGTATCCTGCATCTGGTCCTCTTGTGTTATTTCTTGTTCTTCAGGAATAACAGCGCCATCCTGCGGGTATTGTCGGACATGGCGGGCAGGAACCCAGACAGGTTTAGAGAAATTTTGAGGGAAAATGCATGCGAAACCCCTTCCCATGGTCAATAATGGGTCAGGCCCTTTCCAAACTTTATCGAGTGGGTCTCTCCATTTGACCTTAATAGATGGGAGGGTAGATGGTGTTTGCCAGTGAAGAATAATAGGGGGTAAGGCTGAGTTATTGTAAATATTAAAGAGATTTAACGTAGTTAAGGCTTTTGCTAGCTGGATATTTGGGGGATATGTTCCTCCTTTATCTTTATTTAGTTGAGCCTTCAGAGTTTGATGGGCCCTCTCGACAATGCCTTGTCCCTGTGGATTGTAGGGAATGCCCGTGGTATGAGTAATATTCCAGAGGGAACAAAAATCTTTAAATTGTTTACTTGTAAACATAGGTGCATTGTCTGTTTTCAAAAATAATGGGACCCCCATAACGGCAAAACAAGAGAGCATATGGCTTACAAGCTTTTTAGCACTTTCTCCTGTCTGAGCTGTAGCCCACATAAATTTAGAAAAGGTATCAATTGAGACAAACACATATTTTTGTTTGCCAAAGTTTGGTATGTGGGTGACATCAATTTGCCAAATAGCATTAGCTTTTAAACCTCGGGGATTAACCCCAAGGGTCTGGATAGCAGGTGTCTTTATGAGACTTGCACAAGAAGAGCATGTAGCGAGGATATGTTTTAACTGTGATACAGGAACATCAGGGAATCGAGCTTGAAGGCCTTTAAGATTAACATGGGTTAGAGAGTGAAAATTAGCAGGATCAGAGACAGAGACTGGGAAAGTTCCTGTGGAGGCAAGGCGGTCAACTGCGGCATTCCCTTCGGACAGGGAACCAGGAAGAGGGCTGTGGGAGCGAAGGTGTTGAATATACAGTGGTTGGGTTCGAGAACAGAGCATAGAGGCGATTTGAATCAAGAGAGGGGAAAGTGGGTTGTCATCAATTTTCACATACGAACGAGCAAGCCATGGAAGTAAGTTAACAGTATACACACTGTCAGAAAAAAGGTTGAAGGATTCTGGTACAGCTTTTAGTGCAAGAAAAACAGCATAAAGTTCTTTGTACTGAGGGGAATTATCAGGAAGCTCAGTAAAGAGAGGTTTAGGAGATTGTTTGTCTGGGTAATATATAAGGGCAGCAGCTCCCCTTTTTCCGCCATCAGTAAAGATTGTAGGAGCAGAGGGAATGGGATCCCGAGAGAAAAGTTTAGGTGCTAGTAGAGGCAGAAGAGGTAAAGAAGCTATCAATTTATTAGAAGGAAAATGGTTATCTATTTGTCCTGGAAACCCCACGAAGCTTATGGCAAAGCGGGAATGATGGCGTATAAGCCACTCTGTATCTGTGAGAGAAAAGGGCAGAATGATTAAATCCGGTTCTTTCCCTAAGACCTGCACAGACCTATTTCTTCCTTGGCGAACCATGAATGCTAACGCATCTATCTCAGTGAGGAGTCTTGGAGCTCCTCCTACTGGCGTGTGAAGCCATTCGAGAACCCCATGGTCTTGCCACAGTGCCCCTACTACTGTGGGGGTGGAGTTGAAGATTAGAAGGTTTACCGGAGAGGAGGGGGAGAATCGAACAAGGTGCATGTCCTGGAGGGCCTGGTTAACCCTTTCCAGTGCCAAGGAGGCCTCAGGAGTTAATTTACGTTTTGAAGAGGGCTGTTTGTTTCCTTTCAACAGGTCAAACAGTGGTTGGAGGCAGCTTGTGGGCAGATAGAGATACTGCCTAAGCCAATTTAAATTTCCTAGAAAACTTTGTAAAGAAGCAAGAGTAAGGTTAGAAGGGAAGGTAACATTAGGTTTTAAGGGACGAATTTGCGTTAGAGAAATCTCTGAACCTAGGAAGGATATTGGAGGGATTAGCTGTATCTTCTCAGGGGCTACATTAAGGCCGCTTTTCTTTAATGCAGGAATGAGAAAATCACGTAAGGCATAGAGATCTGTATCTGATTTTCCCCATATTAAAATATCATCTGTATAATGAAAAATATTAAGGCCCTTATGAATATATGGGACAAGGGCAGATTTAACAGCCTCCTGACAAATCGTAGGACTATTGGCCATACCCTGGGGCAGCACCACCCATTCAAATCTATCAGCGGGGCTGGCATTATTAATAGACGGAACAGAGAAGGCAAAACGTTTACAATCTCGCGGATGCAAGGGGATAGAGAAAAAACAATCTTGTATATCAATAGCTATGATTGGAATTCCCGTGGGAATTGCAGAAGCAAGAGGCAAACCCCTTTGGGGGGAGCCCCAGACCTGCATGGTTTTATTTACTGCACGGAGATCTTGAAGGAGGCGCCATTTTCCCGAGCGCTTTTTAATCACAAAGACAGGAGTATTCCATGGGCTTCGAGAATGACGAATGTGTCCCAAGGACAACTGCTCTCGGACGAGCTCTTTTAAAATTTTTAGCTTATCCCTAGGTAAAGGCCACTGTTCCACCCAGACAGGCTCATTAGAAAGCCAGCTTAAGCGGGGTGTTTGGCTACGAACAGTGGCATTTAGTATTGGGGGTGCTGAATAGACCTGGTATCGCGGGAATGAGTTTTACGCTCTGCAGAGGCGTCTGTGGATATCCTAACATTAAGACATTCCAGAAGATCCCTGCCCAGTAAGTTGGTGCTAATATTAGCTACCAAAGGGCGGAAGTGTCCAGTAGAACCTTCTGGGTCTTCCCACATAAGCGAGTCTCGTGTGTAAAATGCTCTCGTCATCCCTCCTATTCCATGTAAACTGGGTCCAGGGATGAGTTCCCAATCTTGGGGAATCTCTTCTTGCCTTAAAATCGTCTTTGCTGCCCCCGTGTCAATCAAAAATTTAAAAGGAATGTTGCCTATCTTTACTGTCATAGAAGGGTGACCTTGTTCTAAAACAGGAGTAGTCCACAAAATCTCAGGCCCCGAATTTGTACTATTCAGGGGCGAACCATCTTTATGAAATTGGGACCAACAATCTCTCTTCCAATGAAACCCCTTACGACATTTTGGACAAACAGTACGTGGTCTCTGGCTCCCTGACTGAAAGCGGGGTTGCTCTGGCTGGAGGCGTGGTTTCCCTGACTGGAGGCGTGGTCGCAACTTATCAGGACATTGGTTACGCCAATGTCCTTGGCGACCGCACTGAAAGCAGGCCCCGTTTTGCTTACGTGGGGCAACTGCATAGGCCTGCGTCGTAGCGGGTGTCCCATAATTGCCTGATGTAAGTTCCTGTGTCGCTAGAATCCAATTATCTGGGTGTAGGTGTTTAAGATTAAGGCATACCTGACGGAATTGTGGTGTCATGCCTTCCCAGACAATAGAGCGCAGGAGTAGTGTGCGGACGTCAGGATTATAAACCTTTCTCTCTAAGCTTCTCTTCACCCTTGAGTTGAAGCTCGCCAATGACTCATCAGAGCCTTGGTGAAAAGAGTTAATGGGAGCTGATGGATCTACATCAGGTGTGGTCACCCTTTCCCATGCTTGTGTTGCACAGATGCGTACCTGTTCAAAATAACCAGTTGGAAACCTGGCTTCTGCCTGCTGAGCTACAGATTCATAAGCTCCTGCTCCAAACAAAGCATCAAAATTCCATTCTACCTGTTTGTTACTATTTTCCTGCGATTGCCTAGAGCACTCATCGCGGAAACATGCCTGCCACTGAAGATAGAGTGGGTCTGGGAGTGCAGCATGAGCCAGTTCTTTCCAGTCTTGTGGTATATTTAAATGATGGTAAAAGCTTCTCAAAACGGACTTGGTCCATGGAGAGTGCATACCATCCTCCCTGACTGCTTGCCTGAGCGTTCCAAGGTCTTTTGAGGAATATGGCTGCCACGGCTGAGGGTTTTGTTTAGAAGGGGCCAAGTTTACCGGGAATGTGTGGATTTGGTCCGATGGCGTGGGAGAGGGAGCTACAGAAGTGGAAAGTTCAGTAGAAACTGCTGTAGTGGCTGCAGGGGAGACTAAACGCATATCTACGGGGACGGAGCTCCCGGGGTGGACTGCACATGGTTTAAAATCCTTAAACGCTGAAAAAATATCCTTTAGCTCTCGTATCTCAGCCACTAGGTCCCTTAATGGTGACGTATCAGCAGGGGGCGGGGTCAGGGACGAGGAAGCCTCAGGCGGAGCTGAAACCGCGGCGGCAGGGGCCAGGGGCGGAGCTGAAACCGGAACGGCAGGGGGAGGGGCTAGAGAACCGGAAGTCTCACGGGAAGCGGGGGGCGGGGCCAGAGAAGCAGAAGGAACTGAACACGTGTCTGCCACAGAAGGGACCGAACACGTGTCTGCAGAAGGAGCCGAACACGTGTCTGTGGGGACAGCTGGGGGAGGGGTCAAAGGAGCGGCAAAACACGTGTCTTCAGGGGCAGTGGGGGGAGGGGTCGTGGAAGCAGAAGCTGCCGCAGGAGAAACCGAACACGTGTGCCCGGAGGCAGTGGTTTGGGGGCTGACTGCAGATTGCTTAGGGTGTTTAAGTCCTAAGCAAATATCCTTTAACTCCTGTATCTCAGCCTCAAGGTCACTTAACCTTTTGGCAGGAGGCCTTGTACATATCCTGAAAATAGTAAATATAGCCATGAGAACCCATGGTGTAGCAAAAATTAAAGCGTCTCTGAGATCGAAAGCCTGTCCCAGTAGAGAAGGATAGAATGTCTGGGACACCTCCTCATAAAACGGAAAAAATCCCATGGTGGAGGGAAACGTGGGGCCATAGAAGCGGGCGGATTCCACTTACCTGTGTCTGAGCGGTTTCGGAGACCTCAGGCTGGGCATGGTGTGGGTACGGAACACGATGGGCGCCAGATGTTGTTGAGGTGGTCTGGTGTCGGGCTGCACCGCGGAGAAGAGAGCGGACGTCCAGAGCAAAGGGGTACACAGATCTTTATTATAGGATGGGGGGGGGGGGGGAGGTTTGGTTCAGACCACGCCAGCCAGCAATGGCCGACCACGGGGGGAGAGCAGGGAGCGAGACCTCAGAGAGGGAGAGCCGAGAGCCCAGAGAGAGAGAAGGGAGGGGTGAGGGGGCTTTTTATTGGGCGACAACCAGGGGTGACGTGTAGGGCCAGGATTGGTTGAAAGGGGGCACTCTAGGATTTAGCGGGGCATAGAAAAACCTGGGGGCGGAGCCAGGATTGGTTGAAAGGGGGCACTCTAGGATTTAGCGGAGCATAGAAAAACCTGGGGGCGGAGACTGCATCAGAATAAGTCCTCAGCAACACAGCAGAATACAGAGAGAAAAAGATTCTATCATTCACTTACAGTGGAGACAGTTCAGATCATTAGTCTTTAAGATTTCAACTACATGTAGGCCATGAACTTGCTACAAGCAAACCCAAAGAATAAATATAAGATAACTGGTACTTTTAAATGCAGCACCATCCTGAACTTATCACAAATGAAAAATTAGAGTTAGCTGGAATTAAATGTCTGCAGAAGCTTTTCCCTCTTTGTCTTTTTCATCAATTCTGTTTCCTCCTGTTTTATTTATTTTTTTATTAATGTTTATTTACAAGTGTATATATGTTTTTATTTATTTATTTTACCAGAGCACTGCTCAGCTCTGGTTTATAGTGGTATCGGGGCTTGAACCTGGGACTTCGGAGTCTCAGGCATTAGAGTTTCTTTGCATAACCATTATGCTGTCTCCCCCCACCTGTTTTATATGTTTTAGGGGTACACGTTCATACCACTTCAAAATGAAAAACGATGTGTACCATGCCACCGCAACTGACAAAGTGCTGCTTCCCCCCTCCACCAAGTTTTTTTTTTTTTTTGGTTGGTTGGTTGGTTGATTTAATGTGGGATTTTAATTTTACTCTAAAGTTACAAGAGGCCACTGGAGCTTTATTATTGATTTATAATTGATTTTCATTGAGCAAATACTGTTTTTTTTTTCCCCTCCAGGGTTATTGCTGGGCTCGGTGCCAGCACCATGAATCCACTGCTCCTGGAGGCCATTTTTCTCCCCCTTTTGTTGCCCTTGTTGTTGTAGCCTCGTTGTGGTGGTTATTATTACCATTGTTGATGTTGTTCGTTGTTGGATAGGACAGAGAAAAATGGAGAGAGGAGGGGAAGACAGAGAGGGGGAGAGAAAGATAGACACCTGCAGACCTGCTTCACCGCCTGTGAAGCGACTCCCCTGCAGGTGGGGAGCCGGGGGCTCGAACCGGGATCCTTCCGCTGGTCCTTGCGCCATGCGCCACATGCGCTTAACCCACTGCGCCACCGCCAGACCCCCAAGCAAATACTGTTTTATAAGTTGGTATTGACTGAAGTGTGACTTCACATCACCCGGAAATATGTGCCAACCCCCTGTTCCCCCAGCATTGTGCACCTTCCCCATCTCTCCACCGTGACCCCAGCTCTGCAGACGTAGATAGGCCAAGAGTGTTTGGACCTGTTTCATATTGTCTGGCTCTTGCTTTGTTTCCCAAACCCCGCCTGTGAGAGAGCGAGCACCGCTTCTTCCTTCTGGCTTGTTCAATTCCTTCCGTGTTGTACCAAAAGGCAAGTTTTCATCTGTTTTCAAAGCTTAGTAATTTTTCATAGTGTGTGCATGCCTCCATTTCCTATTCACTCAGCTGTCATCGGGCACCTGGGTTGTTCCCATATTTTGGCTTTCATAAGTAGTGCTATAGTGAGCATAGGAGTGCATAGATCTTTTCAGATGAATCTTTTTTGTGTTCTTCAGGTGGATAGAAATTGCTGGATCAAATGGCAGATCTGTTGTTTGTTTTTGAGAACTTACCATGCTGTGTTTTCATTTCTCTCCCCCCCTCCCTCCCTCCCTCCCTCCCTTCCTTCCTTCCTCTCTCTCTTCCTCTCTTCCTCTCTCTCCCTCTCTCCCTTTCTTTCTTTCTTTCTTTCTTTCTTTCTTTCTTTCTTTCTTTCTTTCTTTCTTTCTTTCTCATTGTGTCTTCCATTGGGACTCTGATGGTTGTCCACTTAACATGAAACGTGCCAGGGATGATTGATTTAGGAGAAATTTCAGGAGAGGTTTTTAAAAGTCAGTGAACTTGCTGACTTTTTTTTTTTTTTTTTTTGGTCAACCTATGGAGTTCATCTCAGCTTTACCCTTTTGCCTTAGAGTTAGCTCCTAGAATACACACCTGTGTGTTGGAGGTGGTGATAGGATAGCAGCAATTGCGTTCTGAATTCGCCTACTTGTGTGCTCCAGGATTATTGCTGGGGCTCGGTGCCTTGATTCCATTGCTCCTGGAGGCTATTTTTTCCCCGTTTTGTTGCCCTTGTTCTTTATCGTTGTGGCTATTATTATTGTTGTTATTGATGTCATTGTTGTTAGATAGGACAGAGAGAAATGGAGAGAGATGGGAAGACGGGGGGCGGGGGCGGGGGGGAACGAAAGATAGACACCTGCAGACCTGCTTCACCACCTGTGAAGCGACCCTCCTGCAGGTGGGGAGCCGGGGGCTTGAACTAGGATCCTTAGACTGGTCCTTGCACTTCATGTCATGTGCTCTTAACCTGCTGTGCTGTTGGTATGCTTCTAAAAACCCCTTCTGTTTCATTAGTTTAATCCCCCCTGCTTAACACTATTCTATTTACATAACCACTTCATTCTATTTACATAACCGCTGTTAACAAGCACCACCCTCCCTCCAGGGCATTGGTGGTTCAGTGATAGAATTCTCGCCTGCTCTGCCCCCTCTCCTTGTCATACTCTGATTTTCACCAGTCACTTTTCTCTCCACCCTCGCTGCGTCGCATCCTGTTCCCACCCTACTGGGCTAGTATATTTATAAGGACAAGATTGTTTGTAGTTTAGTTTAGCTTAGCTTGGTATAGATTGCTCTGCATCCTACATGAATAAACAGATACTGCCTACAACCCAGCCATGAGTCCCTGGTCGTCTGTTACCCGCCCGTGAAGCCAGCCCGGTGAAAAACAACATAGCCCGTCGAAAACAACACTGTGCCACCGCCCGACGAGGCTCATCATTTCTTCAAGTGGTATCACCAGATCTAGTTAAGAGAGAAGTTAAGGGGTGCGGTCTGGGAAGTGTCACAGTGGATAATGCTTTGGAGTCTCAACCATGAGGTCCTGAGACCTTAGCAATCCCCGGGAGCGCGTGTTCCAGAGTGATGTCTGCTTCTTTCTTTTTCTCCTCCTATCTTTCTCAGAAAGGGGTGGGGGAATGAATGTTAAGGGGTTAGAACTTCAGGCACTTGATCACACATTTGTTTCTTTCTTTCTGACACAGGGCTCACGTGTGCATGACACCACTCTTCCAGACCTCCTTTTCATTAAGATAGAGGTGATAGTGAGACAGACACAGGGTGCACGTGAGCGAGTACAGAGTACCAGAGCTTCTCCTGTGCCATAGAATCTTCTGTGCGGTATTGAGTCTTGAATCTGGGCTGTGAGCATAGCAAGACAAGCTGGTGAACAATTCAACTATCTTTCTTTTTTAAAAAAGATGTTATTTATTTATGAGAAAGAAAGAGAGAGAATCAGACATCACTCTGGCACAAGTGCTGCCGGGGATTGAACTCGGGACCTCATGCTTATGAGTCTAAAGCTTTATCACCGTGCCACCTCCTGCACCACAACAATTCAACTATCTTTCCAACCCACAGACTCATTTTCTTTTCTTTTTATCAGAGCCTACGAATCCACTCTTCTTCTTTTTTTTTTTTCTCTTCTCTTCTTAATTGGATAGGACAGCGAGAAATTGAGAGAGGAAGGGGAGAGAGAGAGGGAGGGAGGGAGAGAGAGAGAGAGACAGAGACAGACAGACAGACAGACCAACCTGCAGACCCACTTGACAGCTTGTAGAGTGACCCAATTCCAGGTGGGGAGCCAGGGGCTCAAACTGGGATCCTTGTGCAGGTCCTCGCCCTTAGCAGTATGTGTGTCATCATTCAGCCCCAGCGAGACTAATTTACAAAAGAAAATTTACCTCTGGGGAGTCGGGCTGTAGCGCAGCGGGTTAAGCGCAGGTGGCGCAAAGCACAAGGACCGGCTCCCCACCTGCAGGGGAGTCGCTTCACAGGCAGTGAAGCAGGTCTGCAGGTGTCTATCTTTCTCTCCTCCTTTCTGTCTTCCCCTCCTCTCTCCATTTCTCTCTGTCCTATCCAACAATGATGACAACAACAATAATAACTACAACAATAAAACAACAAGGGCAACAAAAGGGAATAAATAAATAAAATAAAATAAAATTTACCTCTGGAATATCCGGGAATACCTCCATTTCTTCATTTTGTTACTCTGGTTCCCCAGTCAACTCAGGACAGCTATCTAGGATTGCCATTTTTGTTCTACTCAGTTGGTTGGTCACTATTGCCTTATTATTGGTGCATGATTTTTTTTTTTAAAAAAAGATTACTACTACACAATTTGCTTATCCTGAGGTGTTTAGATGTCTGTTGTGATCCTCCTAGTCATATAATCATGACCTAAAGAGCAAAATTCATTCTGTTGTTTGAAAGCTTGTAAACTTTACAAGTTTTCAAAATTAAACTGCATGGAGCTGTTCACATATTTAATTTCCTAATAAGACAGTTGCTCCTGAAAGAAAAGGGCATAAGCATATTTTATAAGCATTGCCTCATAGATTGGAGTCTGCATCATAAATTCTTGTCATTTGTGTAGTTCGGGGGTTAGGGAGTTTTTTTTTTTTTCTTCTGCCAATGGCCATTTGGATATATTTATTTTTAAATATTTTATTTCTTTATTAATGAGAGGGATCAGGAGGGAGAGATAGAAAGAACCAGACATCACTCTGATACACATTCTGCCAGAGATCGAACTCAGCACCTCATGCTTTATCCACTGTGCCACCTCCCAGATCACCCATTGATATTTATAACACCATTCATGGGCCATTCAAAATTATCAACCAACAAGTTCAAGAATGCTCTTGTCTTCCTACCTTGTTGGACATGAATCTTTCATTCCAACATCCAAGACAATGGGAATCCTTAGATGTCCTGTTATGAATCATTTTCATCTTTTGATACCACTAGAGACAATGAATGAACGAATGTGTAAATCTATATAAATCATAGCTTTTAGAAACTTAGTCACCTGTAAAACTCCTAGTTGATGAATCTCTTTAAGCTCAGGACTAAAAGATTTGTTTTTTCTTTGGTTCCATGCTGCTCACTGTCTTTAACATAAGACTTACAAGTTGGCTTGGCATCCCAACAATGTTTAAGTAAACTTAACCACTTAAGTGTTCCATAATCTAATACAGAAATAGTATCCCGTGTCCTAGGAGGCAGTGTAGTGGATAAAGCACTGGACTCTCAAGCATGAGGTCCCGACTTCAGTCCCCGGCAGCATATGTACCAGAGTGATGTCTGGTTCTTTCTCTCCTTCTATCTTTCTTTTTTATTTTTTTAAATGTATCTTTTTTCTTTCTTTTTTAATATTTATTTATTATCTTTTGTTGCCTTTGTTGTTTTATTGCTGTAGTTATTACTGTTGTCATCGTTGTTGGATAGGACAGAGAGAAATAGAGGAGGGGAAGACAGGGGGAGAGAAAGACAGACACCTGCAGACCTGCTTCACCACCTGTGAAGCGACTCCCCTGCAGGTGGGGAGCCAGGGGCCCGAACTGAGATCCTTCTGCCAGTCCTTGCACTTTGCACCACCTGTGCTTAACCCACTGCGCTACCGCCTGACTCCCTCCTTCTATCTTTCTCATTAATAAATAAAATATTAAAAATAAGAAAACAGAAATAGTATTATTATATCCAAGAAACTAAAGTTGTCATCCCTACCTTTGGGGAGATGCTGGTCTAGTAGGTGTAATAAACACAGCACCCCAACGTGAAAGGGGACTTCATGAGATATGTGGGTTGAATCTGGAATGTTTGTGTTTCTAGAACTTAGCCAGCTTTGCATTGGAGAAGGGCTGGAAGATGGACAACAGAAAAGAAACGGCATAGCTGCATAGCATTCAAGTGGGAATTAGCCTCCCTTCTAGAATGGGTATTTGAAAGTTTGGCAGCATATTTGATTAAACAAGGTTGCTTTTAAAATGCCACTGCATCCGCCACATCCTGAACCACTGATGGCATCAGAACTGGTGTGTGGGCAGAGGAATTTAGGAACCAGCACTTAACTACTTTCCCAATTATTTACAAACTTGAGAACAAGTATTCCAAAACTGTTTCTCAAACTCTAATCACCTGACAGTTTTGTTAGGCTCCCCAGTCTGATCAGTGGCAAGGCCTTAGGCTTTACATTCATGACAAGCTCCCACATGATCCTAGTGCTTCTGGAACAAGGAGCACAGTTTGAATAGGTTTTTTTTTTTTTTTCCCCTCCAGAGCACTGCTCAGCTCTTGGCCGACAGTGGTACAGGAGATTGAACCTGGGACTTTGGAGCCTCGGGCATGAGAGTCTCTTTGCATAACCATTATGCTATCTTTTGACCATGTATCTGTATACATGCAAACTTATTATAAATATGCACCACTTACTGTTTACATCTGAAGTAGGAGGAGGGACATGAAACTAGCACTTCCTTAGTATCTACATGCATGCTGGTAACTTCATATATGCATGATCTCAATCAAATCTAAAATAGTGATGCAAGAACATTACCAGCCCATTTTCAAAATGATAATTTGACTTGAGGGATGGCATTGTGACTAGACAATAAATTCTCAACCATGAGGTCCCGAGTTCATTCCCAAGCATTCTATGTGCTAAAGTGATGCTGTTTCTCTCCCTCTCTCCCTCTCTCATGTAAATAAATAAATAAATAAATAAATAGATAGATAGATAGATAGATAGATAGATTTTCTCTCTCTCTTTTTAATTTTTATTTTAATTTTGTGGTTTTTTTTTAATTTTTAAAAATACTTATTTTCCCTTTTGCTGCCCTTGTTGTGGTTATTGATGTCGTTGTTGTTGGATAGGACAGAGAGAAATGGAGAGACATGGGGAAGATAGAGAAGGAGAGAGAAAAATAGACACCTGCAGACCTGCTTCACCGCCTGTAAAGTGACTACTCCCCTGCAGGTGGGGAGCTGGGGGCTCAAACCAGGATCCTTACGCTGGTCCTTGTGCTTTTTTAACCCACTGCTCCACCGCCCGACTCCCTCTTTTTTTTTTTTAACTTTTAAAACATATTTATCTTGGAAATAGAAATTGAGAGGGATGTGGGAGAGAGAGAGAGAGAGAGAGACCTGTAGAACTGTTTTCACCACTTGTGAAGTTTTCCCCTTGCAGGTAGGGACCCGGGGGTTTGTACACTCTTAATGTTTGTGCTCAACCAACTGCACCTCCATCCAACCTCAATAAATAGATGTGTATATCTTAAAACAAATAAGAACAGAAATTGAGAACCTGAGCTTAAGTGGGTAGATCATTGCATAACATCAGACAGCTAATTCATGATCCATTGAATCTAGAATCAAACATAGGCACTTCTGACAGCAAAACCCATAGGTGAAAGGAAATCTGTAAATGCTAAGCAGAAACATTTGTGTCTGGAATGGTAGCCAGTGCCTCTGTAGAAAACTCTTTATATGATTACTGGAGGAATGTGTCTGTGCTGCCCAATTTGATTTCACACTCTTGCCTCATATATATTTAGACAGGTAAGGAACATGGTGGTGGTAATGTCTCTAGACTGAGAATGTACTCCTGCCTTATAGTAGCAAAGATAAACAGGAAATGTTATAGTAGAGTGTAAATAAGTTCTACCAGATGGTTTCACTCATAGGTGGAATGTAGGTAATCAAAGCACATGAGTTTACAGAAGAAAGTAACCAAACTATCTCTCAGACCTTGTGAGAACTATGGTGTTAGTGGGAGGAGGGGGAAGAATGGCCCACAACTTTGACGGAGGTTGCAGAAACACTAATGAGAAATAGCATTACAAATAATCAAAAGACTAATAGCAAAATAACAATGCTCATGGAGGATCTGTCAGAATTCAGAAGTAAAATACAAACATGTTTTCCAGCTACTGATATCAAAGGACTGTTGATTCTGGAAGGAGAAATTGAACGTCCTGAAAGTATTGGATTGAGTGCTTGATCCTTTAAAAAAATAGTCTTTCAGAGAAGAACCTCTTTTAACTAGCTCTGCTCCTCTGCTGCTTTTTGAAGTGGTTTTATTTATTTATTTATTTATTTATTTTTCTTTCCTTCTAGGAAATTGAAAAATGAACTCTTAGAAGCAAAACGTAGAAGTGGAAAGACTCATCAAGAGACCAGCAGGGTCTGTGTTCACTGTCAGAGAAACCTGGGCTTAATATTTGACCGGGGAGACCCATGCCAGGCCTGCTCCCTTAGAGTGTGCAGTGCGTGTCGGGTCTCAGGCCTGGACGGCAGCTGGAAGTGCACTGTCTGTGCCAAAGTCGCGTGAGTTCCTTGCCGTTGCATGGGTCTGATGGGACACAGGAAAGGATAGTCTTTGGAATTTATGGGTAGAGAATGGAATGAAAGCATACCCCAGCCACAAGCTCACGAGTGCCTTTTAGAACTCTAGGATGTATATGTGTACGAAGGGAGATGCAGTGACATACAGAGATAAAGACGGACAGAGAGAACAGCATGTTATTTGTTTGTTTGTTTGTTTCTTTAATCTATAAACCATACAGGAAAATTGGAATCCTCACTCACCTAGCTCTGTGCATTTGTAAGCCAGCCACAGGCCTGCCTGCCTCTTTCTCTCTTGCGCCCCCCCATCTTTGAGACATTCTTAGGCTTTTAGTGGGGACAGCCAAAATGAGTTTGAAATAGGCTGCCTGCTTCCCATATCGGCTTAGAAACACAATTTCTTCAAAGCATATTTCTTGAGAAAATGGGAAGGGAAAAGAACCCTTCTCCTTCACTCTCTGGTTTAGCCATATACTAGCCACAGGTGTCACACAGCTAATCTGATATGCTTTCTACTACTCCTGGGTCCCACCAAATGTCATCCTTTGTTGTTAAGTTGCTGTATCAACACATATCTTTTCTCTAAAGAGTCTTTCATCTCTTCTTCTACGGGAGCTGCATAATAATCTCATCTCAAGGCGATTCTAGGTTGATCTCTTTCCTGTAGTTGAGGTGCGGAATGCTGCCATCACGTAGGGCCTACTTGTTGGTTGGTTAGTTGACTTGGTTTGGTTTATTTATTTATTTTTCCCCACACTGATTTATCCTCTTGTAATTGTTAAGAGACCATCTTAGGGAGGAAAAGTGTTGTCCTAAGAGTGAATTACTTTTTACTTGTAACTTCTCTCAATGATAATCAATGACCAGATTATTTAACCTATATTATTTTTCCTGTTCATTTTCATAAAAGTAATCCCCAATTGTATAATTCACATTGTCTTGACACTCCATTGAGGTGAGCACTCCCAAAGAAAGGAAGAAAGTTACTTTATTGCTGTCTTTGGATATATTGCTTTGATTTTCTTGAACAAATGTCTTCAATTATCTTCTCCAAATTAATAGATTCCTTTTCCTAGTTCTAAGAATTAACAGATACCCTTTGTTAGATCTAGGGGAATGGCTTCTGACAGAATCATTGACATATAGGTTACAAGATAAACATTGTAAATAATTATAAAGGTTTCATTTTCTGGGAGTTGGTGGTAGCGCAGCAGGTTAAGCGCACGTGGTGCAAAGCGCAAGGACCAGTGTAAGGATCCTGGTTCAAGCTCCCGGCTCCCCACCTACTGTGGAGTTGCTTCACAGGTGGTGAAGCAGGTTTGCAGTTGTCTGTTTTTCTCCCCCCCTTTCCATTTCTCCCTGTCCTATCCAACAATGACTACATCAATAATAATTACAACAACAATAAAAAAACAAGGGCAACAAAAGGGAAAATAAATATTTTTTAAAAGTCTTATTTTCTATTTCAGTGTTCTTAAAGACTCAAACATTTCTTTCTTTCTCTCTTTTCTCTTTTTTTTAAAAAAATCAGAGCACACTAATCCTTTCTTAAATAAAAAATTAAAAAAAAAAAATCAGAGCACTAATCAGTTCTGGTTTATGGAGATGAGAGACTCTATGCATAACCATTATGCTATCTACCCGTACGCAGTTCTTAAGCATTTCAATATTAATTTTCTCTCCTTTTTTCCTATTTTTTGCCAGAGCACTGCTCAGTTCTGGCTTATGGTGATAGCAGCTGGGGATTGAACCTGAGACTTTAGAACCTCAGACATGAATATTGTTTGCATAACCATTATGCTTATCTCCCCAGTCCTCAATATTAATTTTCTGATTGGTGATTAGTCATCTACAAGTCATACTCAAATGTAATCCCGGGAAACTTTTTCCCACTAAATAAAATGGAATATTTCTCTACCTGTATAGAGAAGTATCAGTGACATACTTTTGTCTCTGCTTAATACTAACTCGAGTGATACAAAAACCTCGTTTCAGACTCAGAACACTAGATACAGAGAAGTAATGAGAGAAAGTTTATCTCAGTGCAGAACAATGGATCACTTCAGTTGTGCTCCTCTTAATTTGCTTTTTCTTTAGTTACATATAAAGGCTGTTTCAGTAAAGTGAAAAATGAATTACTGACGAAATAATAAATGGGCAGAATTTCCTCAACTTTAGCTTTTCATCCTTAAAAATGGCAGGTACATTTGTTCCACTCAATTCTCATGACCTTCAGAGGACAGCAAATATTTTTGAACAAAAAAACAAAAAAGAAATAGGAAAACTTGGAAAGAGACTCGCATCCTGTTTTTCTGTGGACACATGCACATTTTTTCCTCAATATTTTTATTTATTATTGGATAGAGACAGAAATTGAGAGCGGAAGGGGAGATGGGAGAGAGACAGAAAGACACTTGGAAGCACTGTTTCACAACTTGTGAAGCTTTCCCCCTGCACGTGGGAACCAGGGGCTTGAACCAGCATCCTTGTGCACTATAGTGAGTGAATTTTTCTTTCTTTCTTTTTCTTTTTTCCTCCAGGGTTATTGCTGGGGTTTGGTGCTGGCACTACAAATCCACTACTCCTGGAGGCCATTTTTTCCATTTTATTGGTTAGGACAGAGAGAAATTGAGATAGGAAGGGGGAATAAGGAGAGAGAAAGAGGGACACCTGCAGACCTGCTTCAAGGCTTGTGAAGTATCCTCTTTGCAGGTGGGGAGCCAGGGGCTTGAACCCGCATCCTTGAATGAGTACTTGCGCTTTATACTATGTAAACTTAACCAGGTGCGCCACTATCTGGCCCCTGTAATTTGTGGTCATAACCAGGTGTGCCACCACTTGGCCCCCTCATGACTGTATTTAAAATTTTTCCTTTCCAGTAGTCATATCTTGTCTTCTTATAAAGCTGATAATGTATTGATGATCAAACTATAGAGAAATTCTAAAAAAATAGAGTCTATATATAGAGAGAGAATGTGTCCATTGATAATACACATTTTTCTTTTTCATGCAAATAGGATAAGGCCACTAGATTTTTAAGATTTAGATAAATAAAGTATTAAGATAATTTCAAATTCAGTGTCTCGAGATAACCTTTTAGATAAGAGACATGATTGATTTTATATTTTATAGAGTGTAGATACGAACACTAGGAGAATAAAATGTGTGTAAGTCGAGTTGGAATGAATATGAAGGTGTGGGGTGTTTGTTGTTTCACCCAGTTTTTTCCCAGCAGGCTCTGCTAAGGTGGAATTTACTCTATATTTCAGACAGTGAACTGGTCTGGGTGTTGTCTATAGCACCCATAGGACTCTAGAAGGGGGGGAGGGGAGGGGTGGGTGGGAGGTAGAGAACTTTGGGATCCTGGTATATGATGGTAGAAAAGGATTTAAGTTGGGGTGTTGAGATATCTGTCACAGGGGGATGAGAAATCATACTCACGTCTCACCTACTGCACTATAACCCCCACTCCAGTCAAGTGATAAGGAAGGAAGGAAAGGAAAAAAGAGGAAATGGAATTTTAGTAAAAGACTTATCCTCTATTTACTGTTTACAGTCTGAGAACATATGGGGAATCTCTCCCTCATTATTTCTCCAACTCTTAAACAAGAGTAGTAGTTGAGCCTTAGTATTTAATCATTTCCTTTTTTTTTTTTTTTTTTTTTTTTTTTTTTTTTTTTTTTTACCAGACCACTGCTCAGCTCTGGCTTATGGTGGCGTGGGGGAATTGAACCTGGGACTTGAGAGCCTCAGGCATGAAAGTCTCTTTGCATAACCATTGTGCTATACCCCCACCCCCATTTTTCTTATACTACTTTTGACTCTTCTCAATAGCTTGGATGCTCATGTGCTTGCACAATAACTAGGGACTATGTTTGGTGAATCCTTTTGTTAATCCACAGTTTTTTAAGACTTTCATACGGGGAGATGAATTTTATCTTTGACTTCTAAATTCCACTTTTACTTTTCAGTACTTTCTTTTTAAGATTTTATTTATTTATTAATGAGAAAGCTAGGAGGAAAGAGAAAGAACCAGACATCACTCTGGCATATGTGCTGCCGGGGATCGAACTCAGGACCTCATGCTTGAGAATCCAGAGCCTTATCACTGTGCCACCTCCCGGACCACTTTTCAGTACTTTCAAAGCATACATTTCTTTTTACTTCCCTGAGGTTTCCCTGCTCCAAGCTGACTTTTTCCTGATAGAAAGAGACAGAGACATAAGGAGAGAGGAAGGAGATATCACAGCACCAGAGCTTCCACCAGCGCATTGAGAGTCGGGCTCAAACCTGGGTCATGTGTCTATCCATGTGTCTATCCACTTATTTTTTAATTCTAGAGCCAAGGGACTTGTCTACTGACACACCGATAATTGAAAGTTTTGCCACCATTTCATATGCTAGTCAGGATGGTAGCTGCACACCTAACCCATACAAATTGTCCCCCTAAATTTTGACCCATTTTAGAACCTACTGGTGCAGTAAGCTATAACAATACAAATATGAATAAATGTCAAGTTATATTAATGTAGAAAATCAGTGGAATTTGCAGGGGGTTGTAGAATTTATACTACCCATACTGGCACACTTATTCCTCTTGCCCTAAATATTTATGCAATTTTTCCTTGCTAAGCTGGCTCATTAATCTCCCCCCCCCCCACTAGAATGTAAGATGTAAGCTTCATAGCCATGAAGGCAGGAGTTTTATCTATAATGTTCACTGATACAGTTTTAGTTCTTAAAAAGATATTTCCTATAGGCACTTCGTGAACATTTGTTAAATTATTCAAAAAACTGGATGATAAATGAATGAATGAATAAACCTGTGACAGAATTAGTGTTTTCTTATGTCAGGAGCAGGAAGTTGGGAAACAAAACAAAACAGGAGCCACGCCAAATAGACTTGCCCCTGAATTGAGTGAACTTCCAGCTGTCATAGAAAGATAGAACTATAAGACTGATAGTCATAAGGGTGTATGAATAAATAACAAATAGAAAGTTCTTTGTCTTCCTTAGGAGCTGTTAATTTATCCATACAGGACTTTTGGCTCACTTGTACTTTTTATTGAGGAAACAGCAGCCTAAATAAATAAATCTACCTATATAATTCACCTATCCACCCATTTACTCCCCTTTTTAAAACATTTTGTCCTGCTTCATATCTTTAAAAAAATTTTTTTTAATTAATTAATTTATTTATGAGAAAGATAGGAGAGAAAGAACCAGACATCACTCTGGTCTGGTACATGTGCTGCCAGGGATTGACCTCATGTTTGAGAATCCAGTGCTTTATCCACTGTGCCACCTCCCAGACCACCGCATTACTCCTTCTACATCATAGGTTGAGGATGTATTGGTATAGTAAGTGTTAAGAATACAGGCATGAATGAAGCATCGACTAGCTTCAATGTTTTCACAGTTGAAGGAGGAAGATGAGTCTATTGCATTATAGTCTAAACAGTAGATTCTTCTCAGTGCATACAAATGTTCTGAGGAACAGCTTTCCATGCATGGCTCTTCTACCTCGGTGATTACAATTTCTAGTTACATTGTCTGCAGCAGCTGCGAATCTACATGAGGAGCATTTAATTGGACACTTTCTCATTTTGAAAGCTGAGGACAAACTCCCATCTTTTAGCTACTAATCTGTGTAGTCCCAGAGACCTGAGAGTATCTGTCTACTCTTTGTGTCATGGCTTGCTTTGCTTTGCTTTGCTTTGCTTTGCTTTGCTTTGCTTTGCTTTGCTTTCTCTTTTCCTTTTCCTTTTCCTTTTCCTTTTCCTTTTCTTTCTTTCTTCCTTCCTTCCTTCCTTTCTCTCTTTATTGGGGGATTAATGGTTTACAGTCAACAGTTAAATACAGTAATTTGTACATGTGTAACATTTCCCAGTTTTCCACATAACAATACAACCCCCACTAGGTCCTCCTCTGCCATCCTGTTCCAGGACCTGAACCCTCCCCCTCCCCCCAGAGTCTTTTACTTTGGTGCAATACACCAACTCCAGTCCAAGTTCTGCTTAGTGTTCTCCCTTCTGATCTTGTTTCTCAACTTCTCCCTATGAGTGAGATCATCCCATACTCATCCTTCTCTTTCTGACTTATCTCACTTAACATGTCTTCAAGCTCTATCCAAGATGGGGTGAAGAAGGTGGATTTGCCATTGTGAATAAGCTGAGTAGTACTCCACTGTGTATATATACCACAACTTACTCAGCTACTCACTTGGGTTGCCTCCAGGTTTTGGCTATTACAAATTGTGCTGCTATGAACATAGGTATACAGAAATCCTCTTGGATGGGTGTGTTGGCTTCCTTAGGCTATATCCCCAGGAGAGGAATTGCAGGGCCATAGGCTAAGTCCACTTCTAGCCTTCTGATAGTTCTCCAGACTGCTCTCCACAGGAGTTGGACCAATTTACATTCCCACCAGCAGGGCAGGGAGGGTTCCTTTGTCCCCAGAGTCTCTCCAGCATTTGTTGCTGCTACCTTTTCTGATGTATGACATTCTCATAAGAGTGAAGTGGTATCTCGTTGTTTTTAACTATCAAATACTTGGGGGAAAATATTTGCAGAACTCTTTTTCTGTCTAAATTTTAAAGGCATCTTCAGTGATACAAATGATACAAAGAAGACCCAATCAAAAATAAACCAATGGGACTACGTCAAATTGAAAAGCTTCTGCACAGCAAAAAAAAAAAAAAAAAAAAAAACAAAAAAAAAACAGCACCCAGAGACCTCCCACAGAATAGGAGATCTTTCTTTACTTGCCATACATCAAACAAGAGGCTAATAATCAAAATCTATAAAGAGCTCACTAAACTAAGCAACAAGAAAACAAATGACCCCATCCAAAACTGGGGAGAGAGGGGATATGAACAGAATATTCTCCATAGAAGAGATCCAAAAGGCCAACAAGCATGAATAAAAATGCTCGAAAACCATTGATTGTGGCATGGTTTTCATAAAGGGAGTGATATTACATTGGCAGCGAGCACTCTGTTTCTGGTGAGAGAATGCTGCAGTGCCACTGGGCTGTCTCTGTGTTTAACAGACCATAACATTGAAATTTCCACCCTGACCTCCAGGAGAGGAGATGAGTCAGGAAGTGACTCATTCTCTAATCAGTTGGAAGCACAGCCTTTATTGTCATTATCTTGGATTGGGTAGAAGTAAAGAAATTTTTATTCAGTAGTACTGCAATGATTACAGCAAGGGCTGAGCAGCCCTTGACATTTTCACCATTCCACTCTGTTATAAGTTAGTTGTGGATTGAATTTTTAAACTAACTCTACAGAGAGTGAATGAAAGGGACCATGATACAGTCACTTAGTTCACTTTGTTATCTTACCAAGCCCTAGAAAAGGCTATGTTAGCTGAGGCACTTGTCATCCAACACAAGGACAGTCACAATGATCATTTTTCCTAATTAGCACTGCAGTTAAATTCAAAAAGACCCAAACAATAAAAGCAACATGGCAGGGAACCAAAAAATGAACTACTTCTAATAGCGTACTGATGTACTTCTCTAATATTCATACCATGTTGTGACATTTCCTGCTGCTCTGTGTCCTTGTGAGTTTGTCTTTTTTAACTGAAGAAGGAACCTGATGATGTTTGTTTTGTTGTGTTGGTAACAATTAGTGGAACAGATGAAACATAACTGAAACAATTGAAATATGAGTCTGTCAGTAACATGAAAGACTATAATACTGACTGAACACAGAAGGCAGGAGGAAGTATATAGTACTTCATTATGAGAAATAAATTCGGGGCCAGTTGGTGGCACACTTGATTGAGCACATGTCACAGTGTACAAGGACCTGGGTTCAAACTCCCAGTCCCCACCTGCAGGGGGAAAGCTTTGCAAGTGGTGAAGCAGTATTGCAGGTGTCTGTCTCCCTCTCTCTCTTTTTTCTTTAAAGATTTTATTTATTCATGAGAAAGATAGGAAGAGAGTGAGAAACAACCAGACATCACTCTGGTACACATACTGCCTGGGACCGAACTCTGGACCTCACATTGTAAGTCCAATGCTTTATCCACTGTGCCACCTTCCAGACCACTCTGTCTCCCTCCCTCTCTACCACTCCTTTCCTTTCAATTTCTAGCTGTCTCTATACAGTAAATAAAGATAAATAGAAAGAAAGAAAGAAAGAAAGAACGTTAAGTAAGTTAGGAAGAAAGAAGAGAAAGAGAAAGAAAACTCTTAAAAAAAGAATTGCATCATTTGTTTTTTTGTTGCTAAGTTTGGTGAGCTCTTTATGTATTTTGGTTATAAGCCTCTTGTCTGTTGTATGGCATGTAAAGATCTTCTCCCATTCTGTGAGGAGTCTCTTGGTTTGGGTGATGGTTTCTTTTGCTGTGCATAAGCTTTTCATTGGCTTATTTTTATTTTAGTCTTACTTGCATTTGGGTCTGTATCATCAAAGATGTCCATGAGATTTAGATGGAAAAGAGTTCCACCAATATTTGATAGTTTCTAGTCTAACTTCCAGGTCCTTCATCCATTTGGAGTTTACTGTGGTTTCTAGTGAGATACAGTGGTTCAGTTTCATTTTTCTGCACATTTCAACCCAATTTTCCCAGTACCATATATTGAAGAGACCCTCCTTCATTTTTCAGTTTGGGCTAACTCATCAAAAATTAGATGTCTAGCACCAAAGTAAAAGACTTTGGGAATGAGGGGAGATTTCAGGTCCTGGAACATGATGGCAAAGGAAGACCTAGTGGGGGTTGAATTGTTATGTGGAAAACTGGGAAATGGTAACACATGTACAAACTATCGTATTTTACTGTTGACTGTAAGCCATTAATTCCCCAATAAAGAAATAAAACAAATTAGATGTCCATAGGTGTGGGGGTTTGTTTCTGGGTTTTCAGTTCTGTTCCACTGATCTGTGTGTCTATTTTTGTTCCAGTACCAGGCAGCTTTGAGATCTGGGAGTGTGATGCCTCCAGTTGTTGTTCTTTTTATTTATTTATTTGTTTATTTATTTATTTTCCCTTTTGTTGCCCTTGTTGTCTTTTTATTGTTATTGTAGTTATTATTGTTGTTATTGATGTTGTTGTTGTTAGAACAGAGAGAAATGGAGAGAGGAGGGGAAGATGGGGAGAGAAAGACAGACACCTGCAGACCTGCTTCACCGCCTGTGAAGCGACTCCCCTGCAGGTAGGGAGCCAGGGCTTGAACCGGGATCTTTACCGAGGTCCTTGCGCTTTGCGCCACGTGCCCTTAACCTACTGCACTACGGCCCAACTCCCATGATGCCTCCAGTTCTGTTTCTTCTCAAAATAGTTTTGGTGATTCTAGATGTGTTTTTTTTTTTAATATTTTTTTCCATATCTTTACTTATTTGATATAAACAGCCAGAAATTGAGAGGGAAGCGGGTAATACAGAGGGAGGGAGTCAGAGAGACACCTTGTGCAAATCATTTCCTGAGTTGAGTATTAGGAGAGAAATACATTTTTGTGCTTAATTAATGTGTTAATATTTTTATAGCCCCCCACAACAAATCACCACAAATTTGGAGTATAAAACAACACAATTACATGAACTCATATTTCTATAGCTTAGAAGTCTGGCTTGGCTCGGTTTATTTCTCTACTGACAGTCCTGGGGCTAAAATCAAGATGTTTACTGACTCCATTATCAGGTTCTGGAAAGAATTTACAAGGACCAGGGTTCAAGCCCACAGTCCCCACCTACAGGGGGAAGGTTTTGCTAGTGGTGAAGCAATGCTGCAGGTAGTCTCTCTGTTTCTTTCCCTCTCTATTTCCCACTTCCTCTTGATTTCTGGCTGTCTCTAGCCAATAAACAAATAAAGATAATTTAAAAAAAAATTAAAGGAAAATAAGAAAAAGAAAGACTTAGGATCCACCCAGATAATCCAGGGCAATCTCCCTGTTTTAAAGCTAGGTAATTTGTCTTTAATTCCACCTCCAAAATTCAATCACAGCAACATTTGGATTAACATTTGATTGAATAATTGAGAGATAATAGTTTTGAAGGGGCATCTTTAGAATGTAAGATAGCACAATTGCATCTGATTGCCAACATAAGTAACGATATCTAAGGCTGTACATCATTTGAAATATATCCAGAGATATTTTACTTAAGCATTTGATTTGATTAATTAGCTCTTTTCAGATTTGATGTATCCCATACAATACATATTAGTTTTGCGACTAATCTAATTATCTGTAATTTTACAAAAAGATAAGATTTTATTTATTAATGAGAAAGACAAGAGACAGAAAGAGAAGCAGACATTATTCTAGTACATGCAATGCTGGGGATTGAATTTGATAACTCATGCCTGAGAGTCCAGTCCTTTATCCACTGTGCCACCACCCAAACCACTGGTCTTTTCTCTCTCTCTCTCTTTTTTTATTTAAGAAAGGAGACATTGACAAAACTGTAGGATCGGAGGGGTACAACTCCACACAATTTCTACCACCCAATCTCCGTATCCCATCCCCTCCCCTGATAGCTCTTCCATTCTCTATCCCTCTGAGAGTATGGACTCAAGGTCATTGTGGGATGCAGAAGGTGGAAGGTCTGGCTTCTGTAATTGTTTCTCCACTGAATATGGGCATTGACTGGTCGATCCATACTCCCAGTCTGCCTCTCTCTATCCCTAGTAGGGTAGTTCTCTGGGGAAGCAGAGCTCCAGGACACATAGGTGGGGTCTTCAATCCAGGGAAGCCTGGTCGGCATCATGCTGGCATCCGGAACCTGGTGGCTGAAAAGAGAGGTAACATACAAAACCAAACAAATTGTTGAACAGTTATGGACCTAAAGGCTGGAATAGGGCAGATGAAGTGTTGGGGGGTACTCACTGCAAACTCTAGTGTACTTCTGCTTTCAGGCATATATTTTATCCTAGTTTATGGATACGTGTGATAGATATGCTCTATCTCACGCAGCCTGGTCTATATCTAGGTTTTGGGACTTTGTTAGGAAGTGAACCACCTGGAGTGGAATTAGAGAATACTATGAAAGGAAAGGTCTCACCTGAGTAATGAAGCTGAAGGGTTGTCATTCCACACCTGAGTTGGTATGTTTTTTCTGGAGGAAATGTTATAGTTGGTATGTGATTGTTAATTTCTAAAGCTGTAATATTCTGGGGCTGAGACTCTATCTTTGACTCTTAGCTGTTTTTCTTCTGCACTGTTGTCACATTTATTACCAATCTTGATTGTTTATATCCCAGTAGACCCAAGTATCCACAGCTTTCTTTTTACCCCTTACCCCCTTGTTATGCAGATTTATATCTCTGTCATTCCCTATTCTAATTCAGCTGCGTACCTCTGGTTCCCCCTTCTCTATTCAGAGAGATGATGCCTATCAACCAGAACTTTAAAAGCAGTCCAAATTTTTCTCATTATCTGCCTACTGCCATTGGACTATTCCAACTCCTTAGCATGAAGCTCAAAGGTCTCCATTGTACAACCCAGTCCTACTTTTCAGTCTCACTTTCCTTTCCAATCCTCCATAGAAGTGTTGGAAATGTAGAAAGTGACCACTGTTGTCATGACATCTCTATGAATCTTTTTTAAGGGTTTTAAAAAATATATTTATTCCCTTTTGTTTTTTTTATTATTGTAGTAATAATTATTGATGTCGTTGTTGATGGATAGGACAGAGAGAAATGGATAGAGGAGGGGAAAATGGGGGGGGGAGAGAAAGTTAGACACCTGTTGTTAAAATTCGGAGGCTCTAGCTGGCCGGGCTAGCTTCATGGGCGGGTAACAGAGATGACCAGAGACATACGGCTGGGCAGGGAAGCTGTATTTCTTTACTCAGGAACAACGATTCATAAACGAAGACAAACTAATCACCAAACAGAACTCTGCTGCCTCTTTCCCCCGTGGTGGCGCCAAGCACTCTGGAACTCTCTCGGGGTTCCTTGGGGCGGGGACAAGTGGGCCCGCGAAACTAGCAGGACTGAACCAATTTTCTTGGCAGGGGGAGAGCTAGAACAACCCAATGTAAAGCGTACAACAGACACCTGTAGACCTGCTTCACCGCCTGTGAAGCGACTCCCCTGCAGGTGAGGAGCCAGCCGAGGGCTCGAACTGGGATCCTTACTTCGGTCCTTGTGCTTTGCACCACCTGTGCTTAACCCGCTGTGCCTGCTACCACCCGACTCCTGAATCATCTTATCAGAATGTCAAACAGATGTGTTTCATTGGGGTCAAGGGATAAAAATAATGTGATTGTTTAAAGAGCCCTCTTTTCTGCCTCTTTTTCAGTGGATTGTGGAAACCACCCACATTTCAGGTCTAGCTCCTCTTGTCTGTTAGTTTTCTTATTGCTGTAGATTGGGCCTGCCATCACTCTCCTGTATTATCGCCTTGTCCAACCTGCCTCTTTGTCCTGTTCTCTCTTCTCTCCCACCAAGCCATCCCATTATTTCAAGGTATCTTTCTAAACCATTGTCTGAACACAGTCCCTTTCTTACCCTAGAACTTCACTTGTTCCTCACAGTTCCCCCTGATAATCATCTACCCACTAGGTCAAGAACTTGAATCATTGACCAGATTACTTGAGGTGAGATTCTGACTCTACTGCTTACTTGCTATGCTATTTGAGGCAATTTTATTTCCATATGTCTAAGTTCCCTTTTGTATAAAGTGGGGTGTGTAATAGGGTTGCTGTGTTGATAGGCAGCTTTATCAAGCTTGCAGAGTAATTAATTAGCCAGTTCTTGGTATGTAGTATGCATTCAAACATTAGAAGTCATTACAGTCCCCATAATATGCTAGTGTTTGGTATGGGCTTTATGAATAACTGGTTATTTTTCACCTAATTAAGGACTTTTTTTAAGTTAATTATTTGGCTAAATAATTAAAATTCCATATGCTTCCCTTCTCCCTTGAATAGGCAGCTAAGGATTATAACTGGTGAATGGTTTTTTGAAGAAAAAGCAAAGCGGTTCAAGCAGGTCAATGTTCTGGGCACTGATGTTATCCGACAGTCCATCTTAAGAAGAAGTCCAGGTAATGAAATCAATCATTCGGTTTCAAAATTGCTTCAATCTTCATTTTCTTGGCTAATATAATTTCCCTTTTCTGTATAGCAATTGAGCGCAATTGAATTTCCCTGACAATCCCTTAGCTCACTGCAAAACTCAGCAGCAACTAAACAAAATCCACAATTCAGACAAAGGAAACAGAAGTCAGTAAGAAATAAAATCCATCGAGTTTGTCCACATATCTGATGCACGAGGCTTTTTAAAGGAGGCACTCAGCTTTGGTTCTTTTCCTGAATGAACCTTTAGCATTTTCCTAAATATTGAAGAAAGTCACATAAAACGGGTGAATAAAGGCTGGGCATTGGCGCAACTGGCTGAGCACACACATTACAGCACTTTCAGGACCCAGATTCAAGCCCCAAAGGAGGGAGACTTCATTGGCAGTAAAGCAGTGCTGCAGGTGTCTCCCCATCCCTGTCTCCCCGCCCCCCCTCTCAAACTCTCTTTAAAAAAAAATCTTCATTTATTTATTGGCTAGAGACAGCTAGAAATTGAGAGCAAAGGGGGAGGGGCCAGGTGGTGGCGCACCTGGTTAAGCACACATTACTGTGCAAAGGGACCCAGGTTCAAGCCCCTGGTCCCCACCTGCAGAGGGAAAGCTTCACAAATGTTGAAGCAGGGCTGCAGGTGTCTTACTCTTTCCTCTCTACCCCTCTTCTCTCAATTTCTATCTCTATCCAATAATAATAAAAAAGGGGAGATAGGGAGAGAGACAGACACCTGCAACACTGCTTCACTATTCACAAAGCTTTCCCCCTGCCGGTGGGGCTGGAGGACTTGAACCCAGGTCTTTGCACATTGTAACATGTGCGCTCAACCAGATACACCACCACCTGGCCCCCAAATTCTCTCTGTCCTATCAAATAAATAACAGGTGATTCAATTTGTAAACGCAGGCTGTAATCTTGAATTGCATTTGTTTCAGATATTTTTTTCCTTCCCTAGTGGTTCATAACCAAAGGTTGATATTGCATACTGAGCACTGCTGTGGTTGTCAAAAGTGGAGGAGAATATTAAGCAGCATTTAGCAGGAGCCCGAGTTACAGCAGAGAACTGTTTTGTCACCTAATGCAACTAACAGTACGCTCTGACAATACCACACTGTGTGTTGTTGAGACCTGAATGCGATTATCAAGTGAAACTTGTATTGGTAACAAATTTCCTTTTTTTTAAAGTTTCTTTTATTTATTAATATTTATTCCCTTTTTGTTGCCCTTGTTGTTTTATTGTTGTTGTTATTGGTGTCATTGTTGTTGGATAGGACAGAGAGAAATGGCGGAGGGGAAGATGGAGGGGGGGAGACGGGGGGGGGGGAAGAAAGAGAGACACCTGAAGACCTGCTTCACCACTTGTGAAGCGACTTCCCTGCAGGTGTGGAGCCAGGCACTTGAACCGGTTTCCTTAGGCCGGTCCTTGCACTTTGCACCACCTTTGCTTAACCCGCTGCACTACCGCCTGGCGTCTTGGTAACAAATTTCTCATAGGAAGGGTAACACGGGTATCATTTGATCTGTTTTTTTTTTTAATTTATTTTATTTATTTATTCCCTTTTGTTGCCCTTGTTGTTTTATTGTTGTAGTTATTATTGTTGTTGTCGTTGCTGGATAGGACAGAGAGAAATCGAGAGAGGAGGGGAAGACAGAGAGGAGGAGAGAAAGATAGACACCTGCAGACCTGCTTCACCGCCTGTGAAGCGACTCCCCTGCAGGTGGGGAGCCGGGGTTCGAACCGGGATCCTTATGCCGGTCCTTGTGCTTTGCGCCACCTGCCCAATGTTTCCTTTTTATAAATAAAAAATAACAAACAAACAAACAGGGAGTCGGGCTGTAGCGCAGCGGGTTAAGCGCAGGTGGCGCAAAGCACAAGGACCTGCATAAGGATCCCGGTTCGAACCCCGGCTCCCCACCTGCAGGGGAGTCGCTTCACAGGCGGTGAAGCAGGTCTGCAGGTGTCTATCTTTCTCTCCTCCTCTCTGTCTTCCCCTCCTCTCTCGATTTCTCTCTGTCCTATCCAGCAACGACAACAACAATAATAACTACAACAATAAAACAACAAGGGCAACAAAAGGGAATAAATATTTTTTTTAAAAAAAAGGAAACATTGACAAAACCATAGGATAAGGGGTACACCTTCATACAGTTCTCAACACCAGACTTCCACATCCCATCCCCTCCTTTCCCATTCTTTAATCCTCTTTTAACCAGAGCACTGTTCAGCTTTAGCTTCTGGTGGTGCTAGGGATTTAGCCTGTGACTTTAGAGCCTCAGGCTTGAGAGTCTCTTTGCATAACTATTATGCTATCTTCTTCTGCCCATTTCAGCTTATTAAACAGTCTTGTCTTTCATACACTAGAGACAAATGTGTTTACTTCTAAGTGGATGATAGGGTTGGGAGCCTTGGAAGAGATTCTAGTGTCACTAGGCAGTGATTCTAGACAGGGCCTTTTCAGATAGGTAACTTTAGGTTTGATGACTCAGAGGATCAGAGTTGAGTTTGGGGCCAGGCAGTTGCACACCTGGTTAAGCACTCGCTTATGTGTGCAAAGACCCAGGTTCTAGCCCCTGGTCCCCACCTGCAGGGGGAAAGCTACGTTGAGTCGTGAAGCAGGGCTGCAGGTGTCTCATCCTCTCTACCTCCTCCTTCCCTCTCAATTTCTCTATATCTCTATCCAATAATAAATAAATAAAAATATCATGATTTTTCTCTGCTCATGTAAACCTGTCAACATGTTAGTAAAGATTATAACTGGGTGCCTAGAGACAGTTAAGTTACAGCTGGTACAGAGAGAATATAAACTGGGATAAGCTGGTACATCAGGAAAGATTTCCTGAGTACAAGAAGGGGAGAGAATAAAGTGAAAAAATCTGTAGGCTGCTGGTGGACCCCCTGCTCTCACCTTTATTGTCAGCACCTTATTGAACTCTGTAACCAATCAGCTTGTGCAGTGCCCAGTTTGAAACTGATAAAGGCTCGGTGCTGTGGCACGTGTGTGTGCAGGTCTGGTGGGAATTAGCCTGTTAGCCCTTAATTTAAAATAAATGTTACTACCTGCCCTCAAAAAAGAAAGTACAATTAAGTATAGGTGACTCGTCCGTTCAAACCTAGCACATGCAGAATGTAGCTTGTCTCTCAAGGCTATGAGGTCTGTGCACAGATGCCCTGCTTCCTAGAAAGTCTAGATTATTTGGTGAGAAATCATACTCTAACTTCTAGAATCCTGTGCTAGAATTCAGTCTCTAGGAATTTGGAGTTGACATAAATTAAGGCTCCTCAGTCTGAAACTACACATATAATAACAACTGTCTCGTAAGTTATTATTTCCTCAATAAAGAGATTTTTTAAAAACTAAAATAAGTTGCATGTAGTGTATTGGTTGTTTGTAAACTGAAAGAAAAATTACTAGACAATTAAATATTCCAAATAGTTTTATGTATACTTTGAAAATGTCACATTGTCTTAAAAATAGTGGTGAAAAAAAATATATGCACAGAGCATTAATGGATTATTCCTCCATATACCAACCCGAGAAAGCTTATCTCTGTAAACCTCCCACAGGTAAGTCTTGGACTTGGTCCTCATTTACCTCTAAAATATGCAGGAGATCAGAAGTGGCTGCCATATGACCAGAAAACTGGGAATGGGAAGGGGCAGTACTGTTAGTTGCTATAGACTTCTTTTGTTCTGTGGTAATGTAGGCAAATGAATATGGAATGATCACTGTGCTGTTTCTGGCCATCTTGTATGTAAATGTGTCTTCTGGTTGCTTTTAATAAGGAGCTGAAGAAATACAAAACCAAGAAAAAACCCGTCGGGATGCAGAGAAGTCCAATGCATCACCTTCAGCTGGGCCGAAGGGCAGCCATGAAGGGCCCCGCAGAAAAGGGTGAGATCTAGATTTTCCAAAAGAATTTTTGATCTTCATTCCAGACGTCTCTGAAATAAAGGCTTGCCAGGCTAGCGTCGCTGGAGAGAGAGTTGAGGAACTTGTGGAGGAGCAGGAACACAGTGCAATGCCATGCCTTTATTGATCAGAGACAATGCCTTTATATATATATCTTTAACTGGAAGTGGCAAGTGGGAAAAGGAAATGGCTAGGAGAGGGGGTGGAGAAAAGAGAATGAAGGTAGAAAGTTTCCATAGCAGCTGTTGAGAAGGTTCTCACTAGTGGGATTAACCAATACCCTGCAGGGAGGGCAGGTCTCAGGCAAAACAATGATTATGTAAATAGACCATGGCATCAGAGCAGGGGGGCTGCCCAACAAAGGATCCTTAGTTTTTCAAGTTTGATGTCACCTCAGTGACCCAGAGAAAGTCAGAGACACAACTGAAACAACAATCTCCTCTCATTCCCCTCAGGAACTGCAGTTTTAATTACTTTCAGTCTTAGATAATGGTCCCCTCTGACCTGAACATGTAAGAGTGTTTCTTTAATTTACATTACTGGCTTTGTACCAAATGGTTCCTATTACTTCTAGGTGGAAGGTTTCATGTCAGGGAGAGGTCTTGTCTTTAAAGGATGACTATCTTTGTTAATGAATGTCAACACCCTTCCACTCCTAGTGCTGATATATAATAAACAAGCCAAACCAAAGATTTACTAATTGGGCTTAACTGTTATATCCCCTGTCTAAAACACAGCCACTCCTAAGGGGGAAAATCCTATTTGACTTGTTAACTTAATTCAAATAGCAAGAATGTGTGTCAAGTGTTGAGAGTAAGAATGGGAAGCAAGTAAGAAAGCAAGATTCAAAGAGGGACTGGGAAACTGGGGGCCGAAGGTCTCCCCCAAAGGAGATGAGTGGCCCCTAAAATAAAGCCTTCGCTTCTCAGGCCACTTTTGTGACTGAAGTGATAAAGGGTTCTCATAGGCATCACACAACAGTATGGTCCTTTCAGATGGCTTTGTTTATTCCCTCAGCAGAAATTGCTGTGAGAGATTGCCAGTATTGGAGCCTTTAGCTGGCCCTACAGAATTTTTTTTTTTTAAAGAAGCTTGAATTGTGACTAGCAATGATACCTAATTGTCATCTAATTCAATTTGTCATGATTGTGTCTTCCCTAGTTAACAGCAATGAATGAGAAAGGTAGCCTAGAGTGACCACCCTTGCTGCCATGTTCAATCCTTGTGCCACTTCTTGTGGTTCCCACAGTGCCCGGTGCCTGTGCATTGTTTATTACAGTGTAGTCTGAAAACAACAGTCTCCCACACAAAAATTATGTACTTATTTATCTGTTTGTTTACTTGTGAGAGGGGGAAGACAGGAAACCAGAATGTTACTCTAGCACGCACACTGCTAGTGATCAAACTCAGCCTCAATCCCTGTGGCACTTCCTGAACCTCAGACTTCTTTTTTTAAACCTGAGATCAGCTCTGGCATATGATGGTACTGGGGGCTGAACCCAGACCCTCTTGAGTCTCAGGTATGAAAATCTGTTGTATAAACTGCTATGGCATCTCCCCAACCCCAGACAAACAGACATAGTTGTAAGCACCTTTATAAAGTACTTGGCCTGTAGCTGCTTTGCTTTCATGCTACAGCATCCAGCAAGGTGCCTGACTCATCTAAAACATTGGCTTGACTGACTCTTAAGACCCCACCAGTGCTTTTCAGAGATGTGTGTTGACCCCTGCTGGAACTGAGAAGTGAAATCTGATGATTCTCAGTCCTTAAGGAACACAGCACCTATTTGAAAGAAAAAGAGACAGATAGATACGTTTCACAGAGATATGAGAGATTGTACCCATGTGTCAACAACAGTGCTATAATCTATTAACCCCCCCAATAAAGAAAAACTAAAAAGGTCAACTATGTAGAAAATTATAGGGTGCTCTGTGGTAAGAATACTATGAACTACCTGAAAGCCTTTCTGGAAAAAAAGTGTGTGTTCCTTTAATTCTAAGAGCTACTATATGACAAGAAGTGGTAAATGGTTAAATTTGTGTCTTATCTAATCAATGTTGGGTGCTCCTTGGAGCCATCCAGAAGTACAACAGTCAGACCTGATACTTCGAAAGGTGGATGGGGTTCCGAATAGCGAAGAAAGGGGGTGATGGAGATTCCTAGTGGAAAAGAGACCTTAAGTAAAAGTGCAGAAAGAGGGTCATGTGAAATGTGGTTCTCAGAGCAGCACAGTTCAACTTCATATTAAGTGCAATTCTCACCAAAAATGTAATTTTCCCATTAGATTGAAATTTCTGACACTTTGACAAGACAATCTTCCAGAGGTCTTTGAAACAGAGACAGCTTGGCAGATTCTATTAAGACTGTCCAAGTAGCTTTGGGAACTATCCCCCGACCCAAACTCACCCCCCCCACCTCACCCGCAACTGTTGGATGTAAAATAAATTAACTGGCCTCTCCCAGTGCTATCACAAAAAGAATAAGGAGGACCCCCCCCCCCTTTAATTGAAGTGTGTTTCTAAGACACCTAGGTTTGGAACATTCAGTAGCTTTTTTTTTTGCCTCAGTTCCTGATAATCAAGTGAAATGGGATTGCAATTGGATTCCACCTAGCTTCATACACTCCATAGTTCAGACTTCATTTCCCCAGGGGAAATTGGCATGGACAGTATGAAAATGATTTCCACCCCAGGGACTTAGCCACCTTATTCCACAAGAGTCAGTTGGGTTTCAGTATGAGCCAGATGGCAATTTAAACTCAGGGGCTTTGGAAAGTAGTACAAAGGACAGAGTGGCCACTCTTAAAGGAAGTGTGATCCCGTCCATTAGTATCTATTCCCTTGTCCCAGAGGACCATCCTGGCTCCCTGTCTGAGTGAGATGAGTCCAAGCTCTGTATTCCCAGAACCCTACATTCCCAGTACCCCCGCCAACCAGCTCAGCAACCCAAGCCACTTCTCCATTCTCAAATGACACTGGTCAGTTCTCAAAGTCTATAGCCTTCTTTCTTAGCAGGGACAGAGGCCTGGCTTATCAGAAAGTGGTCTGGCCTTGGGAGAATGTCTTTCCCTTCCTCCCTTCCTCCATCCCTCCCTCTTCTGTTACTGTTCTTGGCATTGGGCTCCAGAGGCACTAAGCGCTCCCCGAATCCTCTCCACCCTAGGGCCACTCTACTGAAAGTGCTCGAGGTGCAATCCTCAGAATAACATTTTATACCACATTCTTTCCCACCTCACATTTAAATGTATGTAATTGCAGATTTCTTCTTAGCAAGTTCAGATCAGCAACCAGAGGAGAAATCATCACTCCAAAATCTGAGAGCGGACGGAGCTACAGTTTGGACTTGGACAGCCAGCATTTTCGGGGTTTGAAGTCAGTCTCTGGCTCTGACAGGTAAGATACATCTCTGGCTCTGACAGGTAAGATACATGTGGGCAAGGGTACACATAGCCTAAGAATAAGGTAATTTCCTATTAGTTCTTATTCAAACAGTGCTTCTAGATATCAGTATCTATGTACCTCTTAAGAGAAGTCTTGATATGTGGTGTAAAGAGCCATGAGGAGGCTTTTTTTTTTTTTTTTTCTTTTTTAAACCAGAGCACTGTTCAGCTCTGGCTTATGGTGGTGTGGGGGATTGAACCTGGGACTTTGGAGCCTCAGGTATGAGAGTCTGTTTGCATAACCATTATGCTATCTACCCTCCGCGAGGATGCTTTTTTAAAATATTTATTTTATTTATTTCCTTTTTGTTGCCCTTGTTGTTTTTATTGTTGTTGTAGTTACTATTGTTGTTGATGTCATCATTGTTGGATAGGACAGAGAGAAATGGAGTGAGGAGGGGAAGACGGGGGAGAGAAAGACAGATACCTGCAGACCTGCTTCACCGCCTGTGAAGCGATTCCCCTGCAGGTGGGGAGCCGGGGGCTCGAACCAGGATCCTTTAGCTGGTCCTTGTGCTTTGCGCCATGTGTGCTTAACCCACTGCGCTACTGCCCGGCTCCCATGAGGATGCTTTTTAGTTGAAATGAAAAACAATTACACTTCTGGATTAGAGCTATGAAAATCATCTATGTCATACCTGCCTTAATTCTTGAGGATTTAGGCTTTTGGTTCAAAGGAAATTGCAAATTTATTCCTTTCATTGTTTTAGTGAAAATTTTTGGTTAAGCTTCTGAAAGATAAGCCTCTGTCATACGTATTATCACCATTATTTTGCCACCGGGGTTGTTGTTGGTGTATGCACAACGCCACCATTTCCAGCGGTTACTTTTTGACAGAGGATGAGAGACAGAGAGCAAGCTAGCCAGCCAGCCAGCCAACCAGGAGAGTTACTTGTAGTATCGCTCCACTACTCATAAAGCTTCCCTCTTGCAGGTAGGAACTTAGGGTTTGAATCCTGGCAATGTGTGTGCTGTACTGGGTCTCCCACCACCTGGCACCTTACTGAAGAACTATTTTAAAAATGTTAGTAATTTCATCATTTGAATCACCTCAAAGTTTCCATGAATTCTACTTTTTTTTTCCTAGTCTACTTCCTCTAATTTCTTGTTACTGAGACCGAGGGAGAATGTCCTTTGCATGTAGCTATCACCTTGTCAAGAAAAGCGAAGAGAAAGAAAAGTAGCCAGGAGCACAGTCAGTTCATACCAGATTTGATTTTATTCTCTTGTGGCATAAGTCAAGACTTATTTTTCTGATTAGTGTATCATCAGAGCCAACGATGAGAAAACAAAGTGTCCTCATAGCTATAGTAATACTGCAAAGTCTTATACTAAAGACAGATTTCCTCCACTTTATGATCTGTAAGCAGAATTGCATTCTCCCCTTTAATTTGTCTGGAACAGCAAGTTCCGCACAGAAGACATGTTTCTGGTTATTACTTTTGATTTTCCCAGCAACTTTCCATACCTGTTCCGTTTTACCCTATTACGTTTCTTGCAAACCAGTATCACTTTATATGAAGCTTCATAGAAAAGAAAGAGAGAGAGAAAGAGAGAATAAAAGATATTTGAAACAGAAAGATTGTTCAACTAGTGAGGCATGTGTCTTGCCACTCATATGACCTAGATTCAAGCCTTAGCACCACATGGGAGGCACTTTGGCACCAGAGGAAGCTCCCGTGTTGTGGCATCTCTTTCTATCTGAAGTAAAAAGTGTCTGAGGGCAGGGGTAGATAACATAATGGTTATGCAAACAGACTGTCATGCCTGAGGCTTCGAAGTCCCAGGTTTAATCCCCTCACTACCGTAAACCAGAGCTGATAAGTGCTCTGGTTAAAACAAACAAACAAACAAACAAAAAAGCGAAATCTTGTATTTGTGAGACTTTGGTTCCATAATAAATGAAGAAAGTAAGATACTTGCTTTCCACTATCAAAAGATCATCATGACAGTCAGTATATTCCAAATTTTCAACAATGCAACGTTCCTTTTATGGTAAGAGATTAACCATCATTGTTGTAGTCCTTGTCATAGTTTTCCTTGACTGCTCTTGGATTGACCTATAGGATAGCCAAGAAAACCTTTGTAACACTCAGGTTTGAAGGAGTGACAAAGAGCTTTTCAGACAAAAGCTAAAGTAATCTTATGAAATCTTTCATGTTTGGTTTTGCCTATTGAACTCCTGACTCTCGGGCACTGGTAAAAAATAGTTACAGATGCCAAGAAACTAGGTGAAGGAATTCGCTAACACTAAACAAGTTGTAACTTTGATGGATGGTGTCATTGTGACTTTCATTTTCCTTGTATGGGTGGGAGTGAAATCATACCCCTAAAATCTTACCATCTTTAAAACCCTGGTAAATCTCTAGTGAAAAAAGAAGAAGAAAATTAAAGGCATTTATCTAAAAGGAAAATACTAAGTGATCTCAAGCAAGAGAACAAGGAAAGTCAAATAAAGAGAAGTCTTTGGACTTAGGCTGTCGAACTGAGCATGCTAAGCGGATGAGGAGGAAAGTGGACTGAATGGTGTAAGGGACCCAATGGGCCTTGGTGGAGGGATGATAAGTGTTTTGCTGGTGGGTGAGGAGTGGCAACACCTTTTGAAGAGGCAAGAAATTGTGTTTCTGAAACATTTCTCTTTTTTTTTATTATTATTTTCTCTTTTGTTGTCCTTGTTTTGTTGTTGTAGTTGTTATTATCGTTGTTGTGGATGTCGTTGTTGTTGGACAGGACAGACAAAAATGGAGAGAGGAGGGGAAGACAGAGCGGGAGAGAAAAACAGACACCTGCAGACCTGCTTCACTGCCTGTGAAGCGACTCCCTTGAAGGTGGGGAGCCGGGACTTGAACTGGGATCCTTATGCCGGTCCTTGCATTTCACGCCAAGTGCACTTAACCCACTGCGCTACCGCCTGACCCCCAACATTGCTCTCTCTTATTAATTTTTAAAAAATATTTATTTTATTTATTTATTCCCTTTTGTTGCCCTTGTTGTTTTATTGTTATAGTTATTATTGTTGTTGTCGTTGTTGGATAGGACAGAGAGAAATGGAGAGAGGAGGGGAAGACAGAGAGGAGGAGAGAAAGATAGACACCTGCAGACCTGCTTCACCGCTTGTGAAGCGACTCCCCTGCGGGTGGGGAGCCGGGGTTCGAACCGGGATCCTTATGCCGGTCCTTGTGCTTTGCGCCACCTGCGCTTAACCCGCTGCGCTGCAGCCCGACTCCCTCTTTTATTAATTTTTAAAAATTTTCTTTATTTGTTTAATGGCTAGAGACCACCAGAAAGGGAGAGGAAGGTGGAAGTAGAAGTAGAAAGGGAGAGAAATGGAGACATCTGCAGCATTGCTTTACGACTTGTAAAGCTTTTCCCCTGCAGGTGGGGACTGGGGCCTTGAACCCAGGTCCTTGTGCATTGTAACGTGCGCTCAACCAAGTTGTGCCACCAGCCAGCCCCTTTCTGAATCATTTCTAATCTTACAAACCATGGCTACCTCAAAAACAAAAACAAACATCATCTGGCCAAACAAAATTAAATTCTGTCACTCTAGATTACTTTGTCTTAGAGTTAACTGACCAAGAGTAAGGGGTGTGTTCACCAAGTGCCATTCTTCCAGAATCTGTCTTCCTGTAATCATAAAGCTATAAAGCCATAGCGACAGGTCTCGCCAAATTGGTAGTATATTTACCTAGGAGGGGTTCCCTCTTGTAAACTGGAAGGAGGTCTCTAAGTAGACTTTATCTTTTAAATTGTAAATAACTGACATGGTTTATAGATCATCAGAATATAGTCATCAAGTGGGGCTTGCCAGTTAACAGAGAGAGAGAGTGAAAATACTATGTTTGGGAGAGCCATAGGGCCTAGCTGGGCATTTCCTAAATCATAAATTTATCACAATGATGATTCACTCATGGGCTGTCACAGTGAAAAGCTTTCCATTATTTCAAAATTATTCTGAGAGGACCGGCGTAAGGATCCCGGTTCGGGCCCCCGGCTCCCCACCTGCAGGGGAGTCGCTTCATGGGCGGTGAAGCAGGTCTGCAGGTGTCTATCTTTCTCTCCCCTCTCTCTCTGTCTTCCCCTCCTCTCTCCATTTCTCTCTGTCCTATCCAACAACAAAAGCAACGTCAACAATGGCAATAATAACTGCAACGAGGCTGCAACAACTAGGGCAACAAAAAGGGGAAAAATGGCCTCCAGGAGCGGTGGATTCATGGTGCAGGCACCGAGCCCAGCAATAACCCTGGAGGAAAAAAAAAATTATTCTGAGAAAGTTGGATCAAAAGGTGACACATTTTAACTCCCGTTCCCTGGAGAACTGAGCCCCTGGGGCCAGGCAGTGGCGCACCTGGTTAAACACTCACATTACAGTGCGCAAGGAACTGGGTTCAAGCCCCTGGTCCCCACCTGCATGGGAGAAGCTTCACAAGTGGTGAAGCAGGGCTGCAGGTGTCTCTCTCCCCCCCTTCTCTCAGTTTCTCTGTTTCTATCCAAGAACAAAGAACTGAGCTCCCTTTTGTGTGCTTGAAGGTTCAGTAATCCTACAGACTTTCAGGAAAATCTGGTGGACTTTGTTTTCTGTGTAGGTTCTGCAAGCAAGCAAGCTAGCAAACAAAGCATTCTCTCCTGTAGTCATTTTTTAATGTCAAGTAGCCATTTATTCCTCCTATAGAAATCATAAGATTCCAGTTTCTTTGTTTGATTACCTGACCCACATTTGCAATTAATTCCCACATTGCCTAGTGATTCTTTGTTTTTTTCCTGGACATTCTTTTTTAAAAATACACATCATATCAGAATGGACATTGTGTTTTGTGAGATACCTAGATGATTATTTCTTTCCAGTCGTTTGCCAGTCTGGGGGAAGGATTTGTTAGGCAAGGCCCATAAGCCTCTCATCAGAGGCTCTTCACTGGTTGCTAGGGACTTGACACATGAGGCAGGTGAGATTAGTACAAAAATCTAACGGTAATCTCCAGTTCAGGGTCTTTGATGTCATGGTTCGAAATCTCTCTTATGTCATTATCGTTTGTGGATGTGATGTGCCTTGTGAGATCCTCATCTTAAGCCATGCTCTTCCAGAAATAAACCTTCTAAAAAGAAGTCATAATTAAGTGATTTACTATTGAAATAATTTTAGGAGAAACCAGTAAAGGAGAAAGACAAGAAGAACCAGGAAGGTCATTAGTACCCTGTCTCTGGGGAGGTCTGAGTTTGGGGACTCTCTCTACCTGATCTTGCAAGGGACACTGGAAGCATAAATTATTTCCAAATTGAGGAGCTTGTCCATTGTACTTCTGTCCAGCCAGCCACTGACTAGGGATGACCTTGAATAGAGTTTCCCACTTCAGCAATTAAAGACCCAAGTTTATGCGACTTTCAGATAAACAACTTTTTTTGGGGGGTAGTTATTGATGTTGTTGTTGTTGGATAGAACAGAGAGAAATGGAGAGAGGAGGGGAAGACAGAGACGGTGAGGTGCAGACCTGCTTCACCAACTGTGAAGCGACTCCCCTGCAGGTGGGGAGCTGGGGGCTCGAACTGGAATCCTTACACCGGTCCTTGTGCTTTGCGCCACGTGGGCTTAACTTGCTGCGCTACCGCCCGACTCCCAATAAACAACTTTTTAAAAAATGCCCTGAGATAATAATTTTCATGTATATACCATGAAAGTATTAGTACATCTTATCTTGAAAATTTATCTTTGAGGGTCGGGCGGTAGCATAGCAAAGCACAAGGATCCCAGTTTGAGCTCCCGGCTCCCCACCTGCCAGGGAGTGGGGTGGGGTGTCACGTCGCAAGCAGTGAAGCAGGTCTGCAGATGTCTGTCTTTCTCTCCCCCTCTCTGGCTTTCCCTCCTCTCTCCATTTCTCTCTGTCCTATCCAACAGCAGTGACAGCAATAACAATAATAATAACCACAACGATAAATCAACAAGGGCAACAAAAGGGAATGAATAAATAAATATTTAACGAAAAAGAAAATTCATTGTTGATCTGAAATATAAATGTCACTGGGAGTTTACAAGATCATTTACTCTGACTGTGAACATATCAGTGGGAGTTACATGAGGTCTGGAGTTCTGATTTTACCCAACATCTCTGCTATGGGGGTCTGGGAAGCACACTGTGAAACATGTCTTGGTCTCTAACTCCAGCTAGAGTGCAGGTCTTTGAAGATCTAGTTGAAAATCAGTAGCAGATAAGTCCTCAGAAGCTAGGGAAGGATGTATAGAACAGGGGTTAGGCATATGGGTGCAATGTCAACAATGTCCCTTCAAAAACAGAAATGGATAGTAGAACCCGGAACATGAAATTCACTTTGTCCAGTAAAAAATAGTGATGCTGTGTTTGTTGGCAGCATTTCTGCCATTGTCAGTGGAGGCAATGGCAAGCTTTTTACCATGGGACCGTATTCTTTCTCATAACCAAACCAACTTCCCATCCTTTCCCCACCCTCTGCCACTCCATATAGATGCCAGTTTTATCCGATTAATCTCAGTTGCTCTCCAAGAGGCCTGAGACTGTCACAATCTTAGTGAAGTTTCACAGACTGCTTTAGTTGGCTCTAATCCAAGAGCATAAACTGTTCCAAGTCAGTTCCTAGCTAGTCCTCACCTTCAATCCAAGTTTTTTTTTTTCCTCTCTTCCCCTCCCTCCCACCCCCTCTCCCTCTCCAGTAAATATGGCATGTGTGGTGGTAGTGCAATCTAAAAGAATCATTCTGCCCTCAGAGGCAGTATTTCTACAAAGTGAGTTCATGAAAACCGACTCCATCATTAGATGATTCTACATCCTTTTACTGTCAGATGTAAAACTATTTTCCTGTCCTAAATATAATTTTCATACGCATCTCTGCAATTAAGACGCCAATTATGGAACATCCTCTTACTCATCATTGAATCTAGCAGAGTTGGCATGATCTGGTTCTGAGTCAGGACCTGATCCACAAAGTCCATACCGGTTTCTTTTGTGTATTAGATAAATTTCTATGTACCCAATTGCTAATACACTGACCAAACTCATTTCCTTTCCAGGCTTGAAAAAGTATTCAAAGTGATAGCACATCTCTAAGAGTTTGTAAATATTATTCCAGTAGGATGGGCCACAATAGTTTTGTGATTGAAAGATAAAAGCTGTACAGCTGGTTCCCCAAACGGAAATCAGTTTCACCTCCTGCTTTTGCCTTTGCTTCATTTGTCTAGTGCTAAAGCTTCTTTCATCTTATTTTAATATACCTTGGGTGAATTCAGCTCCCCTAAGTGTCACCAAGAGATGGGCAATCAAAGCCCCAAGACATCACAAACATAGCCAAAGCCATTCACAAAATCATATTCCTCCGAGCAAAGTGGCTCTCACTTCCATGAAGTGATGGGCATGACATTGAATACGTCAGAAACTTAGATGCACAAGAGTGCTTGACTTGGACCATGATCATAAGAGTTTGTGATTTTAGGGGGAACAAAGAAAAAAGAGAATAAAGACCTGATGAATTGGCCATGTGATTCAGAGAAGATAAAGAAGCCCAAGCAGGTATCATGAAACCAATCAGTACTACTGTGGTGAATATAGCACCACCTTGCGGTACAACACTAGGAAACAGTGCTTAAGAGGCCTTAGAGTTATCCAGTCAAGAGCTCAGGAATCTGGCATTTATAACCTGGCTCTCACCAGTCACCATTGACTCTAGGCTGATTCTGAGGCACTGAATTTTCTGATATCTCTATGCACAGGAGCTCTGTGAGCTGAAAAGGCACTCAGGCATAGAGTAAGGCACTCAGGCATAGATTTTTTCACCCAGCAAACTTGTTTTTATTTGAAATCAGTTCTAAGCCAGTTTAAAAAACTTTACGCAGCTTCCCAGAGTATATTGTAGTATTTGTTAAAAACAACAAACAATCAGGGGCTACATTACCTTATGTCCCCAATAAAAACAGTAAAAGAAAAGAAAAAAGAGACACCTGCAGCACTCCTCCACTGCTCATGAAGCTTAGCTCCTTTAGGTTGGGTCAAGCAAGCACACTTACAGGGAGTTGTGACTATGGAGAGGAAGAGGAAAGGACCTACCAAGTCTGCTACCTCATCGCCCCTATACTGCTTTCAGAGGTCCCATTAGATACCAGCTGCTCAGCTCTGATTTGTGTTTGTTTTATCTGCATATGACTTTCTCCTCCTTCTCTTCTTTCATATTTTAACAAATCTTTAAGAAAAATAATTCTCTGGTCTCTTCCCATTCTTCAGAGCCATTAGATAGAAATGAACCTTCTAAAAAAATCACATGGCCAATTCATCAAAATTTAGGATCAGCATAAAATTGGAGATAACAACATGGAAGTCTTTTAGACACAGTTCACTAACTAAAGTAGATGAGAATCTTTTTAAAGATTATTTATTAGAAAAGGAGGAGGAGAGAGAGAGAAAGAACCAGACATCACTCTGGTATATGTGCTGCTTTGGATTGAACTCAGAACCTCATGCTTGAGAGTCTAATGCTTTATCTACTGCTCTACCTCCTCGACCACTAGATGAGACTCTTTCCAGGACAGTTGTCTTTCAAGTCACCCAGGATCCCCAAAATCCATAAATAATCACATATTCATACAGTGTATCTCTTTCTTTACCTTATGTAAATTTTAGCTTGAAGGCTTGCTGGCACTAACCCCTAAATTTCTAATTTAAATAACAATAATATACTTGAAACAAAACTGTCTTAATTGAATGGTAAACTTCTACTTTCAGACTTGAAACTCCTCTCCTTTTCTTAAGTGGCAAAAGTTCGTGTAATGTCTTATAGAACAGCTGAAAGAGCTGACACCCAAATGGTCATGATATCCACTCCAGACAAAATATTTCTAGGACAGTCCACTGAAACAACCAGCCACGAGGGAAATATTTTGCTGGTGTTCACAGTAAATGTCAGGAACATGTATCATAAAGTATACGCCGTTGTTTAAGGAATATTTCTGGCAACAATAGCTTCCAGCAGCAGCCCCAGGATTCACAGGAATTACTTCCTTGTCATCAAATAACATCTTGAATGCCATCAGCACAGCTGGCCAACAGCTGTCAGAGCCTCTCCAGAAGGAGGACTTCCGACTCTAACAAGACAAACCAATGCTGGGGATTCTTCCAAAGCCACCTACCTGGTCTGGGAGACTTTTCTCTCTGAAAAGTTTTTTTAAAAACTTTATTTATTGGACAGAGACAAATCGAGAGGGAAGGAAGAACTATAGAGGAAGAGAGACACCTGCAGCACTGTTTCATTGCATGCAAAACTTTCCTATTGCAGGTGGAAATGGAGGTTTGAACCCGGGTCCTCGTACATTGTAACGTGTGTGCTCAACTGGGTGCAGCACTGCCTGGCCCCATAACCTTTATTTTTCAATGGAGGTGTGTGTGCGTGTGCGTGTGCGTGTGTAGAATGTTCTAAAAATAGCCAAAATAGCTTTGCTGAGTTAGGTGTCTAAGCCCTGCTTAGAAGGATTTCTGCCATGAGCAGAATCACTTAGAAAGGTATCACTGTGGTTAGCCACTGTCAGATTAAGAAATGTGGCATTGGAAGTCAGAGAGCTCAGGAAAATCACCAAGGTACTTAGAATTTCAAATTGAATGAAGCTCTCCAGTCATAGAACAGTACTTTCTTGTTGTCAGGCTCAAAAGATGCAGTCTTGGCTCCCTCCTTAGCAGAGTCCATGGTAATATGATTTATTCAGACTGCTATCACTAGAAGCCATAACGGTATGAAAGGGATTCGACCCTGAAATTTTTTATTCTCTTAACCAAATTATACGATCCTTTATCTTTTTCTTGATTACTCGTTCTACTAAAGTAGAGTCTGCCCCATATTAGCAATGTGAGCTTGGTGAAATGGTGAGTGACATAAGAAACTAGGATAGTCACAGACTTTGATATATGGACAATTTTCTGCCCCGGCCAGCAGGGCGGTGAGCAGGGGCTAGCAACCCAATGAGACCTGAAATGATAGGGACAAGAGACGCGAAGAACGAGAGCAAGTCAAGTTTCTGATCAAGCTCTAAATTTTATTGTGTGCACAGACATTATAAGGCTTTGGGGAAGGAGGGGGGAAGTGCTAGAGGAGGAGGAGGGGGAGCAGTCTTCAAAGGGGGAATGTTCCTTGCAACATACAATGGATGAAATCATGTTTGCTACCACAACTGTGTGTTGTGTCACTGTTTCTGATAAATGGTCTACCTGAGGGGAAAATGGCCTGCCCAGGGGGAAATGAAACTTGTCTCGAGGACTTCCATAGTTTCAAAGCTTATCATCTATCAAGCAGAGAAATGGCTCCTGGCATCTCATCCCTTCGTTATAATTTAACTTGAGGCAGTTAGTTGAGGTGAGGAGCAGGGACCTGAACAGCAGGTATAACCAGAGGGGGGAAGTATTGACCCGATTCCTCCCCAGAAACCAACCTTCCCGCATCTTATAAGGCTCTCGGTGTCTTTTTGGGGAGGGGAGGCAGAGCCACAGTTTCCAGGGAAATGATTTTTTGTTGCTGACACCAACCTCCATGCAAATCAGGTTTGCTTCACGGGGGACTCAGAGGCGGACAATAGGGTCCTCCCCCTGCAGTGCTTTGCCTTGCACCCCTTACTGGTGTCCTTTCCCTGCCAAGGTTGGATGTTTCCGTGCATAATTCTGAGTTTTATGCCATCCAAAAGGGAGGTCTGTCATCCTCAGGTTCAGCCAGGCCTCTGTCAGCCAAATCAAGTCTGTGATAATGTATTTGCAAAGGGTTTAATGCCAAGGAGTCAATCTGCTGTTTTATAAAATCAGTAATCTTATTAAAAATAAAGGGTCCTTAACAAAAGACTAATAAGGGTCTCATAAGGGGCTCTGTAGTGACTCAAGACTATTTGTGGTGGAGTCTATAACCTGTTGTAATTTGTCAGAAAATTTATGGGAGGAATATATAGAGTGTCCTAGCGTGCCACCAGCAAGTCTAAGGGAAGCAGTCAGTGGATGTGATGTCCAGGGGAAGAAACACAGCACATCTGGTCTTCTGGTCAGCGCCAACTGATGAAATTTTCTTCTTCTGGTCAGCTGTGGAACAAGCAAAACTAGGAGGCAAGGACCAGGTAGAGAAGAATTGACATGAAAATATAGGATGGTGTTTACCAAAACACAGAGGAGGTGCATACACATTAGAAGTCAAGGTGAGGTTCCTTGAATATTGAGGAATATTTTGAGAAAAGTGAGCAGTCAATAAGCATGCAAAGATGAAGTCAGCAGTGGTAGGTCAGCAGAAAGAGAAGACTTGGATAAGCTGGTGAGGTTAGCTGGAGTATATACTGCCATGGCGTCCTTTGTGGTAAGGACTTGCCAACAGGGACTCTGTGGATTTTGCAAGAGCAATGTCATCCACCATAATAAAAGGAAAACAAACATGGACATCCAGTGTTGAAAAAAGAGAAAAAGAATATGTCTCTATGACTGGAAAAGTGTGTGGCTTTGTCAATGAGATATAATAAATGGACAATTTGAATTTTTGTAAATATTAAAAAGATTTAGTATGTTACTTCATTGACACTTTAGCCAACTGAATACTGGAGGGTGCATTACCCTTCCTTTTTTTTATTATTAATTAAGCTTAAGGGTTTTAGTTTTTCTTGTTTGAGCTGTAGCCCACATAAATTTAGAAAAAATATCAACTGTGAAAAAAAAGTTTTTTTTTTTTGTTTACTAAACATGGGCAGGTGAATTACATCAATCTGTCAGAGAGCATTGGCTTTTATCAATGGAGATTAATCTTAAAAGTCTGAATAGCAAGATCTTAATTAAACAATGTAGGAGCCAGTAAAGTGCTCTTACTATGGCAGGTCAAGCGTTATAATTTTAAGAGGCTTGTAAAAAAAATGATAAAAAATTTTAGGATATGAGTGACTTTAGGAGTCATCACACACCCATAAATAAAAATTAAAAATGTTTAGTTTTAAATCTTACCATATGAGCAGTCAGTTCTTCATGTGCAGATGTACCTATAATTATTTACTTAGGGAGAGAACTTGTACCAAGTTAATTGATGATCTATCTAATGGTTAGAATTGACTTGTTTTTTTTTTTCTATGATTTTAGAAGGCTCTTCATTAGAATATACCAATATGTTATAGAAAGTCAATACCTAATGTGTTGACATGATAAAATATTTACCATTTTTTAGCATTATTTTAAACTGATTAGACAGTTTAAGCACACTATTATACCTTTAGTTTACTAAGATCTTTACTCATCACAAGGCTATCATGAGTAAGCATAGATATAAAACTCTTAATAGATTTTGTTCCTTAGAACTCTAATATGGCAACTTAAAAGGCTAAAATAAAACCTCATAGTTTAAATGTTCAAAATATTAATTTTGTTAAATCAGGATTTGCCAAAACAAATCTTCTATCAGACCAAAAACACAATGTATTACCTTAATTTATCAAGAATAAACCTCTGGCAGTGTCTTAAAACAAACCAGATAATTTTTAAAAGCAGAAAGATATAAAGAGGAAAACCAGCGCAAGAGCCTCTGGCATGTAAATAATTCACATAACTATTGTGTTATCTTTTACTAACCCAAGCCAGTTTTGCCTGTTTAGTTGAGAAAGTATTTTAAAAGCTTTTTTTTTTTTTTTTGAAATCACTTAAACAATTTTAAGTAAAATGTTAAACTTTGTTTGTTAAGGACCTTTGTTTATCACAAAGCTATCACACCCTTAGGGCAGCTATGAACAAGGGTGGGTACACAACTTAATTGATCTTTCACTTTGATTTAGATAGGTAACTTAAAAAGCTAAGATAAACCTCATAGCTGAAATGTTAAAATAAATTTTTACTGTTAACATTTCTTTTAGATGACCATTTTACACTAAATAATTTTGTTGAATCACATCTGTTGAATAAAAAATTTTTTTTATCAGGCCAGGAATAGCACGTTTAACCCTTTTTTTTTCCTGGCAAGGCCACTGCTCTACACTGACTGGGTTATTAGAAAGTCAGTTCAAGGATGGAATTAAATTAACAAACAGTGGCAGTTGATATTGAGGTGCTGGTAATATCTACAATTTTCACAAGAGTGCGAGAGACTACAGAGGCATTTTACCATGTCTAGATATCTCAGAAAATCTTTTTAACTAATGAATTGATGCTGATATTAGCTATCAGAAGGACGAAATTGTCTTATATTTTACTCTGGTAAAGGTGTGCCAACTCTATGAGTCTGGATCTTTAAAACCACATTTAGCTTAACTAAATCTTATTTAAAACTTAAAACAAAGTTTAGTTACTTAGGGGTTAACACACATTAATGAAAACAAGGTTAGCACAGACTTAAAACATACATTCTTGGTGAAAGGAAAATTTTCCCTTTGAAAAACCGCTTTGGTTTTTGGATTCCTAACTCACAGCCTATCTATCCAGGAGGGGCGTTTGTGGCTAAGGTACATTTTACAGTTTTAAAGAAATAAATAATTAAATTTCTATCAAAAGTGTGTACTGGTTTTCTGGTTAATAGCTTTTAAGTTAAAGAGAACATCTTGTTTGATTGATTTCATTCTTTCTCTAAGGAATAGCTTGTTAGCCAGATAAGATCTCACTCAGAACTGGTTTTAAGCTTTCTGAGAGTAGAGGGAAAAAAGCTGGATCTTTTTTGGCTGATTAGTTTTAAGATAATGCCAAATCAAGAGCCCACAGTTCTTTAACTAATTGTAAATGTTCTCATTTTTTTTTTCTCTACTAATTTTCTAAGGGAAGCTGTTTTTCGTGCTAGTTGAGTTTTAGCCTTGGTGGTCTAATCAGTATTATTGGCCAAGTCAAGGACCAGAGCACAAAACGGAGGGACGGTGGTGTAGGGAGGCAGTCTGGACAAGGAAGAGCGTAGGGGTTAGGGTTAACCAGTTTGAGCCTGGCTCCGAGTAACAGGGAAAGCCAAAACCGGTTTAGATTTGGATGGTTTAGTTTTAGCTTTAGTTTTAGGGATTGGGCTTTTAGGTGAGGCTAAAAATGTAAGCTCTTCTGTGACTGCAGCTATTTCTTTCATTAATTGAAGCTGCTCTCTCCGGTCAGCAAGGACCTTGCGGAGGGTGGAAATTCCTGTAAGGGCTCCTGAGCGTGCCCGCCTGACAGAGGGATTGTCAAGGAGAGGGTCAGGCTGGAGAGTGGGAGCATGGATATAGGGAGGGGGATTAAAGGGAGGAGGATACCAATCAGGATTGTGATATTTGGCAGCCTCTTTTTCTAGCAAAGCCTCATCCTCCGCGCGGAGTGCTTCAGGAGAGGGGGGGCTTTGTGGGAGGTTTTGTAAAACTGGGTAGAGGCGGGGGAAAGAATGCTGGGTTTCACTCTCATGTGAATTAGCAATAGGAGAGTCAATGGAGGGAACTTTAGTAAGTGCAGTGGGACCTGTAGGGAGGGGAATAGGGCTTTTACTTTCATCAGGTGCTGGGAGGCTTTTATTTTGACTGGGTACCGGGGGATCAAGATCAATAACCACAGAAGGGCATGGAGATGGGGTCTTTGTCCTGGACGGCGGACGAGAAAGTTGCCGGAGGACCTTTTCACCCTCTGTAATAAGGTTTTTAATATCAGGGTGATTATTATAGATTTTTAAGATATCATTAATCAAATTCCAGTAACAAAAGGCAGAAACAGGTACACGTTCAGGACCAAAAGACTGATAGTGATCATTAAGACAGTCACCAATTCTCCTCCAATGTTTCTCATCTATAGTGCCTTCCTGGGGGAACCAGGGGCAAATATTTCCAATATAATCTAAAAACTTCTTTAATTCTTTCCTTTTAACCCTAGTTCCTCGTGTTTTGAGTGACTCCTTGAGTCCTTTAATGAATAAATCTTGTTTGCTAAATTCATGTCCCATGGTTTTGCTTACCTCAGCCGCTGTGACACTCTTCCCCAGATGCGACTCACGGGCGGGTATTTCCGTGGCGATCTCTGCGAGTCTTTGCGTTACTCCCTCGGCCGCGGTGACTCTGTGATTTCGGGTAGGCCTACCCCCTCGATCAGCGGAGTTTCTAGGTTCAGAAGGCTTCTTTGCCCCACGCTCGGGTGCCAGAATGCCCCGGCCAGCAGGGCGGTGAGCAGGGGCTAGCAACCCAATGAGACCTGAAATGATAGGGACAAGAGACACGAAGAACGAGAGCAAGTCAAGTTTCTGATCAAGCTCTAAATTTTATTGTGTGCACAGACATTATAAGGCTTTGGGGAAGGAGGGGGGAAGTGCTAGAGGAGGAGGAGGGGGAGCAATCTTCAAAGGGGGAATGTTCCTTGCAACATACAATGGATGAAATCATGTTTGCTACCACAACTGTGTGTTGTGTCACTGTTTCTGATAAATGGTCTACCTGAGGGGAAAATGGCCTGCCCAGGGGGAAATGAAACTTGTCTCGAGGACTTCCATTGTTTCAAAGCTTATCATCTATCAAGCAGAGAAATGGCTCCTGGCAATTTTCACTTTTGACCTTGACTTTGCCCTGTTTTCTCTCCCTTCCCCCCCCCTCTCTGTCTCTCTCTCACTCTGTCACACACACATACACACACACACACACACACACACACACACACCCCTCTATGAAATAACTAACCCTTGCAAGACTTAGTTTCTTCTTTTTTAACAAAGGAATATGAACACCTTTTTTTTTAATTTAAGAAAGGATTAATTAACAAAACCATAAGGTAGGAGGGGTACAACTCCACACAATTCCCACCACCCAATCTCCATAACCCACCCCCTCCCATGATAGCTTTCCCATTCTCTAGCCCTCTGGGAGCATGGACCCAGGGTCGTTGAGGGTTGCAGAAGGTAGAAGGTCTGGCTTCTGTAATTGCTTCCCCGCTGAACATGGGCGTTGACTGGTCAGTCCATACTCCCAGTCTGCCTCTCTCTTTCCCTAGTAGGGTGTGTCTCTGGGGAAGCTGAGCTCCAGGACACATTTGTGGGGTCTTCAATCCAGGGAAGCCTGGCCAGCATCCTAGTGGCATCTGGAACCTGATGATTGAAAAGAGAGTTAACATACGAGGCCAAACAAATTGTTGAGCAATCATGGGCCCAAAGCTTGGAATAGTGGAGAGGAAGTGTTAGGGAGTTACTCACTGCAAACTCTAGTATACTTCTGCTTTCAGGTATATATTTTGCAGTAGTTTATGGATACGTGTGAACATAAGCTCTCTCTCACAGAAACTGGTGTATATCTAGGTTATGGGACTTTGTTAGAAAGTGAACCACCTGAGATGAAATTAGAGTGTACTATAAAAGGAAAGGTCTCACCCGAGTAATGAAGCTGAAGGGTTGTCATTCCACACGTGAAGTCTCTGGACACAGTCTGAGCTGAAGCATGTTGAGGTGGCAATCGTTGCGTTGGTTAGGTTGTGATCGGCGGATGCAATAGTAGACATGCAGCTTCCTGGGACAGTGGGGGGTGGGAGTGGGTGGGAGGGATGGGTCACAGTCTTTTGGTGGTGGGAATGGTGTTTATGTACACTCCTAGCAAAATGTAGACATATAAATCAGTAGTTAATTAATATGAGAGGGGGTAAATCAATTGTATGTCTCAAAGTTTTTCAAAACACAAACTGAATCTTGTTAATATATAGGCTGTGTATTTGATATGCGGACTCTCTCAAAAGCCTAGACCAAGTAGATTAGAAGCATCCAATAGCACAGCTATATACAAGATAGTGGATACTATACAGCAAACCATTACAAAAGGACTTTTCAAAGTTAACCCAATTACCAAATAATGTGATGATAACATTAACTATCGATTGTCTTTTTGAGCCCTAACACAGCAGGAACCTCACATCTCCACTATAGAGCCCCTACTTCCCCCAGTCCTGGAACACCTTTTATATAAGCTATCAGGGACAATGTCTAACACCTGGAAAATCTCAGTAAATTTTGCTGCTTTTTGCATATTTATTGAGGGTGGTGGAGGTTGGTATTTTCAATCAGGACATTCTTGATTTTTAGTGGCTTCTCAGGTGCGCAACCATGAATAAAACCTGTGAACTATAGTTGCTAGGTCTGATGATGATTGTTAATTTCTCTGCCATGTTTATCTTCTTGTAATAGCACATGCACAGGCATTCCTTTTTTGACTTTTTCTTTATTTCTTTAAGTCTTTCCTCACTGACTCAACTATATGCCCCAATTTCTATTAACTGTTATAGGTGTGGTAATAACAGTGATATAATAACTGAAAATGTAAAATACATAATGGCTTATATTGAACACTGAGCACATTTTGAGCTTACGCAGAGTAAGAAATAAAGTATGACACCTTACCTTACACAAAGACTTGGGTTCGAAGACCTTGGTTCAAACCCCTAGTTCCTACCTGCAGGTGTCTCTCTCCTTCTTTATCCCACTTCCCATTCATTTTTTCTGTCCTGTCAAATAAAAGAAAGTTTTAAGGAAAAAATATGAACAAAGCCTTCCCTTAAAAATCTATCCAATCCAGGGGAATGCTTTTTTTATGCATTAGGGTCAGGATTCGAGCCCCTGATCACCACCTAGACGTACTTGCATGGAGGAAGCTTCATGAATGGTTGAGTTATGCTGTAATGTCTCTCCTCACTCTGTTTTCTCTCTTACTGTCTTTTTTAAAAAAGAAGCAATCTACCACAAGTGGTGGCGGCCTGTAGGTATGGAACCCCAGCAACAACTCTGGTGGCTAAAAAACATAGACAACTTTCTTGAATGGGGGTCTGGCGATAGTGTAGCAGGTTAAGCGCACGTGGCGCAAAGTGCAAGGACCGGCGTAAGAATCCCAGTTCGAGCCTCTGTCTCCCCACCTGCAGGGGAGTCGCTTCACAGGTGGTGAAGCAGGTCTGCAGGTGTCTATCTTTCTCTCCCCCTTCTGTCTTTCCCTCCTCTCTCCATTTCTCTCCTGTCCAACAACCAACAGCAACAGTAATAACCACAACAAGGCTACAAGGGCAACAAAGGGGGGGGGTTCAGGAGCAGTGGATTCATGGTGCAGGCTCTGAGCCCCAGCAATAACCCTGGGGGCAAAAGAAAAAGATTTCCTTGAAAAGCTTGTTTATTTGAAGCTCCACAGCTCCACTTACTAGCAACTTTATTGATGATAAGCAGCTTTTTCATTATTATTGAATGGAATTTAATCAGCTATAACAAACATGAAAGGGAGTCTGGCCCATTTGCCGACTGTCATTTTTTTATTTGTTTTATCTTTATTTATTTTCTCTTTTGTTCCCCTTGTTGTTTTTCATTGTTGTTGTTATAATTGTTGTTATTGATGTCGTTGTTAGATAGGACAAGGAAATAGAGAGAGGAGGGGAAGACAGAGGGAGAGAGAAAGGTAAGACACCTGCAGACCTACTTCACTGCCTGTAAAGCAACTCCCCTGCAGGTGGGGAGCCAGGGGCTTGAACCGTGATCCTTACACCAGTCCTTGACTTTGTGCCACGTGCCCTTAACCCGCTGCACTACCGCCCCACTCCCCCAACTGTCATTTCTATCTCACCTTTATTAAATATTCACCATGAGCCAGACTCTGAAATAGCAGAAGAAAATAGAATATCATCTCCTATGGTTGAATAATGTATACTGAGTGCCTTCTTCACACTGAGACATTAAGGATGAGGAGGAGATAGCCAGGCAATTCCCTCATGAGCCTGTATCCTCAGGGAGCTCGTTGGAGGAGGCACCAAGGCCTGCCTCTGTGGATCAAGTAGGGAAATGAGCAAGACATTGTGTAGCCAGGCGCTGCATCACTTGTCAAAGACTGCGTCAAGAGGGATTGAATAGAGGAGAAGTTGACAAGGCTCATTAATAACAGAAACGCATGCTAGAGAAGAGAGTAGACTTCAGAGTCTTGAAGGGAGGATTTACACAGACAGACAGCGGCAAATAGGGCATATCAGGTGGCAAGAGGATAAACCAATGCCTTTGAGTTGAAAACATTGACATAGTACTTGGAGGTGGTGGTAGCTGGGCGTCAAGATTCATGGGCTGTCTGTGCCATGGTGAAGCTCAAGTGCAAAGTCCTAGGAGTTGGTGTTGAACAATAGGACAGGTGCCAGTCGCAATCCATTTCCAGTGTGTTGCTGGTAGGCTTCCTGTGGTTCACATGCTGTCATCATTTTCTTGTCTATGTGTTATCCTCCTTCCATGTGATAGCCAGAATGTTCTTTCTCATGTAGGGGAAGCACTGGATCATCCGATCTCAATGACCTGGAAGCTGCGCCGGGGACTCCAAAGAGCTACCGTAGCAATGGAATGACTCCAGTCTCTCAGAGGTCACCAGCCCCAAGCACACGCAGTGGTACCTCAGGCAGCAGTAGAGTGAGTATAGGAACGAAGGCTCACTCTGCTTCTGGAACCTGACCTCACCCCCCTCCTTAGGGCAGGGATGATGTTTGTGCTTTTATCAGAACTGAACCTTTATCAGAACAGAACTTGCCTTAGCTCCTGGTAAGAAGTCTAAAGTGAGGACAGCAGACAAGGTAGCTCAGCTGGACAGCATTATTGATTTGCCTTGCTTACAACTCAAGATTTGAGCCTAGCTCTCAGTCCAGTGGGGGAATCTTCAGTGCTGTGGTGTATTCTCATTCATTCTCTCTCTCTCTAGTATATATATACACACACACATACACACATATCCTTACAAAACTAAAGTTATTCCTGACTACTTTGCATTCCTGTTGTCTAATTTGAGGGAATTACTGATATATTCAGATTTTCCCTCTTTCCTGGAACTATTACCTGACTTGTTTGAGGCACATTCTACCATTTAAGAAAAATTTTAATTAACCTTATTTGTTTTTTTTTTTTATTGAGGGGGTTATTGCTTGACGGTATATTCATTGACATATGCGTAACATTTCATTATATAATAGACCCTCAGAGTTGTCTTCCTATCCACCTTCTTACTCCTTTCCCAGAGTCCTTTGCTTTGGTGCAACATTCTGACATTTTTGAGACTCTGTCATGCAACCCCCCTACTGTATTTAGTTGCCTAGGGCCATCATTATAATTTAACTTAGGTCCAGAAAGATAACTCATCTGTTCTGTAATGCACACAACCCCAGCCCACTAGGCGAATCTTTCCCTCTCTCTCTCTCTCTCTCTCTCTCTCTCTCTCCCCCTCTCCCCCTCTCTCCCTCTCTCCCTCTCTCTCCCCCTCTCTCCCCCTCTCTCCCCCTCTCTCCCTCCTCCCTCTCCCTCCTCCCTCTCCCTCTTTCCCTCTCTCATACACACACATGCATGCACAGGAAGGTGAAACCCTGGCAATGAGAAAATAAATATATAAGCTATTGAATGAGGTGGGGAGCCCCTCTCAACTATGGCATATGTAGTAGCAAGGATTAGACCCAGGTGCCCTCCCACTCCCCCATGAAAGTCCTATACTCTTCCTGCTTGAGCCACCTTCCCAACTGCAGTGAATAGTTGAGCTTCAATAAGTGTGTTTAAGAATGAGCCAAAAAGCATTCAGACAGATCAGATAATATTAATTAATAGATTTATCGGAACAGTTATAGTCCAAGTTGTACTCTCGCATAAGATCATAGGCATAATAAAAATATGAGCTGAGCTCAGCAAGCAGATCATGTCCAGTAGTCAAGTAGTCAGCAAAGCACATAGAGACTTGATTACGTCCACTTCTTTGGCAACCTGACAAGAAGGAGTTTTAAGACATTTGCTGATTGCTAGGACAGGGACACTGAACTGCCAGAATTGGCCCTGGCACAGGGCTGGGTTAGAGTCCTGGGGGGCCTTACATGCCATGCATTTTCCTGGAGTGTGGAAGAGAGTTGGGAGTGGGGGAAGGTTGTGGTGCAACTGTACCAGTGGGAAACAGCTTACGATTAGTCTAACAGCCAGAAAGTCAGTCAGACTTTTTCTCAAAGTAAAGTTGACCTCCCTGCAACTGAGTGCATTATATGTGCTCAAGTCTAGGCAATGCCTGTGTTGATCTGACTGTCACATTAAGCTGGTTTAGTTGAGTTTTCTTAAGCAAAGGAGAGACACAGCTATTTTCTGTTGAGGTCACAGGAGACAGCACAGCACTTTGGAAGCACACAGGCCCTTCAGCGTTTGCTATTGACCTAGAAAATAGCCTCTCTCTCTCTCTCTCTTTTAATTAATTTATTTATTCCCTTTTGTTGACCTTTTTTATTGTTGTAATTATTATTGATATCGTTGTTGTTGGTTAGGACAGAGAGAAATGGAGAGAGGAAGGGAAGACAGAGAGAGGGAGTGAAAGATTGACACCTGCAGACTTCCCTGCAGGTGGGGAGCCAGGGGCTTGAACTGGGATCTTTACTTGCGCTTTGTGCCACGTGTGCTTAACCCGCCACGCTAGCGCCCAAGTCCCAAAACAGCTTCTCTTTTTCACCCATTCTCACCATGTCTGTTCTGCACTTAAGAAGTAAAAGCTTGAAATGGAAGACTCTCCTAATGAAAGTCTCTAACATGTCCTCTGCTATGATGTACTGACAGGCTATTTTAGGTTTCACATCTGGAACCTCCAGGGTATATTATTATTGCCTGTCAATGACTGGGCACTGTTAATTGGCCATATAGTGCTCCGTATCAGAGATACTCCAGAGTACCAACTGAACATGTCTGGCAGCATAATTGCTACTGTGGACACTGGTCTTGCTTCATTGGAAGACTCCACGTTTGAATGATATTTTGAAAGGTATTGAAAGCTAGCCTAATGTATCCATTTGACCTCTGTCACAACCTGTTTATTAGTGATTTAATATTGATTTACAGTGAGATAATGGGTATAATTCCATAGTGTTCCCACCACCAGAGTTCTGTGTCCCCATTCCCTCCACTGGACACTGCAATACTCCTCTGTAAGGTCACAGGATATCGGTTAACTATCATTTCTATATTTGTATTTGCCATTTTCTTCCTGTGGTCCTGCCTTCTCTTCCTTTGTAAGTCATTCATACACCTACTACTACTTCTGAATGTCCTTCCTTCTTTCCTCTTTTCTCCAGGTCCTGATGGAATGGGATTTCATAGCCCTCTGGTCACCTTCCCTAACATTTCTCCCTCTCTGAGAGAATGGACCAAAATTTTTTTTTTTAATATTTTTTATTTATTCCCTTTTGTTGCCCTTGTTTTATTGTTGTAGTTATTATTGTTGTTGCCGTTGTTGGATAGGACAGAGAGAAATGGAGAGAGGAGGGGAAGACAGAGAGGAGGAGAGAAAGATAGACACCTGCAGACCTGCTTCACCGCCTGTGAAGCGACTCCCCTGCAGGTGGGGAGCCAGGGTTCGAGCCGGGATCCTTATGCCGGTCCTTGTGCTTTGCGTCACCTGCGCTTAACCCGCTGCGCTACAGCCCGACTCCCCAAAATTCTTTTTTTTTTAGCTGAGCACTGCTCATCTCTGGCTGGGGATTGAACATGGGACCTTTGGTGCCTCAGACATTAAGGCCTTTTTGCATAACCATTATGCTATCTCCCCATCCTTTCCTAAGTTCTTTTTTGGAGTGCATAAAGTGGGAGTTTTGGCTTCTGTAATTGCTTCTTATTGTCACAGCCTCTTGATATACCTTAAGTTGTTGGTAACCATTAGAGGAATCAGCCGTATGTGCTGGAAGTTAGTCAAGGACCTTAGGTAGTCTCCATGGAAGCTATATTAGTTAGCATGCCAAACATACAGGGGTCACAGCTCTCTGGAGTGAGTTCCTCAGTCTCCTTCCATATTAGAGGGGTGAGTCAAACGTAGGGCAGCACTTTAGTAGCAGAAATATTGCTGTACATGACCTGTCATATATGTACAGTTTTTTATCTCCCTGTGACGCGTGATAGGTATCAGTTCACCCCACGATACAACCAATTGACATATTTCTCCACTAGTGTGCACCGTATCCCCAGCCCCGTCCAGACCCCCCTTCCCCCTTCCATTAGAGTCCATGGGTCTGCTGGTTTAGGTTACAGGTAGTGTAAGTTTCACCATATAGTCAATCTCCCTTTGCTTTTTTGCGGTTTTTCTTAACTTTGTATTTCACTTATTTGATAGCATAGAGAGAGATTGAGAGAGAAAGAGGAGACAGGGAGAGAGAGACACCTGCAGCACTGCTTCGCTCCTAGTGAAGCTTCTTCACTGTAGGTGTGGACCGTAGGCTTAAACCCAAGTCCATGGGCACTGTAAAGAGTGTGTTCTACCATGTGCACGACCACCTGGGTGCATTGTTTTTTAAGGTCCACCAGTGTGTGAAGTCTTCTGGTAGTCATTTTCCTTCTGCTTTCTCACTTTCCTTGATTCCTTCAAGTTCCATCCAAGATGAAGTAAAGGAGAAGATCTCATCATTGTTTGCAGCTGAGTAGTATTCCACTGGGTAAATACACCACAGCACAGCTTCCTTAAGCATTCATCTGCCGTTGGGCATCTGGGTTGTCTCCAGGTTTGCTGCTATGGACATAGATCTACACAGATCACTTTGGATGGCTGTGTTTGTATTATTTAGATGGATGTCCAGGAGATGAGCATGTTGCAGGATCTTAAAATTTTTTTTTCACTTTTATTTTTAGATACTGTCTATATTTGCATCAGTTGTGGGAGAGTGGTTCAGGCAAACTTGGAGTGAGGCATTGGTCAAGTCCCTGTGGAGACCAGTAAAGTTTAGAGAGAATTTTCCTTTATCATTTGTTACAAGAGAATTCAGTCTCGGGCTAAATTATGCCACATGCACAAGCAATACACATAAATGTAAAAGATGTTTATACTGAGGTATTTTTATTTTTGTCTGTCTGTCTGTCTGTCTAATCTGTTTTTCCAGAGCACTGCTCATCTCTGGCTTATAGTGGTGTAGAGATTGAGCCTGGGGTCTTAGAGCCTCAGGCATAAGAGTCTGTTCACATAACCATCATGCTGTCACTCCACCCCTTGAAGTATGTTTATATAGAAGGATCTTTATTTTATTTTGTAGTTGCTATAGCTTTACTCCTCAAGGCCAACTTTTTAAGATAAAGACAGAGGGAGAGAGAGGGAAAGATACTACCGCACCAGAGCTGCCCCAGTACAGTGGAGGCCAGGCCCAAAACTGGGCCGTGTGCTCTGCAAAGCCAGTGCGCTATCCAGCTGTCCCTGTATGCCAGGATTTTAAAGTAAGCTGCTATCACTTTAATGGTATCTTTTTTCTTTTGCGAGAAGGAGCGTGGTTTTGAAAATTCCATGGATCCGGCTGCCATTGAAAGTATGCCTGAGGATTTCACAAGGCGTCATCGCAGAAATGGGTCTGGTACACCTTCCATAGCAGTGTCCAGGGCCTCCCTTTCCTCAGGTGGGTGCCTGCAATGTGTCTTCTCTGTGGTACAAAATGAACACATCAAATGAAGTTGATGGCTGTGTGTTAGCATCAAATGGCTAGTTCGTATCTTAGAAATAATTGCCCAGGGCCAGCAAGAGAGCAGCTCATGGCAACTGGGGGTGGGGGTGGGGGGTGGCTTGAGCCTGGGTCCTTGCACATTGTAACGTGTGCACTCAACCAGGTGTGCCACTGCCTGACCCCCAGTCTCATTCTTTTTGATTGCAGAGTAGTATTCCATTGAGTATATATTCCATAGCTTCTTTATCCTATGATTGGGCATTTAGATTGTTTTCATAATTTGGCTATTGTACATAAAAATCATTGGGGATAGAAGACCTAGGTATTGCTTTGAGAAGCCATTTAGTCTATGTAAATTCTCGCCTGTCATCACTGCCAAATTTCATAGCTACACTAAGTTGTTGTTGTGCGCGGGCCGCGGAGAAGAGAGAGGGGGGTCCGGAGCGAAGAGGAAACACAAATCTTTATTTGCGCTGGCACCTCAGAGTTGGGTGCTAAAGAGGCAGGTTGGGCCACGTGGAGGTAGCGAAAATGGCCGCCTCACGCAGTAACCTTTCCTGCGTCTGAACACCGGAGTGAAGCGCTGGCAAGAGAGCGAGGTGCGGAAGAAGAAGGGCTTTTATAGGAGTAGCTTTCGCGAGAATGGAAAGGGGGAGGAGTAACCAAAGCACTCCAAATATCGCAGCATATAGACAATGCCCTGAGGGCACAACATGGCTGAACAGGCACTCCGAGAATGTCCCATCTCTCTCTCGCGGGAACTAGCAGTAGCCTGAGGGAACAACATGGCAGATGTGACTGCATTGGCACAATTTCCCAGCACTAAGTGTCAATGCAGGAGTGCAGGAAATATAATTGCATTATCTAATACACAAGTTAGACACTTCCCCAGAATTCAGGTAAACGGTAGTTTCATTGATACCATTCTCAGAAGTGTTCTACATCTATATTTAGTAATACTTTCATGATTTAAATAAGGAGTTATTTGCAAGCAGCATTTGAGTCCTGATAATAAGCTCTTTTTTTTGGGGGGGGGACATATTAAAATATTTTACTTCATCCACTACCCTATGAAGTAAATTCTTTAGAAAAACAAAAATAAAAAGCTCAAAAGAAAATTTATTCTAATAAGGAAGTTTACATCACATGTATGGAATTCAGATCATGGTGAAATTTTCAACATGACAGAGTTGGTTGCCTCTTAACCTAGTGGTGCTGTCTGCACAAAGCCTGAGGCTGGCCTCTGAGCTGGGGAGTCTGTCCTAGCCAGCCAGCTCCCAAACAGTTTGGGAAACACATATGGGTGGTGTTTATTTTTGTTTGGGATTAGCAAGCCAATTCACTGATAAAATGAAAAATAAAATGTACACTAGTCTAGACACCACCCCCCGCTAAATACTAGGCTAGAGTATTTTTTTCCAACAGTTCCACTTGCCTGAGGGCCTACTATGTGTCTGTCTTCACTAAGCACTTCCCCATTATTCCACTTTCCTGTTCAAACTTCAATCTATGATTGCTCTTCTTAGTCTTTATATATATCACCAAGTGTATCTATCTCAGAGGCGTTTGGCATACAGCAGTTCTGTGGATAACTTGTGGTAAGCTATCATTGCTGTTTAACTTACATTTTTGAAAGCAAGATTTTCTATATCTCAGAATGTTATGCTGTGGGTAGAGTGCCTGACTTACAAGTGTGTGGTCCCGGGTTTGATCCACAGCATTGGAATGTACCAAAGTGATTCTCTGATTCCTCTCTTCTCTTTTCTCTCCTCTCTCCTCTCTCCTCTCCTCTCCTCTCCTCTCCTCTCCTCTCCTCTCCTCTCCTCTCCTCTCCTCTCCTCTCCTCTCCTCTCCTCTCCTCTCCTCTCCCCTCCCCTCCCCTCCCCTCCCCTCCCCTCCCCTCCCCTCCCCTCCCCTCCCCTCCCCTCCCCTCTCCCTCCCCTCCCCTCCCCTCCCCTCTCCCTCCCCTCCACTCCCCTCCTCTCCTCTCCTCTCCCCCCTCCCCCTCCCCTCCTCCCTCCCCTCACCTCTTCTATATGGTATATACTAACATTTAGTATATGGTATATACTAACATTTGACAGGATAGAGAGAGAGGGAGAGAGGAGGACACCTGCAGGCCTGTGGATGGTGATCAGAAGCTTCAACCCAAGTCCTTACTCATGGTGATTTGTGCAGTTAACTGGGTGACACTGCCCAGCCCCCTAAAAATGAGTACTTTAGAGTAGAGCATGCAGCTTCCTATATTCGGGAGAAAGGACATATCAGTTTTTGTAATTCTGTGCAAGGACATTCCAAAATCTATAGAAAAAATATAAAATGTTAGTATATACCATATGATTTACTGACATTGGCATTGCTTTTATGATGTTCCCATGTGACGTAGCATGGGATGATAACGTGTTTACAAAGGAAAATGGAACCATCACACAAAATAAGCATATCTACGCTCTTTTCTTCCTCTAGACCGGAGTCGATCTGAGTTGGACCTAAGTGAGTCCCTTCCAGAAGATTTTGAGGATACCGGAAGCATAAGAAGCAAGTCTGTCTGTGGTACTTTAGACAAAGATTTGGTAAGTTGAACATGGAAGCAAAACATGTAAAAAATAATGAGGGGGCAAGGCAGCGGTAAATTGCATACTGGTCATGCAAAGAGATTCTCATCCCTGAGGTTCTGGAGTCCTAGGTTCAGTCAGTCCCCTGCACCACTATAAGTCAAAGCTGTAAAGTCCTCTGGTAGGAAAAAAAAAAAAAAAGATAATGAGGGGGCTGGTTAGTGGTGCACCTGGTTGACTGGCTGAAGGATCCCGGTTCGAGCCCCTGGCTCCCCATCTGCAAGGGAGTCACTTCACAAATGGTGAAGCAGGTCTGCAGATGTCTTTCTCTCCCCCTCTCTATCTTCCCCTCTTCACTCCATTTCTCTCTGTCCTATTCACTCCATTTCTCTCTGTCCTATCCAACAATAACAGCAATAACAACAACAATGAGCTATTTCTCCTTTCCTGAATTCTCAGGTCATTTACTTCATGCAAGGTACTTAAAGATACATGCATGTCTGCACATGTTTGTTTACTGCCAAGATGGGAGCATATATCTTTGGAAAACAGCTCCAACAGTATAAATTATTTCAGACATGGAATCTTGTCCACAATCCCAATTTCTACTAATCTACTGTCATTTTTTCCCCTTCTACCTGACAAAAAGACTTTTTGCCCTAGTTATTTAAGAAATACATTTAGAAATTTTTCTACTGATATATTGCATTACACTTTTAGATTTTTTTTTTTTTTAAATAGCTTATCTGAGACCTGAGATGTGGTATAGTGGCTAGAGTTTTAGACTTTAAAGTGGGGAATTCCAAGTTCAGCATCCAAATCAGTGTGACTCCCAACTTTCATGCTCTTCCCATAAGCCAAGCACCACTAGGATGAGGCCCTTCTCTGCTGATGGCATAATTCAGGATGGATTAAGGACAAAAGAGAAGTAAAAGAACAGGGTGCTTCTAAATATTTTATCTTAATGATCAGATTTTTTTTTGAAGTAGAAAGACTACCTAGGAAAAAAGTGAAACAAATCACTGATTTTTTTTTTTCTTTTCTCCTAAGGACTACTTGGAAGAGTCTGAAAGCATTAATAACTTGGTGCCCTCCCGGTTTTCTGCAAACACCCACAGTCTTGCAAGTGGCCCATCAACCGTACGTAGCTCTCCAGCACATTCCGGAAGTTCCTTGCCTTTTCTTGTTGATCTGTTTCCGTTTCCAAGATGTGAGTGGTCTTGAGAAAAATAGGTAATAGAAATTAACTTCATCACTCAGCTTGCCTTTTGCTGACAAAGTACTTTTTTTAAAAATAATCTAAATTTGTGTGGGTTGTTCTGGTCCTCATCTAATTTTTTTTATTTTTAAATATTTATTTATTCAATTTCCCTTTTTGTTGCCCTTGTTGTTTTATTGTTGTAGTTATTATTGTTGTTATTGATGTCATTGTTGTTGGATAGGACAAAGAGAAATGGAGAGAGGAGGGGAAGACGGGGAGAGAAAGATAGACACCTGCAGATCTGCTTCACCGCCTGTGAAGCGACCCCCCTGCAAGTGGGGGGCCAGGGGCTTGAACCGGGGTCCTTACGCCAGTCCTTGTGCTTTGCACCACCTGTGCTTAACCTGCAGTGCTACCGCCCGACTCCTTAATTTTTGTTTTATATATATATTTGTTTATTTTCCCTTGTGTTGCCTTTTTTTTTCCATTGCTGTTATAGTTATTGTTGTTGTTATTGCTGTCACATTGTTAGGACAGAGAAAAATGGAGAGGAGGGGAAGACAAAGAGGAAGAGAAAGACACCTGCAGACCTGCTTCACTGCCTGTGAAGCGACTTCCCTGCATGTGGGGAGCCGGGGGCTTGAACCGGGATCCTTACGCCTTTCTTTGCACTTCGCACCACGTGCACTTAACCCGCCGTGCTACCGCCCGACTCCCTTCATCTCATTTTTAAAAGCATTTTACTCCTCAGTTCAGACTCATAACTACACAGCAGGTCCTCAGCTAATGTCAGTCGTTCAACATTGTTTTATTACAACTTTGGTGAAGAGGAAAAATGTAATCTGGTCCAGAGTTAAATTAGATGATGTACCAGGGTTTGTTACATGTCATTTCACTTAAAAAAAAAAAAAAAATCAGTTTTCAAGAACCAATAGTTTAGCATTATCAAATGAGGATTTCCTGGAAATTGTTTTGGTTTTCCACTGATAAATTTCCCTACTACCATTCTCTCAGTTACCACTCTCAGCTGTCATTCCTGTCATTTCTGCCAGTCACTTTCCTCAAACACATACCCATCCTCGTTTCTGTCATACTCATACACCATCCATAGCTCCCACCACCCATACGATCAAGTTCCTTCTTACATTAGTGTCCAAGGCTTCCCTTGAAAAGTAGGCTATGTGATCCCCTGTGTGCTTCTATGTGATCCTTCTGTGTGCTTCTAAGTCCATTTTTGTTTTCCTAATTTCTGTCTGTTACACTAACACTCTGATTTCCTTGTGACTTCTTTCTATACACCTTCTTTAAAGAATTGTCAAGCAGGCTCTGACAGGAAATGGACCTACCTAAATGTGCCCGACGCTGACTCAGACACTGTGAGTGTTCAACCTTTCATTTTCTTTCTTCTCAGATGTGGGTCCCAAATTTCATGCTAAGGGAACTGTGATTAGGTGGGAAATTCTGCCTTTGGCTTTATTTTATTTTATTTATTTATTCATGAGAAATGATAAGAGAGTGAGAGAGAGAGAAAGAACCAGACATCACTGTGGTACATGTGCGCTGCAGGGGATTGAACTTGGGACCTCATGCTTGAGAGTCCAAAGCCTTATCTACTGTGCCCCCTTCCAGATCACTGCCTTTGGCTTTTTATGACTTGTATACAATTAACCAGAGGGACTCTTTAAAATTATTATTATTTTTTTATTATTATTTTTTTTAAAGTCATCAGAATCCATGTATTTCAAATGAAATTTATGGAATCTGAGTACTAAAGGCATATGGTCCCAAATGATTTGCCCTTAATAAGATACCATCCCAATAAACTCCTCTAGTGAAATTCACAGCATTAGCTTGGCTAAGAGCATAAAACTGGGTTAGTAATAAAATTGATAAGTACCAGTATTTGTGGATTCATTATGTGTGTCATCACTGGGGCACCACTGCTCTGAGCCAATGTTTCAGAGAAAGAGATAACACAGCTTTGAAATATGCTCTAATGCAGTGGGAGTTGGATTCAACCTTGGGTCGTGTGTATGACAAAGCAGGTGCACTATCCAGGTGAGCTATCTGGATGACCATTTGTGGCTCCTTAAATTTTCTTTGATCTGTAAAATTTTCTTGCTTACAGAGGACTGACTGGAGATCCGACCACAGAAGGGATGTGTGGTATAGGCACAGAAGTGATGAGTTGTGGTGGGTAGGGTCTCGGGCTAAGAGTCTGGAGATCTTGTGTTTTATGTCTTGGTACTGCTTCCAATATCAGTGAGCTGGTGTTCTCATCTCATATGAGTGAACTGGAGTTTCTTCTAGGAGCCCTGAAATGCAAAAGTACAGACCATGCGCCAGCACCACTGTATCACATGGAACAGGAAATCTATAGCTTTGTCAGTCCATAGAGCTGCTGGTTTCTCTGCCATCCTTGCTAACACCCCCTAGGCTCAAAGTTCACAGCTGCTTAACCCATTTAGTAACAGCTGTAACCAACAAATGTAAAAAGTACTCTTAGCGTGACAACTGGTAGCTGTTTGCAAAAAGAAAAAAATGCACCTATGATGAAAGAAAAATATGGATATTCCTTTCTATTTTTTAATATTTATTTTCCCTATTGTCCTTGCTGTTTTATTGTTGTGGTGGTTATTATTATTGTTATTGACATTGTTGTTGGATAGGTCAGAGAGAAATCAGGAGAGGAGGGGAAGACGGAGAAAGAAAGACAGACACCTGCAGACCTGCTTCACCGCTTGTGAAGAGACCCCACTGCAGGTGGGGAGCCGGAGGCTCGAACTGGGATCCTTACGCCAGTCCATGTGCGCTTACCCCTCTGCACTACCGCCTGCCCCAGATATTCCATTCTTTTTTTTTTAAGGTTTCATTTATTTATTAATGAGGAAGATAAGAGGAGAGAAAGAACCAGACACTGCTCCTGGTACATGTGTTGCCAGGGATTGAACTCAGAACCTCATACTTGAGAATACTTTTCTGCATCCACTGCAACACCTCCTGGACCACAGAATCATTTACCTTATAAGTACTGCTGAACATGATAGTACCAGTGTTTTGTTTTAGGAACAGAAAGACAAATTATGTCACTCTACCAGCTTGCTTCAAGTCATGGAGTTCTAGTAGTTATGATATCCTTGGGTTGCTCATACCCTTGACTTCAGCTCAGAAGGAGTATTACTCACACCCTCACTTCCAGTTTATCACTCTCTCCTCTGAGAAGTTTGAAGGACATGATGGATATGATTCCATGTATGTTCTTTTCTTAATATTTATTTATTTATTCCCTTTTGTTGCCCTTCTTGTTTTATTGTTGTTGTTGGATAGGACAGAGAGAAATGGAGAGGGGAGGGGAAAACAGAGGGGGAGAGAAAGATAGACACCTACAGACCTGCTTCACTGCTTGTGAAGTGACTCCTCTGTAGGTGGGGAGCCTGGGGCTTGAACCAGGATCCTTATGCTGGTCCTTGTGCTTTGAGCCACCTGCGCTTATCCATGTACTAAATGAAGGTGCAGAAAGTCCAAGGTTTCTTGGAACTCACCATAGTTCTTCCTTCCCAGTCATTCACAGACCCGGCTATGGTAACTACTGGATGATAACTCTGTAGGTGATCTTTCATGATAGTCGTGCTGCTAAGAGTCTGCGCATCTTCTACCAAAAGGAAATATTTTTACACTTTATTTCAAATTAGTGTTGTCTTTCAGTGGCTCAGCTGCGAATTCCCATCTGATAAATTTGGATGGGCTATTTACATTTTTTGTGTGACTTACTGCTTGGCGTGTTTTTGTATAATGTAGTACTCTGTTTGATGGCTTACCAAAACATGGTGGTACACTCCCCATGCAGTCACACTGCTCAGGGGAGTCTTGGCAACTGTGGATTTTTGTTGCTGTCCTTGTATGGCCTTGTGGAAACTGCAGTAACAACTCCCCAGGGACTGGTATGATGCCTGCTGTAAGCGTCAGAAAAACTGTGGTTCCTTCGAGCACAGAATCTTGAGATTAACATTTCTGTCCTGATAAATGCAGCCTAGATTTTAAAATATGTTGGCCTTGAGCCTGCCAATGGAAATAGAGAAAGCTCCAGGGATGGGGAGGGACAGTAGGATGAATGACCCTGTATTATTAGTGACCTTGTATTAATCAGAAAAGAGTAAACCAAGGGAGGGTACCCACTATCCCCAAAAGGTGCTGTTTGCCTGCTGGCCTGCCAACCTCAACCTGTTGGTCTCTCTCAGGCTTGAATTTCTTATCTCCTTCTTCACCCTAAGTATCCCTGGGGTTTTGTATAGAATAAGAGTTATAACTGAATGGAAGGGGTGATTCTAACGAGGTTATTAGAAGGGCCCAGATGGTCTTTCACCTGGTTGAACACACATGTTATAATGCACAAGGACCCAGGTTCAAGCCCCCAGTTCCCACCTGCTGGGGGAAAGCTTCACTAGCGTTGAAGCATTGTTGCAGGTGTCTCTCTGTCTCTCTTTGTCACCCCCTTCCCTCTTGATTTCTAGCTGTCTCTATCCAATAAATAAAGATAATAAATTTTTTTTAAAGAGTGTTAGAATAAGCCTGGACATCTCTTGTTCTCTTATTCCAGACCAGTCTTAACAGTATGATGAGTGTTTACAGTGAAACAGGAGACTATGGCAACGTGAAGGTCAGTGGTGAAATCCTTCTGCATATCAGCTACTGCTACAAAACCGGTGGACTCCACATTTTTGTCAAGAATTGCAGAAATCTGGCCATAGGTGATGAAAAGAAACAGAGGACAGATGCGTAAGCACATAGCACACTACCCAGACTGTTTTGTTGGCAGCATTTCTTTTGTCAATAAGGGTTTCTTTCTCAGAAGAGTTTTCAGGAATCCTTACTCCAGAACCCTCTCAGAAGGTTGATGCATGGGCAATGATTGTATCCATTGTTAACTGGTTTTTATAAAGTGGTTCCTCAACATGGGTCCAGATGACATATTTGTAGCTTGTGTGGAGACAACTCGGTGATGGGAAGTTACTGTGTTGGCACATCCCAGAGTGTGTAAGAGTATCCTGTTGATTTTTTTTTCCTGTTGATTTTTTGTTCTTGGAACTAGAACTAGACTAGATTAAGCTGTTATCCCAATCAAACAATTCGAAAAAGATAATTGGAAGGCTTTTGGGATTCCAGAGATCAGTCTGGACTGTTGGAAGAAAGCTAGATGTCAAGATGTGTCAGGGTAATGCAGGATTGCAGCCAAGCTCCCTGATCCACTAGGAGGACTCACGGGATTATGAAACATAGCCCTAGTCGTCAGCGGAAACAAGTCAGAGTCCAGGCTGAAGCTTCCTAATGGAGTCACATGATACATGCTTGACTCATCCAACATCGGCCTATGACACCACTTGTGAGATGTCTTCCCCAGAAGCTTATTGAGAGGTTCAGCTCAATATAACAAAAACCCCATATCCCAGAAGGAAAGAAAGCAAGTGTTCCTAACAAGCCATATATATTTTTTTTCTTCCTTTTCTTTTTTCTTTTTTCTACAAATAGCTTAGTCACAGTGAGCAATACATACCATACCGGGGATGGTGGAAATCTTCCTGAAATCCAAATTCCAGATGCCAGTGAAGAGTCAGCCATGACAGCAGGGATTTCTTTCTTTCTTTCTTTCTTTCTTTCTTTCTTTCTTTCTTTCTTTCTTTCTTTCTTTCTTTCTTCTTTTTTTTTTTTTTTTTAAGATGGTTACATTTTATTGTAGTTTCATTTAAGGAGTGATAATATGCTTAGATACATTGATTTAGGGAAAAAAAAGGGGGATTGGATTTTGCAAAGACCATCTAGAATAATTATGATTCAGAATCTTTAGTTTCTTTTTCCCTTAACATGTGTTCTCTGGTAGTGTGTTAGTCCTCATGTCAGCACTGAAAGTCCAACAGGCATTTCTAACGATAAACAGCTGTCCTGGGCCTATTATGTTACCCCTTTTCTGCATAACAGATGTCCTAGGTTCCGAAAACAACCCCAAAAAACTATTTCCAAGTATCCTAAGCTAGACAGATGAGTAGATTGAGTCCAAATTGGCATATTTACCACTTAAACTAAATACGAGCAGGCTTCACACTCATCTGCTAGTCAGTGAGCTTCAGGACTCTGGTAGCATCTTGTACATTTATGAGTCTGCCATGCTGTTTCTCTTCAAGGAGATACTTGGATAGAATATGGTAGAATTTCTACTGTGACTTCAAGTTGTTATTTTCCTTCCACCTGTTAACACTGACTCTCCTCATCAGAATTCCTGATATCTAAATATTTTGAGAGGACATTGATCATTAAAATACATTGCAGGGGAGTTGGTGGTAGCGCAGTGGGTTAAGCCCACGTGGCGCAAAGTGCAAGGACCGGTGTAAGGATACCAGTTCGAGCCCCTGGCTCCCCACCTGCAGGGGAGTTGCTTCACAGGCGGTGAAGCAGGTCTGCAGGTGTTTGTCTTTCTCTCCTCCTCTCTGTCTTCCCCTCCTCTCTCCATTTCTCTTTGTCCTATCCAACAACAATGACATCAACAACAATAATAGCTACAACAATAAATAAAATAAAATAAAGATAAAAAAATACATTGCATTCACTCCATAGTACAAATGCCAGTTTCTTGTATCAACTAGTGTAATCCTCATAATGCTATAAGTTAGTGCTGTTATCCCAATTTTATAGATGAGGAAACTAAGGCACACAGAGTTCAAGTATCTTTTGAATTCACCAGAATTTGGAGTGAGTCAAACCCTGTTATCTTGATTTTATTGTTTTTTTTTTTTTTAATAGAGCCAGAGAGAAATGGAGAGAAGAGGGAGATAGAGAGGGGGGAAGCGGAAGACAGACACCTGATGCAGTGCTTTACCTCTTGTGAAGCTTTCCCTCTGCAGGTGGGAACTGGGGCTTGAATTCTGGTCTTTGCAGTGATAACATGTTTGCTCAACCAGCTGTGCCAGTGCCTGATCCCTTCAAATCCTGTTGACCTGAATCATAATCTCATGCTTTGCCGTTATACTGCCTCATTATAGGGAGAGTTTAGAGTTGTATCTTAAAGTGCTGCATCCTCTTTCATGCTTATTGGCCTTTTGCCTTATGAGGAACTTTTCCCCTGAAGTCCCTGAACGTGTCTCCCCAAGTCAGTTTTTCCCAGTAATCACTTTGATCTTCTTTTATCTACAGATATGTCAAGTCATACCTTCTTCCTGACAAGTCCAGAAACAATAAGCGCAAAACCAAAATCAGAACAGGCACCAATCCAGAATTCAATGAAACACTGAAGGTGAATACAATCTTATTTACTCTTTTTTTTTTTTACTATCTTCTTTATTTATTTACTTATTAGACAGAGACAGAGAAATCAAGAGGAAAAAAGGATTTAGAGAAAGAGAGAGACACCTGCAGCATTGGTTCACTACTCTCAAAGCTTTCCCCCTGCAGGTGGGGAGCTGGGGCTTGAACCTATTCCTTATGCATGGTTATGTGCACACTCAACTGGGTGCGCTGCTGCCTAGCCCCTTATTTACTCAAATGGTCATAATCATTCTTTACTTTCCTGATGTTCTTCACAATCTCATTGGTTTAGAAGAACTGCAGATAATTTGCTTGTCAATACTTACATATGCCTTAGCGTTTGGGAGATAGCACACCCACTGGAGAGTGTGCCTTACTATGTGCAGGGCCCTGGATTTGAGGCCAAGCAATATATGGGAACACCATGGATACGACCAGGAGAGCTCCATGAGTGGTGGAGCGGTACTGGGGTACCTCTCCTCTATCTCTCCCTCCTTATCTTTCACTGCTTTCCTAAGTAAGATGAAAACATTGGCCTGGGGAAGCTGTCTAGCTGTGTAAGGGAGGCCCCAGCACCACATCTTTTAAGACTCATGTGACCCAGGAGGTGGAGTAGTAGAAAAAGTATTAGATTTGCAGGCATGAGGCTCTGAGTTCAATTCCTAGCACTGCATGTGCCAGAATGATGCTCGGGTTCTCTCTCTTTTATGAATAAATATATCTTTAAATATTCTTTTAAAACCCTCCTGCACTGTTGGTGGAGAATGTCCAACCCCTGTGCAGAGCAATCTAGAGAACTCTCAGAAGGCTAGAAATGGACCTTCCCTATGACCCTACAATTCCTCTCCTGGGGATATATCCTAAGGAACCAAACACACCCATCCAAAAATGTGGGTACAGGCTCATGTGTACTTTAGAAAAGTAGAATTTGTAGGACAGGATGTTAGTATAGTGACTATGTAAATGTCTTTCATGCCTGATGTTCCGAAATCCCAGGTCAATCCCATATGGTAGAGCTGAGTAGTGCTCTGGTGAAAAAAAAAAAAAGGAAAAATATATACACACACACACTCACACTCACACACACACACACACACACATATAATTTTGCTGGGTCACCTCTAGTAGCAGCAAACAGAAAAACTATGGAAGAGTGGTTTACCTTTGTTCTTAAAAAATACGTAATATATACATACATATATATGTATGTATATATTATGTATTTATGTAGAAGTTGATTAAGACTTTTCCTATTGTTTTTCTTTTTTTATTGGGGAATTAATGTTTTACATTCAACAGTAAGTACAATAGTTTGTTCATGCATAACATTCCCCAGTTTCCCATATAACAGTACAACCCCAACTAGGTACTCTGTCATCCTTCTTGGGTCTGTATTCTGCCCACCCACCCATCCCCAGAGTCTTTTACTTTGGTGCGATATGCCAATTCCATTTCAGGTTCTACTTGTGTTTTCTTTTCTGATCTTGTTTTTCAACTTCTGTTTGAGAGTGAGATCATCCCATATTTATCCTTCTGTTTCTGACTTATTTCACTTAACATGAATTTTTCAAGGTCCATCCAAGATTGACTGAAAACGATGAAGTTACCTTTTTTTTTTTTTTATAGCTGACTAGTATTCCATTGTGTATATATACCACAACTTGCTCAGCCACTCCTCTGTTGTTGGACACCTGGGATCAAGCCCCAGATCCCCAGTAGCAGGTGGGAAACTTCTTGAGCAGTGGAGCAGAACTGCAGGTGACAGACCAAATGATTTCTTAGCTGCATATGGCCTGATGGCCAGATGTTCCCTTTTCTAATCCAACCTGACCTACCTAGGGAGACCAAAGGCAAGTGGAACATAGAAGGTATTACCAAGCCACTGGCAAGTTGATGGTCCTCCTTGTGGTCAGATGATGGAGGCAGACTCCTCCTAGCAGGGAGCTGGTGAGGCAGAACGTCTTGAGCTTGCTTGTACCAGTGGGGAGATATTGGCAGAACCTGGAGCCAAGGTCAAATGTGATGAAAATGAGAATGAATGATTACAGGCTGCTGGTGAATCATATCAGGATAAGAAATATGAGCTCAGACAGAGCTTAAATACAGGAATAGGGCAAACTCGGGACGCACGGAGCCATGGTCCGTCATGCCAGGAACTGCAAGGATAAGTAGAGATGCAAATCCAAGGTCAAAGATGAGTCAATAGGATATGTGTCCTAGGTGGGAGCTGCATAGAACTTTCTTCTTCTTCTTCTAGCGTTTGCCCTTCTTCCGTAGCCAGTCAACAGCGTCAGGTTGAGCCTGATGTCTGCTTGTTGCTGGCTTTGAAAGTGACTGGGATCCATGTGGATTCAGTTGGCTAGGAAGGATCGTCAGTTTCCCCAATGAATGGGTACTCACGGGATGCACCACGAGAAGGTCGATCCAATGCATAGAACGAGCAGAAGGTTCAAGGAGGTATGGGCAGCTGACCCTGGAGAGCATTCTGCTAGAAAAGGACAAGTAACTGGAGCAGTCTTGTATCTGCTTCATCTAGATATTTATCTTTTTTCCCTTTTGTTATTTTATTATTATTGTTGTTACTGTTATTGACGTCATCGTCAATGGATAGATCAGAGAGAAATGAAGAGAGGAGGGGAAGACGGGAGAGAAAGACAGACACCTGCAGACCTGCTTCACTGCCTGTGAAGCGACTCCCCTGCAGGTGAGGAGCCACGGGCTGCAACTGGGATCCTTACGCCGGTCCTTGCGCTTTGCACCACGTATGCTTAACCCGCTGCGCTACTGCCTGACCCCCCTAGATATTTATCTTTTTACCCTTGCCCTTAGATTGGGCTTTTGAAGTTTGCTGTCTGCAACTGTTGGCAAGAAAACTTATCTCCCTCTGACCTCCTAGATTATTCTGGCCAGGAATTAATTAAATTAACCCAGCAGAGATTGTCGAGAAAAAAGATAAATGTTTTTACCTGCATCGGGAGTCCCTTCAGAAAAGGATCCTGTGATCTGCTCCATCCAGTCAGCTTACACAGTTTTTGTGCTGTGTGTGTTTTTATTGTTTGTTTTGTTTTGTTTCTGTTTTTTTTGGGAGGGGGTCATGGGATGTGGGGTGCAAAGACATGCTGGGAAAAAGAAACTTTGACATTTAAAACTAGAATTTCGCAGGGTCTCTTTGCATATGCAGATAAACCTTACAAACCCTAGTGCAAGAGTTCAGGCTGCCTCCCACCTCCCAGAACACTGGAGAGGTTCATGATATTTAGGGCGAGGTCATTGGACAAAGCATCAGTGTTTGATCTAGTGTTCCTTGGCTTCCTTTAATTCAAAATAATCAGCGTGCCACTTCAGCAGACGCCGGGCAGCCTCTCTGTGTTCACGATGTGAGTTCCTCATTGCTAATACTTGGCTGAATCTGGGGTTCCTTTCCTTTGCTTTTTTTTCTGTTCCCTATTAACACCGGGGCTTTCCAGACCCAATTGAGTTTTAAAAATCACCTTATTGTGGAAAGTAATGATTTATAGGACAGTTATCACATTATTATTTTTCCTTCCTTTCCTCTCCTCTTCTTTCCTTCTTTTATTTCCGTTTTTCTCCTCCCTTCCCCCTTGCCTCTCTTTCCCTTGTCATCTCTGGGGTTTCATCACTCCAGGCTTTTTCAGGTAGAGGTAGGGATGGGGCGATGGCGCCCCCTGGTGAAGCACATATCACCATGTGCACGGATCTGGGTTTGAGCCCTCACTCCTCACCTTCAGGGAGGAGGACACTTCATGAGAGGTGAAGCACGTCTACAGTTGTCCGTCTTTCTCTCTCCCTCTCAGTTTCTCTTTATCTTGTCAAAGAAACTTAGAGAGAAAGAGAGAAAAAAGAGAAAGGAAGGAAGGAAAAAATAAAGGGATAAAAATGGCCGACAGTTCTCATGGATTTATCGTGCCGTCACCAAGCCCTTGTGATAACCCTGGTGGTAATTAAAAGCGAGAGGGAGAGAGGCAGAGAGGCAGAGGAGAGGAGAGGCAGGGAGTAACCAAAACACTGAAGGTTCTTTAAATACATTGGGGATCAGGCTGGAGACTGGGCCGCCTTCATGGCTGAGCAGCACACTATTCAGGTGAGCTATTTTGTGGCTCATGAGTACGTTTTCTTCCAGCGCCATGATAGCTATCTGTGTACCATAACCCCCACCAACTGGAGTCTTCCCAAGGATTGTAACGGCTAACTAACCGGTTAGTTAGCCGTCATGCACTGGGTCCCTCACATCCTCTCAGTCTCCTCCCCCGCCCCTTGTCAGAATCCTTAGATATCCAGCAATAGTCCATAGAGATTATAATTAAAGTTTCACCCTGTATAACGACTTCCTTAATCACACATCTGTTGTTGAACATTTGGATGATTTCCAAATTTGGACAGTGCTGTTAGCATCATAGCTATTCATAGATCTTTGGATGTGTGTTTTTGTGTTCTTTGGCCAGATGCCTAACAGAGGGATTGTCCAGGCTAACTTCTTGACATAGAGGCAGAGAGAAAGGCAGCACAGCATCAAGGTTTTCCCCAGTGAGGTGAGGGGCTGGCCTTGAAGCGGGGTTACTTGCATGACTAAACAGGTGCCCTCCTAGGTTAGCTACCTTGCTGCCCTTGGCCTTTTTTTTTTTTTTTTTCCTCCAATAAGATGAGTCAGTCAGACAAATTTTGTCACAAGGATGCTGGGGAGAAATTCCTCTAGCCCTCTGTTACTGATTTATTGTTTATTAGTTATTGGATAGAGATAGAACTTGAATGGGGAGGGGAAGATAGAGAAGAAGAGAGACAGACAGACACCTGTAGATCTGCTTCACCACTCGTGAAGTTTTCCCTCTGCAGGTGGGGACCAGGGGCTTGAACCCAGGTCCTTGAGCACTGTAATGTGAGCGCTTAACCAGATGTGCTACCACCTGGCCCAGTCCTCTGCTTTCTCTTTGGAATGGTAAAGAAAACACGCCTGAGGCTCCTTTCAATTTCTAGGCCAACATGCACAGAGGGGCACTTTTCGTTCTCTCTCTCCTCTCTCTCATATGTTTATCTCTATAGCATATGAATGAATCTTTCAAAGAAAATGTTCCGGTTACTATGAGATAGCTCAGTTGGTAGAAGGCACACTTTACGATGTCTGAGGAGCCAAATTCCATGCCCATGGGCACCATATTGGATCACCTGCACAGGGAAAGCTTCACAAGCGGTGGGATGATGCTATGACATCTCTCCTTCTTTACTTCTTTATTTATTTATTTATTTATTTATTTATTTAAATTTTAAGTGTCGGAAGTTGGGCGGTAGTGCAGCGGGTTATAAGTGCACCTAATGCAGAGTGGAAGGACCATCCTAAGGATCCCGATTTGAGCCCCCCGGCTCCCCACCTGCAGGAGAGTCACTTCACAAGTGGTGAAGCAGGTCTGCAGGTGACTTTCTCTCCCCCTTTCTTGTCTTTCCCTCTTCTCTCCATTTCTCTCTGTCCTATCCAACAATGACAACATCAATAACAACAATAATAACTACAACAATAAAACAACAAGGGCAACAAAAAGGAAATAAATAAATAAATAAATAAATTTTTAAAAAAGTGTCAGGGAAAGATGTCTTTTCAACAAATGGCATTAGAAAAACATGGGTTGAGGGAGCCGGGCAGTAGCACAGCGGGTTAAGCACATGTGGCTCAAAGCGCAAGGACCAGTGTAAGGATCCTGGTTCGAGCCCCTGGGTCCCCACCTGCAGGGGAGTCGCTGCACAGGCGGTGAAGCAGATCTGCAGATGTCTATCTTTCTCTCCCCTTTTCTGTCTTCCCCTCCTCTCTCCATTTCTCTCTGTCCTATCCAGCAATGACATCAGTGACAACAAGAGTAATAACTACAACAACAATAAAAGCATTAAGGGAAAAAAAGGGGAAAATAAATAAATATTAAAAATTTTTTAAAAGATGGGTTCAGACATGCAGAAGAATGAAACTGAACCACTATATTTCACCAAACACCAAAGTAAATTCCATGTGGATCAAGGACTTGGATGTTAGACCAGAAACTATCAGATACTTAGAGGGAAATATTGGCAGAACTCTTTTCCACATAAATTTTAAAGACATCTTCAATGAAACAAATCCAATTACAAAGAAGACTAAGGCAAGCATAAATCTATGGGACTACATCAAATTAAAAAGCTTCTGCACAGCAAAAGAAACCACTACCCAATCCAAGAGATCCCTCACAGAATGGGAGAAAATCTTTACATGTCATACATCAGACAAGAGTTTAATAACCAAAATATATAAAGAGCTTGCCAAACTCAAGAACAAGAAAACAAATGACCCCATCCAAAAATGGGGGGAGGACACGGACAGAATATTCACCACAGAAGAGATCCAAAAGGCCGAGAAACACATGAAAAAATTCTCCAAGTCTTTATAATAATAACCATAACAATAAAACGACAAGGGCAACAAAAGGGAATAAATAAATAAATATTTTTAAAAAATTAATAAAATGCTGACCACCATTTTTAGCCCATCTTGGATAGAGCTTGAAGAAATCATGTTAAGTGAAATAAGTCAAAAACAGAAGGATGAGTATGGGATGATCTCACTCTCAGGCAGAAGTTGAAACACAAGATCAGAAGAGAAAACACAAGTAGAACCTGAACTGGAGTTGGTGTATTGCACCAAAGTAAAAGACTCTGGGGTGGGTGGGTTGGGGGGAGAGTACAGGTCCTGGAACAGGATGACGGAGGACCTAGTGGGGGTTGTATTGTTATGTGGAAAACTGAGAAATATTATGCATGTACAAACTATTATATTTACTGTCAACTGTAAAATATTAATCCCCCAATAAATTTTTTTAAAAAAAAGTGTCTGCCAGGAGAGGTGGAATCATGCAGACCTGGAGCTCCCATGATAACCTTGGTGGCAAATAAAATAAGAAAAATAAAATCAGGGAGATGGAGTTTAAAAGAATGGGGGTGGGGCGTGTTTAAGTCCTGGTTCACAATAGTGGAGGAGGACCTAGGTGTGGGCATTAGAGTGTTCTGCAGAAAACTGAGAAATTTTACACTTTTATCAACATCTGTATTTACTGTTGACTGAATCATTAGTGCCCACCAGCAAAAAAAAAAGATAGAGACCCAGTGTGCTATGGAACACTGACATGACAGTGAGGAACATGACAGTTTAGCCGAGGCCAAGATGTGAGGACGCTTTTTGGGGGAGAGGTGGAAGTACCTCCGACACTAGACTTGTACGTCAACATTCCCCCAGTATACTCACCAAGGAATACACACTCATTAACCAGAAAAGAAAAGATTTCGGGGACTGTCAAGACAGCTCACCTGGATAGTGATCCTGGTTTGTTGTCATGCCTGTAACCCAGGTTTGAACCCAACGTCCGCCGCACTAGAAAAAGCTTCAGTGTTGTGTTTTTCTCTTACACTCTTTCTGAGGGGGAAAAAAAAAGTCATTCTGGAGCAGTGAAGCCCTAGACATAACAACAATAAAAGGTATTTTAGGAGCCAACCTTAAGTCATTGTTTAAGGTAATGGTAAGTAACAGTTTCTCTTGATTGTCACAGGACTTACATTTACCTGAATTCTTTTTTTTTTTTTTTTTTTTTTTTTTTTAGTTTTTTTTTTTTATTTAAGAAAGGATTAATAAACAAAACCATAGGGTAGGAGGGGTACAACTCCACACAATTCCCACCGCCCAATCTCCATATGCCACCCCCTCCCCCGATAGCTTTCCCATTCTCTATCCCTCTGGGAGCATGGACCCAGGGTCATTGTGGGTTGCAGAAGGTAGAAGGTCTGGCTTCTGTAATTGCTTCCCCGCTGAACATAGGCATTGACTGGTCGGTCCATACTCCCAGTCTGCCTCTCTCTTTCCCTAGTAGGGTGGGTCTCTGGGGAAGCTGAGCTCCAGGACATATTGGTGGGGTCTTCACCAGGGAAGTCTGGCCGGCATCCTGATGACACCTGGAACCTGGTGACTGAAAAGAGAGTTAACATACAAAGCCAAACAAATTGTTGAGCAATCATGGACCCAAAGCTTGGAAAAGTGGAGAGGAAGTATTAGGGAGGGTACTCACTGCAAACTCTAGTGTACTTCTGCTTTCTTACTTTGGTGCCATACTCCAAACTCAGTCAATTTCTGCTTTGCGTTTCTACTTCTTTTTTTTTTTTTTTACATGCATAACATTCCCCAGATTCCCATTTAACAATACAACCCCCACTATTTCATTCATCATTTTTCATGGACCTGTATTCTCCCCACCCACCCACCCACCCCAGAGTCTTTTACTTTGGTGTAATACTCCAATTCCATTTCAGGTTCCACTTGTGTTTTCTTTTCTAATCTTGTTTTTCAACTTCGGCCTGAGAGTGAGATCATCCCGTATTCATCCTTCTGTTTCTGACTTATTTCACTCAACATGATTTTTTCAAGGTCCATCCAAGATTGGCTGAAAACGGTGAAGTCACCATTTTTTACAGCTGAGTAGTATTCCATTGTGTATATATACCACAACTTGCTCAGCCACTCATCTGTTGTTGGACACCTGGGTTGCTTCCAGGTTTTGGCTATTACAAATTGTGCTGCCAAGAACATATGTGTACACAGATCTTTTTGGATGGATGTGTTGGGTTCCTTAGGATATATCCCCAGGAGGGGAATTGCAGGGTCATAGGGTAGGTCCATTTCTAGCCTTCTGAGAGTTCTCCAGATTGTTCTCCACAGAGGTTGGACCAATTGACATTCCCACCAGCAGTGCAGGAGGGTTCCTTTGACTCCACACCCTCTCCAGCATTTGCTGCTGTTACCTTTTCTGATGTGTGACATTCTCACAGGAGTGAAGTGATATCTCATTGTTGTCTTGATTTGCATTTCTCTGACAATCAGAGACTTGGAGCATTTTTTCATGTGTTTCTCGGCCTTTTGGATCTCTTCTGTAGTGAATATTCTGTCCAAGTCCTCCCCCCATTTTTGGATGGGGTTATTTGTTGTCTTGTTGTTGAGTCTGGCAAGCTCTTAAAATATGTTGGTTATTAAACTCTTATCTGATGTATGGCATGTAAAGATCTTCTCCCATTCTGTGAGGGGTCTCTTGATTTGGGTAGTGGTTTCTTTTGCTGTGAAGAAGCTTTTTAATTTGATGTAGTCCCATAGGTTTATACTTGCCTTAGTCTTCCTTGTAATTGGATTTGTTTCATTGAAAATGTCTTTAAAATGTATGTGGGAAAAAGTTCTGCCAATATTTTCCTCTAAGTATCTGATAGTTTCTGGTCTAACATCCAAGTCCTTGATCCACTTGGAATTTACTTTGGTATTTGGTGAAATACAGTGATTCAGTTTCATTCTTCTGCATGTTTCAACCCATTGTTTCCAACACCATTTGTTGAAGAGACTCTGCTTCCCCCATGTAATAGTCTGGGCCCCTTTGTCAAAGATTAGATGTCCATAGGTGTGGGGCCTCATTCCTGGGCTCTCAATTCTATTCCACTGGTCAGTGTGTCTGTTCATGTTCCAGTACCAAGCAGTTTTGATGACAATGGCCCTATAATATAGTTTGAGATCTGGCAGTGTGATGCCTCCGTTTCTGTTCTTTTTTCTCAAGATTGTTTTGGCAATTCTAGGTCTTTTCTGGTTCCAGATAAACATTTGTAGCATTTGTTCTATTCTCCTAAAAAATGTGCTTGGGATCTTGATGGGGATAGCATTAAATTTGTAGATGGCTCTGGGTAATATATTCATTTTGATGATGTTAATTCTTCCAACCCATGAACATGGAATATCTTTCCACTTCTTTGTGTCTTTTTCAATTTCTTTGAGTAGTGACTCATAATTTCCAGTATACAAGTCTTTCACTTCTTTGGTTAGGTTTATTCCTAAATATTTTATTGTTTTTGTTGCTATAGAAAAAGGAACTGATTTCTGGATTTCAATTTCTTCTAACTTAGTGTTTGCATAGAGGAATGCCACTGACTTTTGAATGTTAATTTTATAGCCTGACACATTACTGTATTGCCTGATGATTTCCAAAAGCTTCTTGCTGGATTCCTTAGGTTTTTCCATGTATACTATCATGTCATCTGCAAATAAGGAGAGTTTGACTTCTTCTCTTCCAATCTGTATGCCTTTAATTCCTTGCTCCTGCCTGATTGCTATGGCAAGAACTTCCAACACTATGTTGAATAGTAATGGTGATAGTGGGCAGCCCTGTCTAGTACCTGATCTGAGGGGAAATGCTTCCAGTTTTTCACCATTGAGTATGATGTTGGCTGTAGGTTTGCTATATATAGACTCCACTATCTTCAGGAATTTTCCATCTATTCCTATTTTTTGTAGTGTTTTGATCATAAAGGGATGTTGTATTTTGTCAAAGGCTTTCTCTGCATCTATTGATATGACCATGTGGTTTTTGGTCTTGCTTTTGTTGATGTGGTGGATCACATTGATTGATTTACGTATATTAAACCAACCTTGCATGCCTGGGATAAACCCCACTTGGTCATGATGAACAATTTTTTTGATATACTGCTGTATCCGGTTGGCTAGAATTTTGTTCAATATTTTCGCATCTATGTTCATCAGAGATATTGGTCTGTAGTTTTCTTTTTTGGTTGTGTCCCTGTCTGCTTTTGGTATCAGGGTGATGTTGGCTTCATAGAAGCTGGCAGGGAGTATTTCAGTGTCTTCAATCTTCTAGAAGACTTTTAAAAGTAGAGGTATTAGTTCTTCTTTGAAAGTTTTATAGAATTCATTTGTAAAACCATCTGGTCCAGGACTTTTATTTTTGGGAAGATTTTTGATAACTGTTTCAATTTCATTAGCTGTGATGGGCCTGTTCATGTTATCCACTTCCTCTTGACTTAGTTTTGGAAGTTGGTAGGTATCTAGGAAATCATTCATTTCTTCCAGGTTCTCTAGCTTGGTGGCATATAGTTGTTCATAGAAGCCTCGCATTATAGGTTGAATTTCTGCAGTGTCTGTTGTGATTTCTCCTCTTTCATTTACTATCCGATTTATTTGGGTCTTCTCCCTTTTTTGTTTTGTGAGTCTGGCTAAAGGTCTGTCGATTTTGTTTACTCTTTCGAAGAACCAACATTTACTTTCATTGATCTTTTGTATGGTTTTCCTGTTCTCAATGTTATTTATTTCTGCCCTAACTTTAGTAATTTCTGTCCTTCTGGTTGCTTTAGGGTTCCTTTGTTGTTCTTCTTCTAGGTCTTTAAGATGTGCAATCAGGCTGTTTATTTGTGCCTTTTCTTGTTTCCTAATGTGTGCTTGTATAGCTATGAACTTCCCTCTTAGGACTGCTTTAGCTGTGTCCCAAATATTTTGATAGCTTGTGTCTTCATTTTCATTGAACTCTCGAAACATTTTGATTTCTTCCTTGATTTCCTCTTTGACCCAGAAGTTGTTAAGAAGTGTACTGTTGAGCTTCCACATTTTGGCACTGTTACTAATCTTTTGTTGATTGTTAAGTGTTAGTTTAATTCCACTGTGGTCTGAGAAGATGCTTGGGATGATTTCAGTGCTCTTGAATAGGCTGATGCTGTCTTTGTGGCCTAACATATGGTCTGTCCTTGAGAATGATCCATGTGGATTTGAGTAAAATGTGTATTCCAGTTTCTTGGGATGAATGACTCTGAAAATATCCAATAGTTCTAGTTTATCTATCTCTTCATTTACCTCCCTTATGTCTTTACTGATTTTCTGCCTGGATGATCTGTCAAGTTGAGATAGTGGGGTGTTGAAGTCCCCTACTATGATTGTGTTACTGTTAATATATTGCTGTAGCTCTTTCAGTAGAAGTTTGATGTATTTAGATGGCTTCTCATTGGGTGCATAGATATTAATAATTGTTAAGTTCTCTTGATTGACTGATCCTCTGAGCATTAAGTAGTGTCCATTCCTATCTTTTTTAATCTTATCTATTTTAAAGTCTATCATGTCAGATATGAGAATAGCTGTTCCTGCCCTTTTTTGTGGGCCATTGGCTTGAATGATAGTTTTCCATCCTTTCACTTTAAGTCTGTGTTTGTCTTGTTGCGTTAGGTGAGTTTCCTGTAGACAACATATTGTTGGGTTGTGTTTTCTGATCCATCTTCCTACTCTGTGTCTTTTAATAGGTGAATTCAGGCCATTGACATTTATTGATATCAAAGATTGAAGATATTTTAATGCCATTCTTGTAGAGTTTTAGAGTGTTTTGATATATGTCCTATTTGTGGTGGTCAGGTTGTTTATAGGAGACCTTTCAGAACTTCTTTCAAGGCAGGCTTGGTGATGGTTGCTTCCTTCAACTGTTGCTTGTCTGAGAAGGTTTTGATGCTTCCATCTAGTCTGAATGACAATCTAGCAGGATATAGTATTCTTGGCTGAAAGCCTTTCTCATTGAGCACTCGATAGATATCTTGCCATTCTCTTCTGGCCTGTAGTGTTTTTTTTTTTTTTTTTTTTTTTTAGGTTCTTTTTTTTTTATTATTAAAGAAAGGATTAATTAACAAAACCATAGGGTAGGAGGGGTACAACTCCACACAATTCCCACCGCCCAATCTCCATATCCCACCCCCTCCCCCGATAGCTTTCCCATTCTCTATCCCTCTGGGAGCATGGACCCAGGGTCATTGAGGGTTGCAGAAGGTAGAAGGTCTGGCTTCTGTAATTGCTTCCCCGCTGAACATGGGCGTTGACTGGTCGGTCCATACTCCCAGTCTGCCTCTCTCTTTCCCTAGTAGGATGAGTCTCTGGGGAATCTGAGCTCCAGGACACATTGGTGGTGTCTTCAATCCAGGGAAGTCTGGCTGGCATCCTGATGACACCTGGAACCTGGTGACTGAAAAGAGAGTTAACATACAAAGCCAAACAAATTGTTGAGCAATCATGGACCCAAAGCCTGGAAAAGTGGAGAGGAAGTATTAGGGAGGTACTCACTGCAAACTCTAGTATACTTCTGCTTTCTTACTTGGGTGCCATACTCCAAACTCAGTCAGTTTCTGCTTTGCGTTTGGCCTGTAGTGTTTGTATGGAGAAGTCTGCTGCTAATCTTATGGGTTTTCCTTTGTAGGTGACTCTTTGTTTTTCTCTTGCAGCCTTGAGAATCCTTTCTTTATCCTTATTCCTTTCCAATCTAAGTATGACATGTCTTGGTGTCTTTAGGTCTGGGTTAATTCTGTTTGGGACCCTCTGGGCTTCTTGAATCTTTATGTCTTTGGTGTTGTCTAGACTAGAGAAATTTTCAGCTATTATGGCCTGGAGAACGCTTTCTTCCTCCCCTTCTCTTTCTTCCTCTGGTAAGCCAATAATGCGTATATTGTTTCTTTTGAAGTCATCCCATAGGACTCTGTTGTTGTTTTCAGCATCTCTTAATCTCTTTTTGAGATCTCTTACTTCTTTTTTAGTTGTCTCTAATTCATCCTCAATCTTGCTAATTCTGTCTTCAGCCTCATTGATTCTATTCTCTCTGCCCTCTACTGCTTTCTGGAGTTCATCTATTTTGTTGCCCTGCTCTGATACTGTTTTAGCTTGTTCAGCTAGTTGCCTTCTTAGCTCAGCGATTTCAGCTTTCAGCTCTCTAATAACCATGAGATAATTAGAATTTTCTTCCATATTCTCATTTGTTGTTCCTGCATTTCTGATGACAATTTTTTCAAATTCTTTACTCACTCCTGTTATTATTTCCTTAGCTAATGTTTGGATGTTGAACTCGTTGTTTTGTGCTTCACCCTCTGGAGGACTTTTAGCTGGACTCTTGTCCTGGTTCGAGTCTCCAATATTTTTTCTTGTTGTTTTAACCATTTTATATAAGTTAACAGTTTTTTCAATCCCTGAGTTGGAGTTCAGTGGTGTAAAAGCCTTTTTTTTTTCCCCTGTAGGCTATGGGAGCCTGAGGGCTTTTAAACTATCAATAGGCTTCTTGGCTTAATCACTGACTCCTGACCAAGAGATAAAGCAGGGTGTGGCAGAGATAATCCAGTGGTTATGCAAAGAGACTTTCACAGCCCCTCAGCTATGCCACCGAGGTATAGGTCTTCTCCTGAGTTTCCCGGTTAGATCTCTGTCCGCTGGTGTCCCTCCCTGTTGCTGCTCCAGATTCTGAGGGTAGTAGCAATGGAGACTCAGAATTGCACTTGGTGAGTCTCTGGGGAGTCCTTTCCTCCCTTCAGCTGTCCCCTTGTTGGTGGAGCAGACTGGAGGTGGTGTCTCCACTGACAAACTGTCGAACTGTTAGCAGTCACTTAATCTCTCCTTAGGCCCCTCTCTCCTCTCTGTCACCAGCCACGCGTGTAGCCACGCGTGTTTGTACTCACGGGTGATTTACTGGGTTTCTGTGGTCACTCTAGTCCTGTCTTGTTTCGTTCTGGGTGGTCTCCTTTGGTATTCCTAGTTGATCCGGGAGAGGAGAGAGGAGAGAAAGCCATCTGCTGCTCGTAGCTCCGCCTCCGGAAGTCGAATCAATTCTTTTTTTTTCAATATTTATTTTATTTATTTATTCCCTTTGTTGCCCTTGTTGTTTTATTGTTGTAGTTATTATTGTTGTTGTTATTGATGTCGTCATGGAGAGAGGAGGGGAAGACAGAGAGGAGGAGAGAAAGATAGCCACCTGCAGACCTGCTTCACCGCCTGTGAAGCGACTCCCCTGCAGGTGGGGAGCCGGGGTTCGAACCGGGATCCTTACGCCGGTCCTTGTGCTTAGCGCCACCTGCGCTTAACCCACTGTGCTGCAGCCCGACTCCTCATTTACCTGAATTCTATATGCCAGGTGACAGAACTTAGATAAAACCTTCCTTGGGCATCTTGGAAATAGCTTACCTGAACATTTTGAAGGTGGCTTCTCCTATAGTGTAGCCCTTGAGATTACCAAAGGAGATTAGGGGTGGGAGTTGTGGTGGTGATAAGGCAGATGAAAACCGGATAAAATAGAAAGGATACAAAGTTAACTATTTGATTCCCTCCTACATAATGGGTATCTCTTTAGCTTATTAAGTAATAAGCTAGTGGAGGGTGTGGTGTGCTGACATTGATCACGAGGACATGTTAGCTTGTACATGTGACAACAAAAACAGTCTTATGAAATCACATTAGCCAATGAAATAATCTAAATAAAGATCTCGCTTGCAGTACACCATCAGCCATACCCAGCTGGAAACCAGAACTCTGCAGCTGTCAGTCTGGCACTATGATCGATTTGGACGAAACAGCTTCCTTGGCGAGGTTGAGATTCCTTTTGAATCGTGGAACTTTGAAAATCCGAGTGATGAATGGTTTGTGCTTCAACCCAAGGTAAGAAATGCCTCCAACATCAGTTAGTCATGCAACTTGACAAGTTATGAGCAAAATAGACCTTTTTTTTATTTCCCCTACTTTTCCCCCCTTTGAATAGGACAGAGAAATTGAGAGGGGAAGGAAAGATAGGGGGGGAGAGATACCTGCAGACCTGCTTTACCGCCTGTGAAGCACCCTCCTTGCAGGTGAGGAGGCAGGGGCTCAAATTAAGATCCTTGTGCTGTTTCTTAGGCTTTGTACTATGTGCACTTCACCCGGTACCCCACCACCTGGCCCTATCTTCTTCTTTTTTTTTTTTTTTTTTAATGAGAGAGATACAGAGTGAAAGATACACAGAGAGAAAAAGACCAGAGCACTGCTCAGCTCTGGCTTATGGTGGTGCTGGGGATTGAACCTGGACCCCAGAGCCTCAACTTTGGGACCTCAGAGCTTTGGGCACGAAAGTCTTTTGCATAACCTTTATGTTTTCCCCTCAGCTCCATGTTGGTGTTTACTGTCTGTACAACTTGGTTGGTCCTTTGCCAATACCCCTTTGATGTCCATTAAAAAATAATTAGTGACTTGATAGTGGTTTACAAGGTTATAGGATTTTAGAGGTAGAATTCCACCCCATACCCATCACCCTTTGGTGCACTGAGAGCACTTCCTTAATAAGAGACTTGCCTGATATTCCTCACCTGAGAGCCAAACATATCAGCCATGTTTTCTTTCTCTGCCAGGATTCTGGCACCTATAGGGAAAGGCTCTAGGTTTGGACATAATTGGATCACATTCCTTTCCCAAATGGCATGAACAGGAGCAAAAGCATGCCCTGCACATTGCTTTATGCTTCCTCCATGGTATTCCCTACAGGTTACCAGCTGAGAGAAGTACCACCTCAGTCTCCCCCTCTCACCTCTCTCATTTCAGTGTAGCATTCACTTCCTCTGCTGCAGCTACAGTGTGAGCAGCCCCGGAGACTTCATGTCCCTTATAGATCATCCAGCATTGTCTCTTGTAGATTATCTGTCTGAGCAGGTAAAGCGTTGCCCCACAGGGAGTAATTGCCTTAGCGCTAAAGGATTCGGATTAATAGTCTTGCATCTGTCAGCACTGACATCCTCTTGCAGTGGGACCACTGGAAAGCATCTTGTTGCTTCTGACTGTGTGTTAGTCTAAGTCCCTCCAGACCTGCCTTTGTTTTTGCTAGATCTTAATTGCACCGAGCCAGTCTGCTGGGCTGGTGAAGACAGGACTCACTGGAAGGTAGTTTCAGGGTGGAACATACACCCATTTGGAGTTGCTTATTAGCTGGAGCCTAGAATCTTGCTGAAAGGCAAGTTAGGTAGTTAGAAACAAAGGGTTTGTCAGTAGGAAGTGGCTTTCACAGTGTTCCCCAAAGGTGCTATAAGAAAAGCCAAGGACCTTGCAAAGTCAACAGCAAGCTTAAGTGGTTTTCCATGAAAACTGCCTCTGCTCCACCTTTGGTCAGAGAGGAAATGTAAATCCCTGTGGCGTTCATTATTACCTAGTGGCAAGGCTCTCTGTTTGGCACATTTGCTCGAATTTATTATCTGAGACCTATGATGAGCTCTCAACTTCTGTCTCTGATGGCAAGTGGATTTCTCACTCTCCAAAAAGCAGATAAACTGGGTGCTAACTAATCCTGCCACACCTCTACTCAGCCGACCTCACTGGTTCCCTGCTGCCTTGTGGGGGTTTAGGGTGGGTGGAATAAATCCTAATCTTCACCCTAGCTAGCTAGCCCCATCTTCTGTATCAGAGGAGGCTGGCCATAACTCTACCTGGGTCCAGTTTCACACATCTCTCCACATTGGTTTTGACACCACCAACCCCCAGCCAGTACCTGCTAATCTTTGCGGAAGATGAACCCTCAGCTGGTAGACTGGGCCTGGCCTGAGGGTAGGAAAAGCTAGAACAGCCTGAGTGTTTAGGTCTCTTGCACTTGAACAGAGCACTTATTCAAGAGCTGGCAGAGGAAGGATCATAGACACTTCCCACTCCCGTGCCTGTAGTTGACAGCTCTCAAGTGTGACCTAGTCTGTGTCCACCATAATATAACTTTGTGACTTAGGGCCTTCTGGGGAAGCTGAGGGGTGAGGGTTTTTGTTTCCATCTTCCTTGCTACTACCCTCCCTGAACATACTTCTTCCCAATTCTTAAACACCTTCTACTCTGTCCCTGTGACATGCTCACTGTGCTTTCTTACCCTGGACTAATCTTCCAGTCTATCTGGCATCATCTTTCTCATCCTCGAAGGGCCAGATCAGGGTCCCTTCCTTCGCAGTCTGGATTGCTCTCTTCCCGTAGTCGCTTCCTTATATGTATAAGTATAAGTACTTGCACTTCAGCGACTGCCATCTTTGTCTGAAACTGGGCTTGCTTTTGTGGCAGAAGGCAAGGTAAAGACTTCCAGCAGCAATCCTTGAGATTGTGCAGCAGCGGAGAATGCATTGGACTGTTAAATAGCGCCAGGTTCCAAGTTCAAACTTTTGCATTGCATATGCCAGGGTAATGCTATATGGTTTACTTTTTCCTTCTCTCTCACTCACTCAGAGATAAATCTTTAAAAACAAAAAAAAAGACTTCCTAGGGGGCCCAGCGGTAGCGCAGTAGGTTAAGCGCACATGGCACAAAGTGCAAGGACTGGTGTATAGATCCTGGTTCAAGCCCCCAGCTCCCACCTGCAAGGAGCTCGCTTCATGGGTGGTGAAGCAGGTCTGCAGGTGTCTGAATTTCTCTTTCCCTCTCTCTCTTCCCTTCCTCTCTAGATTTCTCTCTGACCTATCCAACAACAATGACAACAACAGTAATAACAATAATGATAAACAACAAGGTCAACAAAAGGGGAAAAAATAGCCTCCAGGAGCAGTGGATTCATAGTGCAGGCACCAAGTCCCAGCAATAACCCTGGAGGGGAAAAAAAAAAAAAACTCCCAACAATCAGGACCAATATTAGTTTAGTTAATAGGGAAAGTAACAGAAATCAGATACTCACACACATACCACTGTGTTTTATAAACATTTATTTCACCTAAAAACAAATTAATAGATGCTCATTTTTGAAACTTCTGATATAGGGACACTTAATTTTGTTCAAGTATTGTTTCAGTGGTTACAATTCTCATGCAGGGCGGGGGAAGTAGAATAATGGTTATACAGAAATACTTTCATGTCTGAGACTCCAAAGTTCCAGGTTCAGTCCCCTGCACTACCAAAAGCCAGAGCTGATCAGTGCTCTGGTTTAAAAAAAAAAGCCTCTCACAACAGCCTCCTGGCATAAGCAGCAACAACTTTTAGTTTGAGTTGCAGGAGGAACTGCATGCATTTTACTATTCCCGCTCCCCCCCCCCCCCCATGTAGAATTGAAGGGACTCAGCTTCTTTTGAGGTCCAATTAGTTTGCGTGGTACAAAATGTTCTGCAGGAGATGTTGCCTGGGAATTTCCTCATAAGAGTGCCCCCAAAATCTCAGTACATTTGTACAGGTTGCAAGGTAATGTCTGACATTGTCAGAGGCTGAGTTGGGCTGTATGCTTACATTGGCTGTCCCACGGGATGCTGAATGCCGATGTTGAGCTCAGCTAGGCCTTCCCCAGGACTACCTACCCAGCCTTGAGAGTACATACCTGTGGCTCCTCATTGTAGCCTGGGCCTCACATTTGGGGATTCCAGAGGGAACAGGCCTAGAATATCCATTCCTAGAGAGGAAACAGAAACTTTTTACCACAGTGCCTGGACCAGGCTCTGACATCCTGTTACTTCTGTCACATCCTACTAGTCAGAGCAATCACAGAGCCCACTCACATCCAGAGAAGACAGATCCCTACTCCCATTGTCTAGAGGATCAACAAAGTAGCAGTCTCTTGAATATTTCTTTTTAGTGTACAGGTTTCCTTTTTGCCACTGCCAGCCTTCTTGTTTTTTGTTTTTTTTTTCTTTTTTTGGTTGTTTTTTGTTGTTTTTTTTTTTTGCCACCAGAGTTATTGATCAGGCTCAGTGCCCGCACTACAAATCCCCTTATCCTTTCAGCCATTTTTTTCCTTTATCTTTTTTCTTTTATATTTTATTTGCTAGGACAGAGATAAATTGAGAGGGGATGCAGAGATAGAAGGAAGAGAGGGGCATCTGCTCCTCACTTGACCACTCAGGAAGTGTCTAACCTGCAGCATAGGAGCAGGGCTTTGAACACGGGGCCTTATGCATGGTAATGTGTGCTCAACCTTAGTCCTTCTCTTTAATTTACCACAATGTCCATAGTGATTCACATTTACTCAAATATATAACACTGCCATAGTGTTGTAAGTCCTTTAACAGGGAACTTGATCTAGACTACATTTTGATCTTTTTGACCATCTAATCTTAAATTTGCCCCTAGCAAAAGAAAATTCAATAAAATATTTGAATGATTTTTCCCAACTTTCTAATCAGTTTGACCACAATGGGAAAGAAAGTAGACATGCATTCCTTCTCTGTGCTGTGTGCTCAGTCTCTCTCTCTCTCTCTCTCTCTCTCTCTCCCCCTCCCCCACCCTCCTTACAGTTGAATGGTATAGTTGAGAGTTTGCCAGTCTGCCAGCTCTCAGAGGAGAGTAATCTTTGAGTTAATATTAAGACAGTACTCTGCTTTACCAGCTCTGGTTCTGAAAAATCCAAGTTCAACTGATTGAAAAGCAAGGAGTAAGAGACCTGCAGCAAAGTTCTGATCATATACTCATGTTGAGTTTTTAAACTGTTGACTTTGAGATGATCCTGGATTCACACACAAGTATGCAAAATAATACCACACTGTTCAGAAAGATTGCCCACTGGGTAGAATACATGCCTTGCCGTGTGTGTGGCCCAGGTTCAAGCCCTAGCACCACAGAGGAAGCTGTAGTGTTACTGCCTTTCTCCTTCCCTCCCTGATTAGAAAGTAATGAAATCATGCACGTTTGATGCCTCAGATGTGTGTGTGTGGGGGGAGAGAATACAGAACGATCCTTCGCGTCCTTTACCCAGTTTCCCCAATGGTGGTATCATGATAACACAACCAAGATACTGGTGATCCACTGATTTGATTCAGATCCATTTATTTGCTCGATTTTCCTTTGCGTATGGAGTTCTGTGCAGTTTGATCACATGTGTGCACACCACAGCCAAAATGCAGAAAAGTCCATCCCCACAAGAATCCTTCATGCAGTTATAATCATACTCTCCTCTCTCCTGCCTCCCCATCCCTATCTCTTAAACCTAACCTGGTTTCCATATCTGTTTTCATTTCTTCAACAATGTCATATAAATGGAATCGTACAGTGTGTATCCTTTTGAGTGGATGTTGTCACTCAGCACAGTTGACTCGGATTCTCCCAAGTTGCTGCTTGCACTAGGAGTTTTCCTGCCTCTCCTCTCACAGACCTACAGTATCTTCTAAACCAATAAGTGTTAACATACTTGGTGTCACTCTTAAGGCGCCAAGTTAAATACTCAACATCTCCAACCTGGGCTACACACTAATAAACTGAGCATTGCTGTCTTGCCTTTTTGCCTGTCTTCTCTGGGTCAGGTGGAGTTTGCTGCTGACATCACACTTCAGTACAAAGGAGAGCTGACTGTTGTTTTACGCTACATTCCCCCAGAGGAGACGCTGATCCTTCCAATAGGACAACTTCAAGGTAGAGTCAAAACAAAACAAACTGGGGCCTGGTGGTGGTGCACCTGGTTGAGCACACATGTTATAATGCAGCAAGGACCTAGGTTCAAGCCCCCCATCTCCACCTGCAGATGGGAAGATTCATGAGCAGTGAAGCAGTTCGGCAAGTATCTCTTTGTCTCTCCCTCTCTATCTCTTCCCTTCCCTCTCACTTTCTATCTGTCTTATCAAATAAAAAGAAAAGGAAAAAAAAACAAACCACATTTTGGTACCAGTAAATAGCTAACCTGGATAGTACGCTGCTTTGCTATGTGCTCAACGCAGGATCAAATCTGACCCCCAACAGAGTGGAGGACACTTCGGTGCTATTGGGCCCTCTTAGCCTCTCTACTCTGTCTCTTTGTCTCTGCCTCTCTCCTTGTCTGAGAAAGTCAGCTCAGGGCAGTGAAGCCCTGAGTACAATGACAAAAAAGAAAAAAGATCAATAGCTTTGATCAAAGACATTCCATTTCTACAAGCTTGAAAATGAGGTGCAGCAATGATGGCTGAGTAGTATTACTTTTGCTTTGCACTTGTGGAATGGAAATGGATAGGTGCCATTATATTCTGAAGGGGGAAGTTGGGGAGTGTATCTTCTTCTCTCTAGGGAAGCATGTGGAATTCTTAAAAGGAAACAGCAGAGTCCATGCTGAGAAAGCATCCTTGAGAATGGAATCAATTTTCTTCCCCCAGGCTGAGAAGGGAGGAAAATGGTGACAGGGAGAGAGAAAGTCTGCTGAGAAGGGAGGTCTAGCAGGCTCCGTTGTGGGCTTTATGACAAGAAATCTTGAGGATGGAGTTGACCCAGAAGACAGAGTGCAAAGTAAAACTCAGGGTGTCAACTTTTAAACCTCTCCTGCCCTTCTCCTCCCATCAGCTCCTTCCATTCATCGTGCCCCTCTTTAGTGGGACCCTCTGTCAGTGACTCCCTAGCAGCCTTAGTTTCCTCTCCTCCAGGGGAAATTTAAAATAATAGGTTCATTCATGTAACATGCTTAAAATAGTACCAAAGAAAGGCACTGGGAGTGCTGGTGGTGGCAGGCTCATTTGTGTTGTATATGATCCAACAAATAAAAAGGTGATGTGGGAAAGAACGTTTCCTCATTCTGAGATGTAGCCATTCCTAGGCTGTCCCCTTTAAAGCTGACCCTGCATGGAGCTGACAATTTATAAGACTACAGTGTCTGCTTCCTCCACTGATGTGGAGACTGGACTTAAACATGGGCTGTGTACATGACTAAGCACACTGTCCAGGTGGGAACACAAAATACTACGGTATCAAAGAACGGAGTGCTGGAATTTTCTCTCTCGGGGTCTTGGTGCCTATGTGTGGCTTTCATTGTAGCCCTTCTCAGTGAGAGTAGGAGTATGACCCAGGTACTTTTCGAAGTATTCCTTTATATCCTGTGAAAAGACATCTCTTGAGGAACGATAGTTAGTGTTTTCCATTTATTTGTGTTTGTTTCCCAACAGCAAATGAAATAAGTCTCTGCAAATTTTCTTAATCATTTTAGAAATGAACCCCATGAACTTTCTCTCTTCCTTTCCGTGCCCCTCCCCCCCCCCATGTTTATAGTGGATGCAGGAAAGAAGACCTTTAAAAGGGGGAAGAAGGATTCGCCTATAATCCCTGGAGGGATTCTGGAAGTATTCATCAAAGAGGCAAAGAATTTGACAGCGGTGAAGTCTGGAGGCACTTCTGATAGCTTTGTGAAGGGGTAATTTCGTTCGTGCTCATTTCCAAGTAGAATAAGTGGGAGATAAAAGGGATCTTGGACCTGTAAGGCAGTGGGGGCTTTGATGCTTCCACGTTCCTCTTAACCAGAGTGCACTAGGGAAGAGGCACCCTTGTATGGTGGCTCTAGCTTCTAGAATAAAAACTGGTGTAGAGAAAACTTAGTCTAGTTTTCCTGCTCCCAGCATATTTACTGACTTCCAGTCACTCGCTCTGAAGATGGGCAGTTTCCTGTGAGGGTCATTCTTCAAGGGAGAAAAGAGTGTACAACCACAGCAGTCCATAGTGACTCTTCAGTAGTTGGCTTTCTCTGGGGAAACTCCAGGATGAAGATGGCGCTCACGGCATCCTCCCCAGAGAGTTGCTGAGGCGTAATTTGAGGCAGCTCTAGAACTCTCTGTCTGCCGTTTACGCTGTAGTCAACAAAATAGTGAATTAAGTAAGACAAACTATGTCAGTGCTTGTAGTCCGGGACTGAAAGGCAAGGGTATGGAGTAAGTACAGAAGCAGCATGGTTATCTGGGACCCAGATTTTGCCTGTCGCCGATTCGTGGGCCAAGATAGCAGCTTGAATTCCACCTAGCCCATTCCAATTACAGTTGGCAAGACACCTCCCAGAAGTTGAAAGTATTGTTGCTACTTATATTCCACTGATCAGAATTTAGTCACTTTACTAGAAGTTGTGAACTGTAGTCTTCATTCTGGGCAACTTGAATCTAGCTAGGTAAATGAGGATTTTTTTTTTTTTATTTTAACCTCCAGGGTTATTGCTGGGGCTCGGTGCCTGCACTACGAATCCACTGCTCCTGGAGGCCATTTTTTCCCGCTTTGTTGCCCTTGTCATCATTATTGTTGTTATCATTGCTGCTGTTGTTGTTGGATAGGACAGAGAGAAATTGAGAGAGATGGGGAGACTGAGGGGGGAGAGAAAGATAGACACCTGCAGACCTGCTTCACCGCCTGTGAAGCGACCCTCCTGCAGGTGGGGAGCCGGGGGCTCAAACCGGGATCCTCCTGCCGGTCCTTGCGCTTTGCGCCATGTGCACTTAACCCGCTGCGCTACTGCCCGACCCCCAAATGAGGATTATTTTACAGAAGAAGCAGAAAAAGGAGGAGTAGAAGAAGGAGAGAATGGGTATTGGGAAATGACCCGTCTGTACTTGGTGCATGAACTTTCAAGTGTCGTAATGGCTCTTCTTCCTTACAAGATTATTTGTCTAGTGGAATTTTCTCATTTCTGTTTGATATGTTGTATAAACCTATGTATGTCTCCTTCCCTAAGGAGTTTTCCCTTTTACCTCAGACCCTGTCTTTGCCACGCCCAAACCAGTGTTTGTTTGTTTGTTTTTAACCAGAGCACTGCTCAGCTCTGGCTTATGGTGGTGCAGGGGGGATTGAACCTGGGACTTGACAGAGCCTCAGGCATGAGAGTTTGTTTGCATAACCATTATGCTATCTACCCCCCCATCCGTTGTTGTTATTTTAATAAACTTTTGTTGATATAATACTGCTTTATAACATTATATAGGTTTGACCCATAGTAGAGAAGGTCTGGGATGCAGGGTTTTTTTTTTTTTTTGTGGAGAATTAACTCCAGGAAACACCTTTCTGGAGAATACAGAAAGTGAGTCTGGAAAGGGAGAGAAGCTGATAGAAGATGCCACTGTTGCCAACTAGGGCTCCCTTCCACTGGGGAAGCAATAAGGAACTCTGTGGAATGGGCCTCAGGATTCCCCCTCCCAGGGGTAGGGAAGCTGGGGGCTGCTCCTGGGAACATTAAATCACAGGGTTCCCAGTACAGAACTTAAACGGAGCCAGAACAGCACTAGAGAAAGTCCTTAGTTGCTGAAGCCAGAAAAAAAGGAAAAAAAGAAAAGGAAAGGAGAAACAAGATGCTTGAGGTGGGAAGCTGACAGCTTTCCAGGAACTGCTCATTCTTGCTGCAACTCAACTCTGAGCTGAGCCCAAGAATATAGGAGGCAGGACATAAGATAGTGTTTACCACAGGAAGTAATTACATTTAAAGATAAGAGAAGAGGATTCAAAATAGGATTAGAAAAAAGAGTAGGAAGCATTTTACTATCACTATTATTAAGAGAGACAATAAAGCATTCCACCATATAGATCTAAATTAAAGCATATAAAAACCAGAGTGAGAGGAAAATCAAACTCACACTTCCACATATACATTCGCTCGCTACGAATTGTGTGAAATCCAGATGTGTGTACAAAGATGCCATTTGTCTCCCTTTTCATCAGTGGGGTGGTTGTGTTTTCTTCTGCAGCTACCTGCTCCCCGATGATAGCAAAGCCACCAAGCACAAGACTCTGGTCATAAAAAGGAGTGTTAACCCTCAGTGGAATCATACTTTCATATTCAGTGGTCTGTATCCCCAGGACATAAAGAACGTTTGTCTAGAACTTACCGTCTGGGACAAAGAGGCCTTTTCCAGCAACGTATTTCTGGGAGGAGTTCGTTTGAATTCTGGAACTGGTGAGGAACTTGGGACCTCTGGGATGGTCTGTGACTGGGCTCAGGACAGTGGCTCTGTGTGTGGTTTCATCTGTAGGTGGCCTTCTGCACCTAGCCCACAAGCTCACATTTATTATTTATTTATTTATTTATTTATTATTGAATAGAGACAGAAATGGAAAGGGGAGAGGGAAGATAGAGGAGAGAAACAGAGAGACACCTGCAGCTCTACTTCACCACTCATAAAGCTTTCCCCTTGCAGGTGGGGATGAGGGGCTTGAACCTGGGTCCTTGTGCACTGCAGTGTGTGCACTTAACCAGGTGCGCCACCACCTGGCCCCCAAGCTCGCATTTCTTTAGCTAAGGTTCTCTTCGTTGTTCAATGAAAAGTACCACCGTATAACTTAGGGGTGTATAATGCTGCTCTTTCCAAATTATCACTTACACTTTCGTCAAAGTGAATTTCAACTGCTTTCTGGGACCTTCAGGTCTTGCGGAAGTGGAGGAAGAAGAGAATCACCAAGAGACCAGAGGCATCTGATGAGGGAGAGAGGGACTTCGAAGAGCAATTTGACCTTATCTTCTTCTTAGCTCTGTCCATCAGTTGTAGCCATCACACTGGTTGACTCAAATCAATACCCCCTCACTCCTGTAATCTAGTGTTGTTCAGATAGTTCATAGGAATACATCACTGTCACATAAGATGTAACTATTGGGTTGTCAGAAAAGTCATGATGTATTTTTCTATGGTTTTCAATGCAAAAATGCAACATGAGTTTTCCAGCAACTCAATATAATAGCTTACGTGGGGGTGGGGGTTGAAATAATAGTGCATTTTGCAGCACCCTAAAGCTCTCGTCCCATAGTTTAGGCAAGGCATGTGGTTTGCATGCACCATGGTCAGAATTTTTTTTTTTTTTTTTTTTTAGTATTTTACTTATTTATTTTTGAGAGAGATGCAGAGGGAGAGAGAGACAGAAACACCAGAGCACTGCTCAGCTCTGGCTTATGGCGGTGCGGGGGATTGAACCTGGGACTTTGGAGCCTCAGGCATGAGAGTCTGTTTGCATAACCATTATGCTATCTCCCCGCCCTTGGTCAGAATTTTATTGAGAGTTAACCCTGTGCCTATAATACTGCACTGATAGCTTGAGGAGAACCAAGAGCATCTATGCCACTAATATGAAAACTTTCCACATCAAAGAAGTGGGCTTTTGTAGCCTCAGGCCTTGGCTCACCCTGTTTTTTGTCATATCAGCTCAGTCCCGTTGAGGCTGCTCTCTGCTCAGCTGCCAGCATGGGGAAGAACTAGGGCTGTCCTCAGTTGTCTTGTCATCTCAGCAGAAGAGAATAGTGCAGGCTGCAAAGGATGTATGAATTCCATTCTGACACCACTCATCATAGGTGATGAGTGAGACTAAGCCAGCGAGGCATTCTCTGGTCAAAAATGCCCACTCAGAAATTGTGTGATGTCTTTCAGAATGTCAAGACATTTCATCTGTGAGGTCTAATGCTCCCTTTTCCCTTCTTTAGGTATGAGCCATGGGAAGAATGTGGATTGGATGGACTCTCAAGGCGAAGAGCAACGCCTCTGGCAGAAGATGGCCGACAATCCTGGGATTCCTATAGAGGGTGTACTCATGCTCCGTTCCAGCATGGGGAAGTGTAAATTCTGAAGGTACCAGTTTTCCATGAATCAGGTCTCCAGGGACTGTCTGGATATCATTTCCTACCAGTAGCATCCTGGGACCTGGAATTTTGTTTCTATGTCATTTCTCTCCTGAAGCTATTGAGATGAGAGGGGAGAGATGTCAGTGTTTTGAACATTTTAGAGCCTTGCTTACTGTTTGAAATTATGTACACCTAGATGTGTCCACGGATCAGGGCCTTCTTGATTGGAGAACAAAAAGTGCACCATAATCTCTTGTCAACAAGAAAACTGTGTGATGGAACATGGACTTTATACCATAAGAGAAATGGTGCAGTTACTTGTAACCCCAGTTGAAATCTGGGGGCTTAGGGTAGGGTGGGCAAATGTTTTTGTGACTGTGAGTTACTTTTGTTTCCTCAAATAGTTTGAGCATAAAGGGAAACACTCTGAATATAGATAACATGAAGAGGAAGAAATGGGGACAGTGGTCACCCTTTCCTCACTCTGGGAGTCCCTGTCCCTCAAAGAAGACATTGTGGTGGTAGTTTCTAGATGAAACATTCATCATGATATTATAACAAACATTACATCAACCAGAGAATTTTTCAGTATGATCTCACAGGTTTTTCTATGGTGACTATATGTTACAAGCTACACCAGCCTGCATTTGAGCAGAAAGCCAAGTGTTACCCTAGAACTATAAACCAGGACTGCCTTGGCTATGGAAAGTAGGCCCATTCTAGTCCCGACATAGCTATGAGAACACTCTGTTACTTCATTTATTTTATGAAGCTCTCTGAGCCATGAAGGGGACTGTCCACTAAAAGGGAATATGAAACGACTCAGGTTCCTGCTTGAGTAAATGTCTACACATGTCCTGTAGACCAAAGCAAGTGGCATGGCCATGCCGAGAATCAGGAGGCAGAGAAATCTGCTCTGCGGCCATGTTAGAGTGATGAGGATGCAGGAATGGATGAGTACTCGAGGCCAGAAGTTCAGCCCACCATACTTTCTGTCACCTGGAATTCCTGATGCTTTCACTGCCAGACGCAAAGGTAGTTAAAGTGGAACAGGACCTGAGACCCAGATTCTAAACAGATTCTAAACCTGACACCTGGAGAGCTTAAAGGACGTGTCCAAGATCACATGGGAACTGTGACTGTACCCATACTCAATTCCAGGATGTGACTTCTGCAAAGAGGACAGGAGAACACAGACTGAGGAGAATGTAGCACGCTCTATGGATCTGAGTGTGTACATCCCAGACCCGGTTTTCTTCTGGTGTCATATTCTAGCCCTTTGGCTCATCTTTTCATTTAAATTCATAAGAAAAAAAAATGCCTAAAAAAGTAGAAAATGATGATTAGGAGTAGGAAAGCTAGAATCATCCTCAAGCTTATTCTGGCTAATAATTTGACATTCTAGTAAGTGCGCTTAGCCTGGTATGCTACCACCCATCCCCCATGTTTCTTGAATTTCAGAAAACAGATTTGTTTACTTGGCACTATCCTTAGTAAAGTAGTAGGCAATCTATTTTCAGCATTATTCAAAAACAGGTCATTTTATCCTAGAAAACAATAGTTATTGTATAGAGTAGCTTAGTGCATACAATGCAGCATTTTTTAAATTATTTTTATTGGATAGAGACAGCCAGAAATTGACAGGAATAAGGAGATAGAGAGACAGAGAGACACACACAACACTGCTTCACCACTCATGAAAATTGCCCTCTGCAGGTGGGGACTGGGGGATCAAACCCGGGCCCTTGTGCACTGTAACATGTGCACTCAATCAGGCGTGCCACCTCGTGGCCCCCATTTTATTTTTTTCAAAAATAAGACAAAAACTTCACCATTTCCCTGTGTTCTCTTTGCCAAAACAGAAAATAAAAAGTATAAAAACATCACACCTCCCTCCACTGGAAAAAAAAAGGTCTTTAAACTTGAGACCAGGGAGCCAGGCGGTAGCACAGCAGGTTAAGCGCACATGGCGTAAAGTGCAAGGACCGGCCTAAGGATCCCGGTTTGAGCCCCCGATTCCCCACCTGCACGGGGGTCGTTTCACAGGCGGTGAAGCAGGTCTGCAGGTGTCTCTTTCTCTCCCCCTCTCTGTCTTCCCCTCCTCTTTCCATTTCTCTCTGTCCTATCCAACAGCAACAACATCGATAGCAACAATAATATCTACAACAACAACAAAAAGACAACAAGGACAAAGAAGGGAAAATATAAAAAAAAAGGAAAAAAAGGAAAGACGAGGCCACTCATTTCTTTTTTCAGAGGATGTACTCACAAATAATGAGTCTAGAGAATAGACTCCAGATTATCAACGTGTTCTCAAAACAACTGCTAACATTTTGTGCTTAGACCTCTGCCCCAGTCACAGCAATTGACTGGCGTGGTTCCGTAAAATCCGACGTTATAATTGGTTGTTTCTGTGAAGTAAAACCAGGTTATGGAAGTCTGTGAGAAGCCTGTGGGCATTGTCCTCAGGAAGAAAGGGCAAATTGGCCTCTAGGTTATTCCCTTTTGCTAAGTATGGTATGGAAGTACAAAGGCTGTTTTTAAATCACAGAGTACCCATGAATGACACAAAATTACAAGCTTTTCAAACTTCTGAAAAGTTCAGCTCTTCCATCATCCATACTAGAATAGACTGGCCACCTGATTCTTTTTCTTTTTTCTTTTTTTTTTTTTTTTTTTTACTAGAGAACTGATCATCTCTGGCTTATGGTGGGTGGTGCAGGGGTTTGAACCTGGGACTGGAGCCTCAGGCATGAGAGTCTCTCTGCATAACCATTATGGTATTTACCCCCGCCTCCTGATTTTTTTTTTCTTTTTAATGGCTACAGGGTACTAAAGGGATGTATAAAAACTTTAACCATTCCTATCATATGTTATATTACATATGGTTGAGTAAGCAATCTAGGTTTGGTTGCTTTTTTTAAGCAACCTTTTCTTTGAAAACAAAGCACTTTAAAATCTAAAAGGAGGTAAATCTTTTACATAACAAAATGTAGGTACACAGGGGAACAATGAATATAGATAGACAAGGGTAGTGAATGCCAAATATTAGAAGAACCTGCCCCCCAAATTGTAGATGTCAGCATTGTGTGTAATCACTCCCAAGTTTTTGTTTCACTTGCTCCTTCTCTGTTTGCCTTCATTCTCTGCACAGCTGTGAAAACCGGTCCCTTCTGTGCTTGTCCCTTCTCTGTATTGATAAACCTCTCAGGCATTATCATCCTACCCTCTCTTTCCCTGATCCTTCCTCTTAGCCCTAGACCTAGATCCCACCGTCTAAACAAGCTGGCTCTGGGATTCACAAACTGCTCCACCTCACACTCATGCCTGTCAACCCGAGCGCACACAGCATCAGTACTTGGCGGCACCTGTTTACACTAACCGGACACTAGATAGTCATCTTCTTCCCTTTTGCCTCTCTCTTACCCTGAGGCAAAATCCAGAAATCCACCTGATTCTGCTTCCTATGTGACTAAACTGCTGAGTTCTTCCCATCTGCATGCCACCATCACCTCTGCCAACTGTTACATCTATGCGGCCACTATTGCCTCCCTTAATTCCTTCTTCACACTGTGCGTCCATAGTAAAGTTCCCAACGTGCTCATTTAAATGTTCAAACAATAGGGCCCGGTGCATTAAGCACATGCATTACAGTGCGCCAGGACCGGGGTTCAAGACCCTGGGCCCTACCTGCAGGGGAAAGCTTCACGAGTGGTGAACAGGGCTTCAAGTATCTCTCTCTCTTTTTCTTCTCCCCTCTCAATTTCTCTGTCTTTATCCAATAATAAATAAATATATACATTTAAAAATAAATTTAAAAATGTTCAAACATACAGGAACATTGAGCAAATTTGTCAGTGAGCAGTCTATAACCACAATACCCCCCCCCTCTCTCTCTCTCTATATATATATATACATATATATATATATATATATATATATATACCATTAGTGATGTTTATTTATCATATGTCTATTTCCAGTGTGATTGGGGAGTGGCAACAGAAATCAAAGCATGGTTTTCCATTGCCCTGAGAATACAATCCAAGTTGTTGCTCGTGCCCACCCAGATAATGCAGTTGCTGCCTCCTCTCCCACTTGTCCCAAACCCCTCACTCCCCCTCTCCTTCCATCTCACTCTGCATTGTTCTGCTTCTCCATGTGTCAGGTCTAGCTCATCTCATGGCCTGGGCGGTTGGGGAGAGGTTAATCTTGTTCCCTCCTAATCATTTGATTTCCACTCATCATCAAGGTCTTTAGTGTTACCTGCTCAGGGAAGCCTTCCCTGACCACCTTTTGCCTAAGGCACAAAGACTGCCTCTATTTCCCTGTCACTGCACATGTCACAGTTATAATAAATAAGCTCCCTAACAAGCCTGCCAATTCCTCCATCAGTTCTCTTCCCCACTCCCCAAAATATGAGATTTGTAAGGGCAGTGATATTATTTATATTTTTCATGGACATTTCCCTCAGTTTTGTTCAGAGTGGATAATTTAAGAACTGTGTGTGTAATAAATGAAAATGAAAAAGGTCTCAAAGGATAGAATAGTAGACCAGTAGAGATCACTGTCTCTGGCTTCTCACTAATTCATAAAGGAAGTGGGGCCCCCACAGGTCAGAAATCTGTCTGTGCCACTGATTATTCTTCCTGGAGGAAGCTTGCTAGGAGCCCTGTAATTTGTGCCCTACAGAGTTTGTCACAGCTTCTTTTGCACAGAGAGAAGCTCAGTATGTGCTCTCTAGCCCAGCATTACAGCTTCTCAGAAGAAAAGACTACAGCCTTGCCTGCAGCCTTCTGCTCCTTGTTTCAGGGTCTCAGTTTTCCTTCAGGCGAATCCAATAAGATGTGAAGGGACACGGGCACACTTGAGAGCCTGACTTTATCCATTCCCTTTGCAAATAGCATCCCCAGGACCTGTGGAAGATCCAGTTCATCAGCTCTCATCTCACGTAATATGATTGTCACTGGAATGATCAAGATATCCTTATTTCAGGCCACAGAAACAGCCCAATCTAAGATAATTTCCTGGAGCTCCATGTGCTTGGCCTCCTTTTCCTTAAGAGACTTACACAGAAGTATGGCCAATGATAAATAACTACGGAATGAATTGAGTACATCTGGCCTACTGAAATGTTAGTCCCATAACTACCAGGTCTATAGCAGGTAGGGAGATAGAAAACTATGGAAGAAATAGGAGCAAGCCCCATTTCTAGAAGCAAAGTGGATTGAAATGTTCATTGCCAGAAGCACTTCAGAATGAAAGACTTGGGAATTGGCACTGTGATCAACCTTAATAGAGACTTGATCTTAAATTTTTCATTACCTCCAGGAGTTGGCAGAATGACTTCACTCATTTGTGGACTCTGAATTAATGAAAAGAGGACACAGGTAAAGCTATGACAAGAGTTGGACCAGGCAAGGTTTGAATAATAGCCTTGGAACCCAGGCTACGTCCTGGATTCCAAAGAATCATCTGGAGTATGAGTTATGATTCCAAAATATTGCTCTGGGACTATTGAATAAAAATCTCCAGAAATTGCCATCATTTTTTATCAAGCTTCTTGGGCATTTCTGATACAAATGCACCACAATATGGTGTGAATCAACTCTATCATGATGGCAGATTGCAGTTGACTAACCTGAACATCATTATTTGCAAGACAATGTTGATGACATGGAAGAAGCATAATCTTGGATGCAGACAACATCAGTTCAAGTCTTGACTATTTACCAACTGTACACCTCAGTCAGGTTAATTATCCAGTCTAGACCTTGGTCAGTTTGTCTGTAAAGCTGGAATCACTGGACAACCTTAGCATAAATGAATCTGCCAGATGGAGTGATCTATATAAATATACTTTATAGATTTTAACCCATTGTCTCTAAAGGTCATTATTAGTGAGCTAGTTAGTACAGTCTATAATGTAAGCTTATTTATTTATTTTATCAGAGAACTGATCAGCTTTGGCTTATGGTGGTACAGGGGACTGAGCCTGGGACTTTGGAGCCTCAGTCATGAGAGTCTCTTTACACAACCATGTTGGAATCTATGTTTTGATCTCTGTTCCTTGGATGCCTGATTAGGCCTTGAGGAATGTATATACAAACAAGGTAGTGATATCCACAATATAGGGGAAAAAAATTGCTTAGACTGCCATGATTTTGTGCTGTGATATTCACTGTATAACTTCCTACTTCATATTAATAATTGTTACAGATAAGAATTTCATGAAGGGGGAAAAAAAAACACATGGTGAGTTTTTGTGTTAACTGCTTGTAGAACCTGCAAGCAAACCATCTTCCTTTCATTAACTCTCTTCCAGGTCGATGGCCCTCTCTCTCCACGGCCCAACCCCTACCCCTTCCCGTCAACCAGATCAGTCCTATCTACCCCACACAGGAATGTTGTGCAGTGCTGTGCTTTTTATCTATAGAAAGAACTCTCCCATTTCGTAAAGACATATCCTAGAAAGATATTAAGCACAGTTGTCTCAGAGTCTAGCCAGGTGTTCCTCATCTTCATCACTAGAATTTGTTCCACTGTCCTGGGAAGGGGGTACCTTTCATATTTTGGAAAAGGGAAGTAGATCATGCGTTTTTCCCCCCTCCATTATTTCAGCACAAGAGGAGACTGAGTTTCTTTGAATGAGGCAGAAACGAAGGTAGCAAGAAAATATATTATGATAGTTCAACCAAAGGCTTTAGTCATTTACATTTGCTGAAGAGAAATGTTTCCTTGTAGGAAAGCAGAGAACTAAAAATAAGAGTTCGAACTTAAAACATTCTATTTTGTAATCCTTTATTGTAAGATCAACTGACTTTGAAGCAAGGGCTCTTGCTTCTAGGCCTTTTTTTCTACTTAGCCAAAGGGTCACTTTGTCTTTAGAATGCTGAACCTCATTTGTGCAGACACATGGGATTGATATAGCCCAACAATGAAATGCATTTTCAGTCATTGTCATTTAGAAGCCAGGGAAGAGAGTATTGATAGTTCATTATAAAACAATTTATGCACTTAGGGCGGAACTGTGGTGTCACTGGGCATGGACAATGCATTGCCCACCTTCCCCAGTGTAAATGATTATTTTTTTGAAGAGAGCACTGCCTTTCAGTTTACATCTAGACCTTTCCTGAATCTTGTTGCTATTGTCCCCAGTGTAAATGATTATTTTTTTGAAGAGAGCACTGCCTTTCAGTTTACATCTAGACCTTTCCTGAATCTTGTTGCTATTGACTTACTCTTCCATCCCCCACCCCAGTTACTATGTTCTCTAATGCCTAAATAATTACTTTGTCCCTCTCCCTAAATAATTACTTTGTCCCTCTGACTGAACCCTGGCAGATTCTTTTTTTTTTTTAAGTTTTTTTAAAATTTTTTATTTAAGAAAGGATTAATGAACAAAACCATAAGGTAGGAGGGGTACAACTCCACACAATTCCCACCACCCAATCTCCTTAACCCACCCCCTCCCATGATAGCTTTCCCATTCTCTAGCCCTCTGGGAGCATGGACCCAGGGTCATTGAGGGTTGCAGAAGGTAGAAGGTCTGGCTTCTGTAATTGCTTCCCCGCTGAACATGGGCGTTGACTGGTCAGTCCATACTCCCAGTCTGCCTCTCTCTTTCCCTAGTAGGGTGTGTCTCTGGGGAAGCTGAGCTCCAGGACACATTGGTGGAGTCTTCAGTCCAGGGAAGCCTGGCCAGCATCCTGGTGGCATCTGGAACCTGGTAATTGAATAGAGAGTTAACATACGAAGCCAAACAAATTGTTGAGCAATCATGGATCCCAAGCTTGGAATAGTGGAGAGGAAGTGTTAGGGAGGTACTCACTGCAAACTCTAGTGTACCTCTGCTTTCAGGTATATATTTTGCAGTAGTTTATGGATACGTGTGAACATAAGCTCTCTCTCACAGAAACTGGTGTATATCTAGGTTATGGGACTTTGTTAGAAGGTGAACCACCTGAGATGAAATTAGAGTGTACTATAAAAGGAAAGGTCTCACCCGAGTAATGAAGCTGAAGGGTTGTCATTCCACACGTGAAGTCTCTGGACACAGTCTGAGGTGAAGCATGTTGAGGTGGCAATGGTTGCGTTGGTTAGGTTGTGATCGGTGGATGCAATATTATTTGGTATGGATTGGGAGACGCATACGGGAAAGTGGGCCCTATCCAAGGGTTCCAGGACTGGGGGAAGTAGGGGCTCTATAGTGGAGATGTGAGGTTCCTGCTGTCTTAGGGTGCAAAAAGACAATCGATAGTTAATGTTATCATCACATTATTTGTTAATTGGGTTAACTTTGAAAAGTCCTTTTGTTATGGTTTGCTGTACAGTATCCAGTATCTTGTATATAGCTGTGCTATTGGATGCTTCTAATCTGCTTGGTCTAGGCTTTTGAGAGAGTCCGCATATCAAATACACAGCCTATATATTAAAAAGATTCAGTTTGTGTTTTGAGAAACTTTGATTAACTACTGATTTATATGTCTACATTTTGCTAGGAGTGTACATAAACACCATTCCCACCACCAAAAGACTGTGACCCATCCCTCCCACCCACTCCCACCCCCCACTGGCCCAGGAAGCTGCATGTCTACCCCTCACCACAGGGTTTTTACTTTGGTGCCCTAGGCAGATTCTTCTAATGCTTCTCTCACGTGGTCTAATGAAAGTCTTACTGTTTATGTTCTGCTTTTCCCTCTCACTTCTGACCCTAGGTCTAAGAATAATTCAAAGCATCTGAAGGCATGGAATAAGCATAGACCTAAGCTTTTCTTTTGCAGGATGGGTATACTATATGAGCCAGACATGAGTTGCTAAGGACACAAGAAGAAAGAGGGTTTCCCTCGACTGAGAATTTCCTCGGTGGCCCTAGAACAGGGCAGGTGTTCCTGAAATCAACCGTGTACAAATTCTTAATTAACATCTGGAAAGCCATCCCATCTTCGGCACAAGTAGTTCAGCTCTGACTACAGTAGGTTCCCATTCCTGGTCTGAGGTATGATCTTCACAGGTAGCCTGACTTTTCTCTGGACTTGAAGAAGTCCAAGGGTTTTAATCAGCTGGAGGAAGGGGGTATACTTTCAGAATCCTAAGAACAGCTGACATGACAGATCATGCTCTTCTAGGAGAGAAATCAAGAGTGTGACGTTTCCGAGCTCTGCCAGAGGCAAAGTCACCTACACATGTTTTTGTTTGCTTGTTTTTAATTTTTTTTAATCTTTATTTATTGCATAGAGATAGCTAGAAATCAAGACGGATGGGGGAGATAGAGAGGGAGACAGACAGAGACACCTGCAGCACTTCACCACTTCAAGCACTGCTTCACCACTCGCAAAGCTTTCCCCCTGCAGGTGAGGACCACGGACTCGAACCTGGGTCCTTGCGCATTGTAATACCTGAGCTCAACCAGGTGCGCCACCACCTGGCCACTCCTACACATATATTTGTTTCTGCTTTTTCCTAGGGGCCCACCAGCTTTGGCTGTCACTTCCCTCTCCTCTGCTCCTGCTCTCATAGGAAGCTGGATTCATTTTTGTTTGTTCTGTTTTGTTTTAAATTAATTGACTTTATTTCTTAGCACAGTATTAGGTTTACGAAAAATGTTAGCAAAGTATAGAGAGTTCTCATCTTGCTACTATCACATACTCTTCCCCTGAGCTTCTCCGCTTACTAAAGAACTGCCTCAGTATGATGTGCTTATTATGTTTGAGAAATCAGTATGGATCCATTATTATTAGTCAAAGTTCGTAATTTAATCAGTGCTCATTCTTGGTGTTTTATACTTTCATGGGTTTTGATCAATGCGTAATATTCTGTTTGTCATTGCATTGTCATAAAGAATAGTTTCAGTGCTCCAAAGATTCCCTGTGCTCTAATCCCTGGAAATCACTTACTTTTTTATTGCCTTTATAGTTTTATCTTTTCTCAGAACAAGTGAAACTTTAAGTTACTGAATCTTTTCAGATTTTCCTCTTTCACTTACCAATATGCGTTTAAAGCTTCTCTGTGCCTTTTTTTATTTGACAGCTCATTTGTTTTTCTTACTGTGCTAACAGCGCTTAGCAAGAGATCTTAGCAAAAATTTTAGACATCTGCTATGGTTTCTTTGGTTTTGAGTAAGAGAAAAGGGTGGAGACACAATAAGAAATAGTAATAATTACTTTAAAAATATTTTTATTAGTTAATAGTGATTTACAAGATTGCAAAGGAAATAGGGGTATAACTCCACATCACTTCCACCACCAAAGTTCTGTGCCCCCATCCCCTCCAATGATCACCACCGTAATTCTCCCATGCTCATAGATATAAATAGACCATATATAAATATATATTTTCTTAACAGTAACAATTTCTTGGGTTTTGTTTGTTTGTTTTGGTTTATTTATTTTGGATAGAGACAGATAAGCTGAAAGGCAGAGACTAAGAGGGAGAGAGAAAGAGAGGCACCTGCAACACTGATTCATGACTTACAAAGATTCCCCCTGCAGGCCGGGACCTGGGGCGTGACCCTGGGACCTTCAGCACTATAGTGTGCTCAGCCAGGTACACTGCCACCCAGCCCGTAAGAGTAACAATGTTTGAATGAACTTCTTGGAGATAGCGGGATGTTTGAATTCACTTCGCTAGGTATTTTCTGTTTTAATTTTCCTAATGACCACAAATTGCTGTTCCTATTTTGCCATGTTTAGTAAAAAGTTAGTAATGTTTGTGATATCAGCTTCTAAACTTGTGTGTGGAATGTGTGCCCCAGGCCAAAGCTTCGCTTTACCCTGTACTTACTGTAATACGTGCAGTGTCCTTTTCATTAAATTCACCTTAATGTCTCTAGTAAGTTCTATTATGAGTTATTCCTGAATTCTTGAAGATGGTTGGCATGTCCTTAAAAAGCTAGATTGGATGGCCACGGTCCCTCCTGTTTCTGTAGTTCTTTGTTTTTGGACAAAGCACATTTGCTGAGCTGCCATATAAACACGCACGAGTGCCCGCTTTCTGTTTATAATGCTCGTGTGATGCTGAACGACTCCTTGTGCTCCACTGTTGAATCTGAACCCTGACTCCTCCTCCTCTGCCCTCCCCTAAATAAATCGTGGGTGGTGACAAGGGAAAGATTCACAGAGCAACATTTAGTGAGCATCTACTATGTGCCAGGCCCTTTACAGTTTGTTACCTGGTTCATTAGCTGTGTTTTAAAAAGCCAAGTGATAGAGACACGAGTCTCAGAGAAGTGAACTCGCCCACGTTACCCAGCTCGTTTGTACCAGAGCCTCACTCAACATGCAGTTCTCTAGTTCAGTCTAAAGCCTATGCTCTTTGTACTTTACCAAACTGCACCGTGCATGGAGACTGTGTTTTACATGAGGTGGAAACTTGCTCTTCAAAATGTGACTCGTGGACTGGAATCACCTGGGAGCTTGTTGGGAAGCACAGTGTTGGGCCTCAAGTCACACCCACTGCACCAGAAAACACATTCAAACAAGACCCTCCACTGATTAGTTAGCACAAGTAACTTTAAGGGTCACCGATGTAGAGAAAACAGCAGAACGGACTTGTTAACTGAAGGTACTGACTGGGAGTTGTGGCTGGTGGGAAAATTGGCCTAAGACATCCCCCTTGCCTATCTTTTTGTTGAGTCCTTTCTTCAGTTGTTATGTCTCCCCCTGTAAGCATGCTTGACTACTAACACACATTAGTCTGACCTTCTTTCAGAATATAGTTGGTCCCCAACATAGGATGGATCAAATTAAAATGTTTCAACCTGGTGGAAAAGCGATACGTGCTCAGTAGAAACCTTACCTTCAAATTTGGAAAGTTCGATCCTTCCCTGGGTTGGCTGTATGCAGTGTGCTAACCTTTCAGGACCCTGTGCTGTGGATTCACATTCCCACTCAGGTATGTGGTCATGAAGGTGAATGGCCCTAGGCTCTGTTGCCAGAATTTTTTTTTAAATTTTTTTATTTATTCCTTTTGTTGCCCTTGTTTTATTGTTGTAGTTATTATTGATGTCATTGTTGTTGGATAGGACAGAGAGAAATGGAGAGAGGAGGGGAAGACAGAGAGGAGGAGAGAAAAACAGACACCTGCAGACCTGCTTCACCGCCTGTGAAGTGACGCCCCTGCAGGTGGGGAGCCGGGGGCTCGAACCGGGATCCTTCCGCTGGTCCTTGTGCTTAGCGCCACCTGCGCTTAACCCGCTGCGCTACAGCCCGACTCCCTGTTGCCAGAATTTTAAAAGATGACAGCCTCAGACTGACTAGTTCAACTTACATTATTGTTGTTGTTATTATTATTTTTTAACTTAAAATTTCAAGTTTCAATGGGATTACTAGGGTATAACCCCATCCTGAGTTGGGGAAGATCTTTACTTGGCATGACAAGCCTAGATGTTTTTATTCTCCATGGTCTTCCAACTTGTAGAATCTAAGGAGACCAAGTGACTCTGAATACTATGTCCTCTAAACCTGAGAGCAGTGCCCCTACTTTGCTCCACACTGCTAATCAGGCATGGTCTAAGTGATGGCTCTTCTAAATTTACCATTTGTGTTGCGTCTGCTAAGTAGGCATGAAAAAGAACGTTCCGATGTGTGCTTGGCTGAGGGAAGTAACAATGTGAGGGCAATTTTCTCAGTCTTCTCATTCCCTTTGGTGGTACTTAATGGGTTGTGGCAAGAGCTCTGACTTAAGTCTCCTGCCTAGATGTTCTCCACTATGTGTTTACCTCTGTGAAGAGTATGGGATGGAGGAGAGAGACGGAAAGACGCCAGAGCACCAATTCATCGCCCATAGAGACATAGTGCTTTCATTCATGCCCAGGCTTCAAACCCGTGAGCAACCTGTGTGCTCTACTGCTGAGGCAGCTACTGGTCTCCGAGTTGTATGAATTCTTTGTACATCTCGGACTATTAGCCTCTTGCCACATATGATATGTAAATACGTTCTCCGTGTCGGTAGGTTGCTCTCTGGCTTTTGTGGTACTTCCTTTCTAAGGACAAAAGCCTCTTCATTTGATGTAGTCCTATTGATTTATTTTTGATTTTGCTTCCTTTGCCATTAGAGTTGTCAGAGATTTTGCAGTCAATGTGCAGAATTAAATAGCCTACATTTGCTTCTATGTGATTTTATGGTTTCGGATCTTATAGCTAAGTCTTTAAATCATTTTTTGAGTTAATTTTTGTTGTGTTAAGTATTTTCATATTTTTGCATGTGGCTGTCCATTTTTTTTTAATTTCTTTATTGGGGGATTAATATTTTACAGTCGACAGTAAATACAATAGTTTGTACATGCATTAACATTTCTCAGTTTTCCACATAATAATACAGCCCCCACTAGTCCTCTGTCATCCTTTTCCAGGACTTGTACTCCCCCCCATACCCCAGAATCTTTTACTTTGGTGCAGTACACCAACTCTAGTTCAGGTTCTATTTGTGTTTTATCTTCTGATCTTGTGTTTCAACTTCTGCCTGAGAGTGAGATCATCCCATATTCATCCTTCTGTTTCTGACTTATTTCACTTAACATGAATTTTTCAAGGTCCATCCACGATCGGCTGAAAACGGTGGTCACTATTTTTTATAGTTGTTGTAGTTATTATTCTTATTATTAATGTCATTGTTGTTAGGACAGAGAGAAATGTAAAGAGGAGGGGAAGACAGAGAAGAGAAAGACAGACACCTGCAGACGAGCTTCACCACTTGTCAAGCGACTCACCTGCAGGTGGGGAGCTGGGGCTTGAAGCGGGATCCTTAGCCAGTCCTTGCATTTTGGTCCACGTGCGCTTAACCCACTGCGCTACCGCCCGACTCCCGGTTAATAAGATTCTTAAGATGTGCCCATTTCTCCTAGGTTGTCCAATTTGTTTGCATATAAGTGTTCATGGTCATCATTTATATTTTTATATTTCTGTGATATCTATTGCAATTTCATCTTTCTTTCCTGATTCTTTTATTAAGAGCATCTGTCCCTCTCTTTGTTTAGATAAGGACTTGTGCATTTCCTTCATTCTTTCAAAGAAAGATCTCTTGATTTTGTCACCCTGTACTTTTGGCTTCTGTTTCACTTATTTCCACTCTATTTTTTAGATTTTATTTATTTATTCATGAGAAAGATAGCAGGAGAGAGAGAAAGAAAGAACCAGACATGACTGGTACATGTGCTGCCGGGGATTGAACTCAGGACCTCATGCTTGAGAGTCCGATGCTTTATCCACTGTGCCACCTCCCAGACCACTCTATTTTTTCCATCCTCCTCCTGACTTTTGGTTCCATTTGTTGTCCTTGTTCTGGTGCCTTCAAATGTGAGGTTAGATTGATTGGAATTTCTCTTGTTTATTGACATGGAGCTACTTTGCTAATATTTTATGTACTTACTATTTGCTGGCAAGAGAGACACACATTTCAGCACTTCTTGTGAAGCTTTCCCCATGGTTGGGGACTGGAGGCATGAGTCAGGGTCCTTGCACATTGCAACCTGTGCGCTCAACCAGATGCACCACCACCTGGCCCCTGAATTTTATTCTTCTGAAAAATTTTTTATAAACTACTTTATTTTTTTAATTTTTATTGTCTTTATTATTTTTTAAAGATTTTATTTATTTATTAATGAGAACGATAGGAGGAGAGAGAGAAAGAAAGAAAGAACCAGACATGACTCTGGTACATGTGCTGCCAGGGATTGAACTCAGGACCTCGTGTTTGAGAGTCTGAAGCTTTTATCCACTGCTCCATCTCCCAGACCACTTATTGTCTTTGTGTATTGGACAGATACAGCCAGATGTCAAGAGGGTAGGGGAAGACAGAGACACCGACAGCCCTGCTTTACCCACTGCAGGTGCTTGAACTCGGGTCCTCGCATATTGTAACATGTGCACTCAACCAGGTGTGCCACCATCCAGCCTCCTAATTTTGGTTTTTCATCAAAGATCATTTAAATACAATGATAAGTCTGTAGTTCTATGACTGTCTTATAATCACGTTCACACAAGTAGTTTTAGTACCCACATCCCCACTGCCTTTTATAATAAGATTCACACTAAGGCATGTAATTTTAGCCTTACGCTCTTCTTCCACTAGCTAATGGTACACTAGCAATTTCCAGTCTACAGCCAAAGTTTAAGAATGAGAGTTGCTCTCGTAGATCTAGGGAATCTGAAAGCACCCTAATTGAGTGCTATGACTAAGGATCCTCACACATTGGCTACATGACTACAGTACAAAGTTTTGTCTTTTTTTTTTTTGGACAGGATAGAGAAACACCTCCAGATCCGCTTCACCACTTCTGAAACCAACCTCCCCGGCAGGTGGGGGCTCAAACTGGGATCCTTGCACGGGTCCTTGTGCTTACTCCAGTGTGCCACCACCAGGCCCCCTGAGTTTTATTCTTAATACTGTGTCTCATAGGATCTGGTGGCTTGCCTTTCATTTTTATTATTCTAGAGGTAGATATTTGTCCATAGATTTCTTCACTGGTACAAGTATTATTTAGGCATATGTAGTTAAGTCTCCATGTGTTTGAGATCTTCAGATTTTATTTTGTGCTTCAGTTCTATTGATAGTTTCATACCACTGTGGTCAGAAAAGATGCTTGCTATGATTTCAAGAATCATTTACTTCCTGTAATGTACTTGGGGCAAGTCGGCTCTCTACCTAGTTATGTATTTATCGTGGTATACAAAGTTTGTGTTCGTAGGTTTTTCTTTTCAAGCAGAAAATCTTTCAACATTTTAGGGCAGGTCTGGCAGTGAAAATTTTCATTTGTGGGTGTTCTGGTTTTTATTTTTTTAGTTTTTCCAGAGTACTGTTAGCTCTCGCTTATGATGGCGCTGTAGATTGAACCTGGGACCTTTGGTGCCTAAGGCATTATACCATCTCCTCAGGGGGAAAAATATTTCTCCATCATATTCAAAAATATATATTTTTTTTAAGGAAGGCTGGGCAATGGTGCACATATTACCATGTGCAAGGACGAAGCTTCTCAAGTGGTGAAGCAGGTCGCAGGTGTCTATCTCCCCTGCGCCTCTCAATTTCTCAGTTCTATTTTTAAAAGAAGTCATTTAACAATAATGCATTTTGGCATGGGTCTTTTTTTGCACTTAGAAATATGGGTGTTCTGTTAGCTTCCAGGACATTTGTAATTTTCCTCCTTTTGAGTCATTAATGGAATTTTATCTTTAGTTTCATCATTCCTTGTTCTGTGAGATCAGTCTTGTTTGCTATATGCTTCCATGAAAGTTTTCATTTCGGGGGCTGGTTGGTAGTGTGGCGGGTTAAGTGCAAGGACCAACATAAGGATCCCGGCTCCCCACCTGCAGGGGGCTTGCTTCACAGGTGGTAAAGCAGGTCTACAGGTGTCTATCTTTCTCTCCCCTTCTGTCTTCTCCAAGGGCAACAAAAGGGAAAAAAAGTGGTCACCAGGAGCAGTGGATTTGTAGTGCAGTTGTTCTCCCAAGTGGCCACTCGATCAGTTTAACTTAAAGTGAGCATCTTTGACTTTATTTTAATAACTACTAGCTGCCTTAAGTGCTCAGGGGTTCCTGATTTGAGCCTTGCGACTATCTCTACAGCTAGAACCCGACATACGACACGATAGTGTGCTGTTTCTGTTCTCCTAACTCCTTTAATGTAGGAGTAGGTAAGTCATGTTGTTACCAGCATCCTAGAAACTACTATGTTCAGAGCTCTTAGAATGAAAATAGAAAACCTATATTCTTACTGAGGTAGCATGTAGATTATTTCGAATTGCAGGAAACCGAGAAACAACAGATGAGAGACTCATCTTCCTTGTAGCAGCAGAGTGTAGAACTGCTTTCGAAATTGACCTGTCTCCTTCAGAGATAACTTCTATGGTGGTCGCGCAAGAATCCCTGGAGATGAAAGCCTGCTCCCAACATAGCTGATACTAGGAAATCAGGGAGTTTTAGTCCATTTGCTCCACAATAGTTTATTATAAAACTTTTATATATAAAATAAAATAGAAGAAAGTTATGTGTCACACTGAAAGCATACAGAGATTTGAGAAAACTGACCAGCCATGATGGAGTGACTTATCACTGGTAAGTACAACAGAAGCTCATAATAAAAAATAACTTTAAAAATACAAAATCTGTACATCACAGTAGAAGGAGCCGAGGGCAGCCGTCTCAGATGGCACAGGTCTGGCGCATTTCAGCTTGCAGGACCATCTCTTCTTTCCTCAGAGGGAAAGTGTCAATGAGGTTGAAGAGGGCCACAGGGGTCACCAGGGAGACATATCGCTCCTTATCCATGCCATGCTTATCCACCAGCACCATACTGAAAGAGTAGAGGGGGATTCGAAGTAACAGCCTAGGGCACATGAGAAAGAGAAGAGAAACTCTGTTAAACCTATTCAGCTCCCCAGGAAGTTGACTAAAAGAGTGGTGAGGCAACCTTTCAAGAACATGACCCAGCTCTTAAGTACACATCTTCCCATTCTACAGAGTGACGTGGACAAGGAACCAAGCCAGTGGTCTGCAATCAGAACTGTCACCTCAGCACACAGATACTAAAGTAAGTAGGCCTACCAAACTGCCAATTGATTCAAAGTAATCCTCTTGTGGACAGCAAATGTATTTACAAAAATGAGTGGCAGAAGAATCACTATGAAAACAACCATATCATCAGAGGGTTAGTGGAGACATCTAATGTTACAATGTGCAAGGCCCTATCTACTGGGTCAGATGTCTCTAATAAAGTCTGCTGTGTAATGTAGACTGAGCAGTTGTACCCATGTGTCAACAACTATAGTGTTTTCCTTTAGAAATGAGGGTATGTAGTCCTTTCCAAACAAAAGCTAAGGAAATTCATCAGCCTGCTGAAGAAAGTTCTTTGAGTGTATGTGAATGGATGCTAATTAATGGCCTAAGAATATCAGAATACCTCAGTGGTAAAGAGGAAATTTCTAGTCAAAGAAAATTCTGTAATAAGATAATTCCATTTTAAACTAAAAGCAAATTAACAGTAATCCAATAACTTGGAAATACTAATGCAGAGAACCACACTAATCACTGCTAATTGTTTACCTGCCTCCAACGGGTAAGCAGAACTGCAGGTGTCTCTCCATTAATAATATATCATAAGGGGCTTGGTACAAAGCATGACTTTCCTAACAGTAATTCGGGCCCATCTACATACTCTTGGAACGTTAACTTTTGTAAGGAAACAAGTAGATAACAGAACACCTGATACTCCCACCCTATCCAAAATCAAAACTATGAGGGAGTCGGGTGGTAGTGCAGCGGGTTAAGTGTAAGGATCCCAGCTCCCCACCTGCAGGGATGAGATAAAATTAAACTAGCATTGCTAAATTATACCTCAGGCAAGGGTGTTAAAAATTTCTCTGAGGAGACTGAAAACATTCTAACCAGACAAGAAAATGTTTAGTTTCTGAATTACAGACGCAATTCCTGAAATGTCCATTTGCCAGGAGCCACAAACTTTTTTTTTGGAGATTGATTACCTTTTGGCCACTGAATCCTCTCTAATGCACCACTCCTCTGATTAGGAACACCCTGGTTCTGGCTTTATAAGGATTACCAAAAGAAAATGCAGATCTAGACAAGTGCCCTCCAAACATAGCCAGGAATTGTGCAGGTCCTTTCTAAATACTCTCCCACCCTCTAAGAAAGACATGATCCAGAAAATAAGTGTGTCTAGAGGAGCACTGATTTCAGAACCACATGTCTTCCTACCTGAGCTGCAGAGCTAGGGACGGAGGCATTATCTTGGCTCCTATCCTGCCGATGAGGGTCGGGAACACACCTACGAGCTCTACCACGGTGATGTGTCGAAGATCCAGACCACACTGTGCTTGCTGGGAAAATGTAGTAGAGGAGGTGTGAGCATGGTTGTAGAGGAGAGAATCCCAAGTCTACTATCAGGCGGACCATCTGTTGGGGGACATTTAGTTGCCACTCCAGGCTTTCTAGTGGCTGTGAAGCAGTCCTAGGATTGTGACACCACCACCCAAGAACGGCAATAGGAAACAAAAGGATAGGATAAATCAAGCTAAAATGAGAATTGGTGAATTAGAGCATCAAACTTTTTACTCCGATTCCATAGAAACACTCTCATAGGAGGCCAGAAAGGTTAAAAAAAAAAATCTAGAAATAGATGCATCAGTTAAGATAATAAAGATCTAAAGTCAAACCTTTCCTTAAAAGTCTCAAGGTAAAATTTATGTTAGTAACAAAAATCAAATGTTTTATTTTTATTTTAATGAGAGAGCCCTGCTGTGGGGGATTGAACCTGGGACTCTGGAGCCTTAGGCATGGAAGTCTTTTTTCCACAATCGTCCTGCTATCTGACATCAAATATTTTATATAGCTACTTGACTAGTAAGTATATGAAACAGGATAGACTAGGGCAGTGATCAGCAGACAGTTTCTATCGAGAGACAGACAGTAAATATTTTGGTTTGGTTTCTGTGCCAATGCAGGAACAGCCAGAATGGCTATGTTCCCATAACGTTTTACAAAAATGGGCAGTTGGCCACAGTAGGTCCATGTATTTGTCAACACAGAGAACCAGCAAGCTGTGGGGCTTACTCATTTTCCTATGGGCTAAAAATCAGTCAATGTATAAGCAGGTATTATAGTCTGGAAAGGTCAGTGTCACACAAATTAGAGTTGTATGCACTTCAGTGACCTCAGAGTGAATCACCAACTGAGACAAGGGTCTGGAAGGTAACAGAGACACAGTGAATTTGGTTTCTCTCAAGGAAGCCTAACCCTTTTTTTTTTTTTGGTATGGGTTTTTAGAACTCATGGGAAGTCCTTCAAGTACATGAAAACCTGCTATTTGTTTAAAATGTGATTTGTCATTTCATATGATAGCCTTTGATTAAACTATAATTGTTGTAAACACTTCATTCTCTTCACTGCCATAAATGAGTCCCAGCATGCACCCTGATTCTTGAGCAAGATTCAGTCAGGCTGGCCACTCTTTCAACTAAATTCTAATCTGACAGATTTCTAGTTTATTCTTTCCCATTTCTGAGGCATTGGTTCCCTTCAACTTTTAAGGTACTCAGAAACCACTTAGAATGTACATTTCAACAAGACTTCCTGTTACCAATCAGCTGCTCCAGTGTTTAACGTCTGGAACCTTTTTCATGGCTTTCCTAGATTTCTTCTCCTAGCTCTTTAATAGTCATACAAGAATCTAAAATAGTGTATCCAAGTGACTCTTTGAAATAAGGCTGGGCCTGGGTGGTGGCACACCTAGTTGAGTGTATGAACAAATCCCAGGTTCAAGCCCTTCAACCCCACCTGCAGGCAGAAAGCTTCATGAGTGGTGAAGCAGGTCTACACATATCTTTCTTTCTCTCTCCCCCTCCGTCAATTTCTGTTTGTTTGTTTTTTTAATTTACCGTTGTTAAGACAGAGAGGGGAAGAGAAAGATGGGCCCCTGTAGGTGGGGAGCCCGAGACTCAAACCAGGAACCTTGCGCTTCATGCTACGTGCGCTTAACCTGCTGAGCTACCGCCCGAGACTCCCCAATTTCTCTCTATGAAGTCAAGAGTCCACTTGCATATATCCTCAACTAGAGAGGTAGGTCAGCAGGAGATTATACTCTAGAGGTTATTTAAGTTCATGCTCATCAATTCTGGTGGCCTGAAATCAAATATGAGTTCCTTGTGACCAAGCACTGAATGACCTGTTTCCGTAACAGGTTTTATATATATATATATATGTATCTTTAATCTATTTTCATCTATTTACTAAGTTACCTTACCTACTTATATTAAAAACATGAACAGGCTGTGCCTTGATTCCCTAATCAAGTTGGTCTGGGAGGTGGTGCAGTGATAAGGCTTTGGACTCTCAAGCTGGAGGTCCTGAATTCGGTCCCCGGCAGCACATGTGCCAGAGTGATGTCTGGTTCTTTCTCATTAATAAAGAAATAAATAAAAATGTGTAGCTTCCAATCCACTAGGTCTGAGATGGGACTTTGAGAATAAGCACGTCTAACAAGCCCACAGGTGACATCCATGCTACACTAATAATGTCACTTTGATAACCAGACAAAAAGCTGCTTGTCGTGCTCTGTAGGCATTGGGGACATTCTCTGGGGCCCAAGGGCTCCTGAACTCTCCTCATCTTGAGCAGACAACTGATGGATCACCGCCAGCCAGGCATATCCTGGACAAGTTCAACAGAGACAATTGTTCTTTGGCTGGGCCTGGTCAGAATGTCAATTAGGCTTATTTTAGAGGACAAACCCACCTCATTAGTTGCACAATTATTGGGTTAGCTCTGAGGAGTCAATGTTAATTGAGTTGTGTGTCCCAGAACCAGAAATGAACGGGTGGTCACTCTAAAGTGCCACTTCCTGAGGCTCAAAGTAAATGGCTTAGGCACTGAGTTTGGCCTTTGCTTTAAGGAAGTGACACCCCTTCCCCCCAGCCTGGCACCAGGACTCACCTGCAACATTCCCAGCTGCAGCCGGTAGAGAAGGTTTCGGGCTGTGGGTGTGGACACAATGAGGAGTCTCCTTTTCTCATAAAACTGGTCCAGAAGAGCAGCTGCTGATCTGACCCCCACGTTGACATTCATGGCTGTAAGCAGAAGCGGTCAGAGGGAGCAGTAGCAGCTCAATGGCAGAAGTGGTGCCTTGGCCTTTCTCACACAAATTGACAAATGAGTATCAGTGACCAAACTGCATGCATAGAAGGGATGCCTGGCTCCATGTACTGGAGCCAAGGGGTTCAGCCACTGATGGGGGTGGGAGGCGCACACATACCTGCACAGGTGGGCTCTGTGCCTGACCATGCCAGGTTGGACTGACACACTCGGGCGGGGCTGCCCTGCAGCTCGTAGCCCCCAATGCAGGAGAACTCGCAGGTGGCCCCATAGTTGTCCCCATCACTGGAGCACTTCATGTAGCCATTCTCCGGGGCGTTGAGTTTGCCACAGCGTCTGACTGTAGGGACGCAAGCCAGAGGGACTCAGTAAGCAGGGCAGGTTAGGGAGGGAGGGAGCGGCTATCTGGCCAGGGGGTAGACCTTGCTTTGGAGGATCCGACATTGAGATAAACTGGTTTAGCGCACACACCAGCCCCTACCCCCTTTACAAATGAAGATGCTGGATTCGGGGAAAAAAGTTTGATAAATGGACAGTAGTTAGTAGCTTAAGTCTTGAGGCATAAAATTAACCTTTAACATGTTTTTATTCCCCTGGGCCAGGGAGCTAGTTCAACAGTAGAGCACAGGACTTGCCTGCCTGCGGCCATAGATTCAGTCCCCAGCGCTGCCATAGGCCACATCCAAGCAGTTCTTTCCTCTTTCTCTCTCTTAGAAAAGTAAATAAGGAGCCCCTGGCTCCCCACCTGTTGGGGAGTCGCTTCACAGGTGGTGAAGGAGGTCTGTAGGTGTCTGGTTTAGCGCACACACCCACAGGAGTGGCCAAGTTACGGGGACAGCCAGCTGTGGACTTGTGTGAGGCCGGCTTCCTGCTCTCTCCAATTCCTTACATCGTCTACCAGCACGGAGCCTTGTATGGGTGTGTATTGTGGTCTCTGAGCATTAGGAGGGCAAGATCCCCTAGCCTGATCACCAGAGACTCAACCCAATCTCAGAGGGCTCATGCTCCAGGGCCAGCCTCCCTCTGCCCTTCTAAATATGCAGAGTGGGGGGGGGGGGTCAATCAACAGCATTCTAGTATTCTTACCTCTTACTTTAACTCGAAATTTACAAGTGCCTTTGTTCTCCGCTCTGTCATAGACAGTGTACTGGATCCTGTGGTCTCCCTCTGGAAAATTCGAGCCTGGGGGGAGGCCCTTTAGAATAACACTTAAAAGAAGGGAAACACCAACAGTAATCACTATGGGCATTCGCTGAGCACCCACTCTGCACAAGACGTGGGGGATACTAAGAGGCAGCCAGAAGGCTGGGTTCACTAAAACAGATTTCTTTTTCTACTTTTGGAGGATTTATTTTATTGGGGGGAGAGGGCTAATGATTCACAGGACAGTTGGCACATGGGTAGAATTTCTCACCTCACCATGATAGGTGTCTGCAAAACACTTTCACCACCCAACTTGGATACTTTTACACCATTTTGCACCAGGACCCCAAAGCATGCCACGCCGCACGCTCTCCTTCCTCAGAGTCCTTTGCTTTGGGGCAAGAAACCAAACCCACTTGTACTTTGATTCTCCTTTCTGTTCTAGGGTCTTTAGTTCCGCCTACAAGTGAGATCACTGTGCATTCATCCTTCTCCCCGTATTACCGCACTTCACGGAGTCCTTCCCCCACCCAAAGAGATCTATGTACACCTAGAAACCAACTCCAGAGCTTTTTGGGAAAGCGGCTGGAGAGCAGAGCATGGCAGTTCACACTTCTCTAACTAGAAGTCCTGGAGAAGACTGAGAATCCAGGGCCCAAGTCTCCCTCCAATTCCACCTTGGGTGGGGGGGCTCACAGTTGAAGTCACTGCAATGTGGGCCCTCAACAGGTGCTGGGTGACATAAGCTCTGTAAAGTGCCCAGAACTGTGGTTGGCATACGTAGGGTTTATGTATGCACAAAGAATAATTATCTGCATGGTTCTTAGGTTTGCCTAAGGAATCACAATGAACTTGCCCTTTGCTGATCAAAGGCACCCACAGTGTAGATAGTAACAATAGAGGGCCGGTAATATGAAGAAACTCAAGACACCAAAAGACTAACTCCCAAAGATCACATAGCTTGGATGCCGCTGGTATTCTTGATCTTGCTTATTGGCTAAATCCACCAATCAGTACAGGATGATGAACAAATGCCAGCTGTGCTTTTTCAACACAGATCATTTCTCCTTACTCCACAGTCATTAAGAAAGATGGGTATGTGGTTATAGGGGACTGTTATAATGGCTGCGTGAAATTACCACCACCAGTGAGGCAAGCCTTCCACACCTGGAAGGCAGGCAAGGTGGCTGTTTACAAGCTATGAAGTGAGGAGATCTAGCAGACTGCCAGCCATCCTACCCTTAGAGACGCAGGCCACGGGCCCAAGTGCCTGAATGTTCACAGGAAGCGCAGTCTAAATACACAAAAGCCTGAACAGAATCACACTCCAAGTGCAAATGCCTGCTAACCTTTGGGAGGATCTGTGAAGAAGGGCGTTCATGGGAAGCATGCGTCTCAGCCTAGGACATAAGAGCTCTCTCTCCTGGGAGGGACTAAGAGAACCAAGACTTGGGTCAGGCGACAGGCCCCTTCCTGGGCCGGCAAGCAATCAGGGCGATTCTGTCCCTGGGTTTACCAGGTGACATCCCCTCACTGCCACCTCTTCCCCACCACCTTTTTCTTACTTCTCTGCTTCCCTTCAACAATACTTAGCAACATGACTGACTACATGCTAGGCAGGGTTCTGAAGAGAAGGTAGTAAATACATTTCAGTATAGAGAGGCACAAAATACACACAAGACAAAGTGAGGCAGATGGTGACACCAACTTGGGAGAAAAAAAAAAAAACAAGGCATGAATGGAGAATTGCTGGAAGAATCCCGCCCCAGGTCTGAAAGCAGAAACAGACCGACAGTGGTAGACTTCCCTCGCAGAGTGACACATTTTCCAGGAGGCAGACTCGTGCCAGCTGCCCCGCTGCACTTACTCTGTTAGAATGCCATCTGCTGTGTCTCTTCCCTCGGGGGTCTCCCAGTTCACCCGGACTGTCAGCTTATTGGGCTCAGCAATGCGTTCCTTCACACTTGGGCACTTGATTCGGGGAGGTTCCATATCTACAAACAGAGCCAAATCACTCTCACCATCACCAAGAAATGCCTTGTCAGCCACAGGTTCAGTATGCAGGATCTGATGTGCTCAAAACTTGAGATGTTTCTCTTTAAAAAAAATTTTTTAAATTTATTTTCCCTTTTGTTGCCCTTGTTGTTTAACACTGATGTGGTTATTGATGTCGTTGTCATTGGATAGGACAGAGAGAGGAGGGGGAGAGAAAGACAGACACCTACAGACCTGTTTCACCGCTTGTGAAGCGACTCCTCTACAGGTGGGGAGCCAGGGATCGAACCAGGATCCTTACACCAGTCTTTGCGCCACGTGCTCTTAACCTGCTGCACCACCGCCTGACTCCCGTTTCCTTTTTTTTTTTTTTTTTTTTTTTTTGAAGGCTTCTCTCACCCTTCTCTTAATCTTACCTCTTCTCTTGTGCTGAGATTTGGTGACTGAGTGTTCACTTATGTGTGGCTAGACCTACAATCAGCTGCCCTTGCTACATATCCTGTAGGGTAATTTGTTCTGCACAGCCGTTTCCTCACCTTGCTTCCATACGCTGCCTACTGGCAGGGCAATATGTTATTGTCTGGGGAGATGCTGTCATGGCTGGAAAGTTTACAGCCTGCTAAGGAATTCCATCACATGAAATAAGTCACGAAGTAGAAAGTGGCCCAGCTCCAGGTGAATAATGCTGAGGCTTTTAGGAGCCCCCCCCCCCGCCCAACACATACCCGATACTCTCCGTTTATAGAAGTAGAAACAAACTCACAGAAGAACAGCAGTGAGCGCTGAGCTCCATCAGAACACTCGCACTGCCCACCCCAAGAGGGCTGTCTCCTCTGGCTTCCTCAAGTACTACTGTCCCCTAATCTCTTCAAACAGTGGTCTGAGTCCACCTGCCCCTCTAACACTTCGTGTTCTAGGTACAAGTCTACCTTGACTCTGGTCCTCCAAGGTTTCCCGAGTTCCCCCAAAGAGTTTCTCTACTTTATAAGAGAATGTTTGCCCCCTCACTGTCAGGCAGGAGTTCATGAGCACCAGAAATGAATGAGATACTGCTTCTCCACTGAGTTAGGCTTCACCTTATTATAACTAAGATGAAATCACAAGAAAGGGAAGTTCCAACTTTTGAAAATTCTACTTGGGTGGAGGCTGAGGTGTGCTGACTCCTATCTGGGGGAGATGTAGAAACTGTATGTACCCCTGGGACACCAACAATCCATTAAGTCAACATTTCCTCCAGCCAGGTGGTGGCATACCTGGCTGAGTGCATCTGTTATAATGCACAAGGACCTGGGTTCAAGCCTTCAGTCCCCACCTGCAGGGGGAATGAGTGGTGAAGCAGTGCTACAGGTGTCCCTCTCCTCTGCCTTCTCCCCCCTTCCATCTCAAGTTCTGTCTCTATCCATTAATAAGTAAAAATTAAACTAAAAAAAGTCAGTCTACACCTGAGATAGTAAATACTAAGTTCACACATCATGACTTGCTCTGTTTTATGTACCAATGGATAATGATGTAGATGCCTCTACAACCTGAGTGAAAAATAAATGCTACTTGATTCTGTATCACAAACAACTGAGAGGCTAAACGCACCACATAAAGCTTACATTTTCTTCTGCAGATTGTCTGATAATAACGTTTCATTTTTATTTAGAGTAAGAAATTTGATTTTGGGGGGTGGGCGAGCGGTAATGCAGCAGGTTGGGCGCACATTGTGTTAAGTGCAAGGACAGGCTTAAGGATCCCAGCTCCCCACATGCAAGGGGATCGCATTACAAGCAGTGAAGCAGGTGTGCAGGTGTCTTATCTTTCTCTCCCCCTCCTCTCTCCATTTCTCTCTGTCCTATCCACAACAATGACAGCAATAACAACAACAATGATAAACAAGGACAAAAGGGAAAAAATGGATTTGTAGTGCACTGAGTCTCAGAGCTTCCCAAAGCCAGTTTCTTCTACTTAGATGACTGTGATCTGCCAAAACTAGACTAGTACTTCATCAGCAGTGCTCTCCCAAAATAGAAACAAGAAAAGAACAGTATCTACACAGATGGTCAGGGACAGAGCATACCATTTTCTACAACAGACAGACTTCTATGCCAGAGGCCTGAAGGCCTCACAGCATCCAGTTCCTGGCACCACCATAACACAGAGCTGACATGTGGTCCCATCAAAACAACTGCTGTGGCCTGGGAAGTAATACAGTGGGTGAGGCACTGGACCCTCCAGCATGAGGTCCCAAGTTTGATCCTTGGCACTGCATGTGCCAGAGTAATGCTCTTGTTCAATCTCTTAATAAATCGTTCAGAAATATGTATTTTTAAAGACTAGCTCGTGTTTCCTGGACCCTCCTACTTCACCCTGTGCTGAGTACCAACTAACTCTGCATCATTTCACTGACTTTTCACCGCCACCTGCTAGACTAGTGGTTATGGCCCCGACTTGTAGACTGGGAAGCACTTATTCTCTATTGGGATTTCTTTGTGGCCTGCAATTTTAAGATATGGTCACATTTTTATTCAGGGATTTTTAATAAGCCTGACACTTCTGTATGTTTGCCTGCTGCTGACTTAGTGCCTTCTTCCAGCGTCTGTGCACGCACTGCTGTGTGGCCAGCCCCTTCCACAGAACCCCCACAAATCTGGAGCAGCAGCAGCAGGGCTCTGTCAAGTGTCATGCTCTCTCTCTCATCTGAGAAGACCAGCTGGCCTGCACTTGAGCAGATGCTCCAGAAACCTAAAGCTGGTACTACACAGCCACAGCCATCATTGCTTTTGACACGTGATCAAAAATTTCCATAACTGAACAGTTACTATGGAAACACACTGCAATTCCCAGGTGACTCAGGATGCCCCACTGAGCCTGTTACTGTGTGGAACCCCCCAAACGTGGCTTCTGCCCTCTTCATTGGAGATACATGACAAACTATCTTCCTTTGTCACTGCTCTAGGCCCCAGATAAGATCAAATTGATGGGGTTGATAGCCAACAATACTTATACACCTTTCCCATATTTGGGAGCTACTCTCTTCCCTGATCCAGCTTTCTGGCCCTTTTTGTAGCCAGGACACCATCTCCCCAGACAATAACTTGGGCCCACCTGAATATCAGATGTCAGGCTCAGGAAAAAAAAAAAAACACTAGGATAGTCATGGGCCTTTTAGAATATAACTAAAATAGGCCTACTATCTACAAAATGGGAGACCCCCAAATCTTCATCTGCACTATTCCAGCCTTTAGGTTCATGATTAGTCAAAAATTTGTTTGGCTTTATATGTCAACTCTTTTTTTCAGCCACCAGGTTGCTACCATGATGCCAACCAGACTTCCCTGGACAGACGACCCCACCAATGTGTCCTGGAGCCCTGCTTCCCCAGAGCCCCGCCCCACTAGGGAAAGAGAGAGACAGGCTGGGAGTATGGATCGGCCTGTCAACACCCATGTTCAGCAGGGAAGCAATTACAGAAGCCAGACCTTCCACATTCTGCACCCCATAATGACCCTGGGTCCATGCTCCCAGAGGGATAAAGAATAGGAAAGCTATCGGGGGAGGGGATGGGATACGGAGTTCTGGTGGTGAGAATTGTGTGGATTTGTACCCCTCTTATCCTATGGTTTTTGTCAATGTTTCCTTTTTATAAATAAAAAATTAAAAAATAAATAAATAAAATTGGGTATTTGACAAGAGAATAGAAAACATGCAAATGAATATTGCACTGTACTGAAGGATGTCCCTCCACAATGTGTCCACAACAAGCCTTTCCTAGAGGCAACACTTTGGCTTGTACATTAGCTCCAGATAGAGCAACTGAAGCCCATAGGCTTTACCACAAATATTTGCCACTTCGTTATCTCTACTACAAAATGAAAACCGGGGGTTGGGCAGTGGCGAACCCTGGTAAGTGCATATATTACCATGCACAAAGACCTGGGTTCAAGCCACTGGCCTCCACTTGCTGGGGGACAGTTTCACAAGTGGTGAAGCAGAGCTGCAAGCGTCTCTTCTCCTTCTCTATTCCCCTTCCCTCTCAATTTCTCTGTTCTATCAAATTAAAATTTTAAAAATCTTTAAAAAAAATAATTACACCTGTATGTACATAGCTGCATTATTCACAACAGCCGAAGAATGGAGGCAACCTAAATGTCCATCAACAGATAACTGGCTAAAGAAGTTATGGGATAGATATACTCCATGGAGTACTACTCAGAAATTTTAAAAAGACAGTATTGTTCCCTTATAGACAAATGGGCAGAACTGGAAGTAATTGTCCTTAGTAAAGTAAGTAAAGAGGTCAAAGACAACTACCAGATGGCTTTACCCATATGTGGAATCAAAATAACTAATACATGAATTTGAAAGAGAGAGAGAGAGAGAGCAAGCAAGCAAACTATCTCTAAGACTTTGTTAGAACAGTCATGAGCAATGACATAATGATATGGCTGTTTGAACCCACTACATTTCTAGTGGTGTGTCATGGCCTAGGAGGTGGCTCAGTGGATAAGTGTTGGACTCTCGGGCATAAGGACTGAAGTTTGATGTCTGGCATCACATGTGTCAGAGTGATGTTCTGGTTCTCTCTCCCTAATCTCTAAGCAAATAAACCTTGAAAAAAAATAAATAGCAGATCACTTCAGGTTAATGATAGAAGGAAAAGACGATTTAATAGAGCACAGAGAATGGCTATCAAAAATCTCCTAATTTAGCTCCTTTCAGCTAGTATGTAATCATTCTGCATGCGTCTGGGAAGTGGTCCTGTTTCTTTGGCACCACTCAAGATGTGAGAGGAATTTCTAAAATGGACAAAGATTAAAAAATAGAAGCACTGAATTCCACAATGAAAAGCCACCATCATCACCAGAAAGATGCCCTACTAAAAATTTCTACAGAAAGGACCACTAAGGGGGCTGGGCAGTAGCACAGCAGATTACGAGCACGTGGTGCAAAGCGCAAGGACTAGTGGAAGGATCCCGGTTTGAGCCCCCAGCTCTCCATCTGCGGGGGGGGGGGGGCCTTCACAAGTGGTGAAGCAGGTCTGCAGGTGTCTCTTTCTCTCCCCCGTCTTCCCCTTCTCTCTCCATTTCTCTCTGTCCTATCCAGCAACAACATCAGTGGCAACAATAACAGTAGCGACAACAAGGGCAACAAAATGGGAGAGAAAAAAATCAAATAAAACAATTTTTTTTTAAAAAAAGGACCACTAAAAATACACCTGCCTCAGTCTGTACTCACAAATCATGAAAGGGCGGGCGTAGATAGCATAATGGTTATGCAAAGAGACTCTCATGCCTGAGGCTCTGAAGTCCCAGGTTCCATCCCCCACACCACCATAAACCAGAGCTGAAAAGTGCTCTGGAATAAAAAAATAAAAAATAATTCATGAAAGGTGACAAGTGGGTGAGTATTGTTGTCCATGATTCAAGTTGTCTTTGTGCTAGAACTAGCTTCTTAAAAGTCTGCAAAGGTTGTATTGTTATGTGGAACACTGAGAAATGTTATGCATGTACAAACTATTGTATTTACTGTCAAATGTAAAACATTAATCCCCAATAAATTAATAAATAAATAAAACTAAAAAAAAAAAGTCAACCGAGGGAAAACTGCACATAAGTTCTGTGGCAAAGTGCCAAAACATTTCTTCTTTGTCCCACTGGCGTTTGTAACCTCCACTGAGTCACTGCGAATAAAGAGGTGCAGGTCAGGAAGCTCTCTGGGTCACTGGGCAACTGGAGAGCCAGAAAAAAAATATTCTATCACTTTATTTTAAATCTTGAGAGTTTTGTTTTTTCTTTTACCAGAGTACTGCTCTGCAATATGAATGTGCCAGTGACCAAACCTGGAACCTTGGAGTCTCAGACATGAAAATATTTTGCACAGGGCAGAGGAGATAGCATAGTGGTTATACAAAAAGACATTCCTGTCTGAAGCTCTGAGCTCCTTCCTTCAGTCCTTGGTACCACCGTAAACCAGAGTAGTGCTCTGTCTCTCTCTCTCTCTCTCAATAAATAAAATATTTAGAAAAAAAAATCTTTTGCATACCCACTATACTATTTACCTGGGCCTCAGAGATTTCTTTTGATTCTAGAATTTCATTTGTGGTTACTCGTCTAGTTATTCTACCCTGTGGGAAATTCAAAGTAGGGGGGGATTTTCAAGACCAAGGTGGTTTGTTTGTACACTGTCCTATGTTAAAAAAAAACAAACTTTAATGGTGTTCTCTGCATGTCAAAAGACATTTTCTGGGTTTTCATTGTCCATGGTTTTGAAGGTTTATTTATTTACTTACTTATTTCTCCTCTTGACCAAGGAAAAAGTATTGGGTCTAAAGAAGAGATCGAATGTCTACTACTCATCTGGTCTCTAAATAAGGACTTGTAATTCCAGTTGTCCATTGTTCTAAAATGTCAATGTCACTCCCACCCCAACCCTGACCAAAAAAAAAAAAAATTTGCAAAGTGGTTTTCCTTCTGCAGTGATTTAGTTCTATCATGATCTGTTTCCAAAATAACCATGGACGCGAACCACTGCCAGAGTGTGGTCTGTAGAAAGGAATTACTTTTAACTTGTGGCAATTTCAAATTAGCCAGACCACAGAACAGGCAAAACCAGAATTTGAAAAAAAAAAAAAAAATCCCAGTGTTCTCTCTTCCCTGCAGGTCTGGAGCAGAACTGGGACAACTTTGTCAGCTCTCAGCACAGCTCTGGCCAAGATGTAGTGTCCAAGGTTGTGTGGAAAGCTGGGAACAGCTCAGCCGCCATGTGTCAGCTCTTAAAACAGGCTGCGGTTCTGTATTGTACTCAAGGATTCACCCCCTAGCCCACAGCATGCAAAGTTATGAGAACAAATGACCTCCCTGGAGGCCCAGTTACCAGGACAAAGTCCAGCTTATCTGTCACTAAAATCCAAACACGGACTGCCGCCTGGTTTGTTCATCTCTCTTCTTTCCCTGGAAGATCTAGGCTCTCTTTTAACTCACTACTGTTTTTACCATCACCACCCTTCTCTCAAAGTATGTCCAAACCTTGCCTGGCAAACCCTAAGGCAAACCCCTAAAGTGTCTGGAAGTGGGGTTCATTTCTTAACTCCTCTCTCCCTCTTGGGAAGGCTCCAGGTCCATCTGATCCAGTTTAAGACATGTTTGCTGATTATTTTTTTTGAACAATCAGCATTCTCTTTCCAGCATTGCACATAATCTGGGCAACTGAACAGTGCGATCGATCCCTAGAGAACTCTGCCAGCATTTGCTCAGCAGAAAGAGTTCTGAGCATCTCCTCTCCTCCCACCCGCGCTGGCCTTTCCCAATGTGAGACAGCACAGATCTGCAAATTGCCAGTGCGACTTTGAAGAGCGAGACTGCACTGAAAGCAAGAGCTGGGCGGGACCCTTTGGGCCTCAACATCCTGGAAGATGCATGTGCCCAGGGGTAACAGCCTTAGTGCTGTCATTTAATTATTTGGATCTGTCGCTCATGTCAACTGGATACAAGATATGGTCCAAGCTAGAACTCTGATGGGTTCTGAAGGCGAGGTTTTGATATTGAGCCTGCCTGCTTGGCTAAAGCTCACTGACCACAAAACTGCAGAGTGATAATGACAGATGCAGCCAGGGAAGACAGAGGACAGTGGTGCCATTAATAAAGACACCCCTTGGGCCCTGGCCTGGAGAATTGTTGCATATATGCACCGATGGCAACTTTCTGTGGCAGTGCTTCTCCTGATTTAACTACCCCAGACACCAGACAAGACGAGGCCTTGGGCTAACACAGATTAGCTGACTGAACTACATGGGGGTGGGGAGAACAGAAGCGCCCCCTGCAGGTCTGACCTTGAAAATGCCAATCACTGCTCCACACTCCAGACCAGATCCCTGGAGTCAAGCAGCAAGCAGCCTGCAGCTGTCTTGATCCAAAGGAAAAAAAAAAGGGGGGGTGGGTAGAGAACCAGATGAAAGCCATGCCCTAAAAGTCAGCTTGAGGTTGGACACAGAGTTGGGGTCCGAGATGAGCAGAGAGCTAGGGGAGAAGAGAGTTATGAGAGCTAAGCTGGAGACTGATGCTTCTTCCTTTCGAGTCCAGGGTAGGAACACCCTCTGCTCCTCCCAGAAGTGTGTGTCTGCGGGATCCTGTGAGATGTCCTTACCCACACAGGAGGCTGGCCGGCCGCTCCAGGCCTTGCTGTCCATGCAGGTGACTGTGCGCTCCCCCTTCAGCGTGTAGCCCGGCGAGCAGTAGTACTCACAGCGGGAGTTAAAGTAGGCGCCATCCACGCACTTGAAGCCTCCGTTTGCTGGCATGGCAAGAGGAGAACAGCGCTTTTCTGGAAGAGAGAAAAAACAGATATTCAGCCTGCCGTTGCCTTTGTCCACAGAACCCCAGAATCCAGAAAGTCTGAAAGCAGTGGGTGAAAGTTTAATTCAACTATAACAAAGGAAGAGTGAGTGGGTAGCTGCATGGCACACAGAGGGCACCAAGTTTCATATCAGACTGGCTTGGGTTGGGTTCCTCAGAAGCAAACCCTAAAGGCTAGAGAGAGAAGTCGAGTTTGGGCTGGGTGGTAGCCCACCTGGTTAAACTCGAGGACCCATGCAAGGATCTGGGTTCGAGCCCCCGGCTCCCCACCTGCAGGGGGGAAGCTTCACAAGCTGCAAAGCAGTTCTGCAAGTATCTTTCTTTCTCCCTCTCTGTCTCCCCCTCCTCTGTCAATTTCTGTCTTACTCAATAAAATGGAAAAACTGGCAGCCAGGAGCAGTGGATTTGTAGAGCTGGAACTGAGCCCCAGAGATAACCCTGGAGGTGAGAGAGAAAGAGAGAGAGAGAAGAGAAGAGAAGAGAAGAGAAGAGAAGAGAAGAGAAAGAGAAAGAGGAAGAAGGAGAAGAGGAGGAGGAGAGAAGTTGAGTTCAAGCCCCTGGCACCATATGAGAATTCCATTGTTACTGCACCTCTCTCCTTCTGTCTTTAAAAATATTGTTACTGGGGGCTGGGCAGTGGCACAGCGGGTTAAGCACACATGGTGCACGAAGCTCAAGGGCTGGTGTAAGGATCCCGGTTCAAGCCCTTGGGTTCCCCACCTGCAGGGGAGTCACTTCACAGGCGGTGAAGCAGGTCTGCAAGTATTTACCTTTCTCTCCCCCCTCCTCTCGATTTCTCTCTGTCCTATCCAAGGACGGCAATAACAACAATGATAAACAACAAGGGCAACAAAAGGGGAAAAAAATAGCCTCCAGGAGCAGTGGATTCAGAGTGGAGGCACTGAGCCCCAGCAATAACCCTGGAGGCAAAAAATTAAAATAAAAAAAAGAAAATTAAAAAAATAGTTACTGAGGTGGGAAAAAAATCATGTTGAGTGAAATAAGTCAGAAACAGAAGGATGAATACGGGATGATCTCACTCTCAGGCCGAAGTTGAAAAACAAGATTAGAAAAGAAAACACAAGTGGAACCTGAAATGGAATTGGAGTATTACACCAAAGTAAAAGACTCTGGGGTGGGTGGGTGGGTGGGTGGGGAGAATACAGGTCCATGAAAAATGATGAATGAAATAGTGGGGGTTGTATTGTTAAATGGGAATCTGGGGAATGTTATGCATGTAAAAAAAAAAAAAAAAAGAAGTAGAAACGCAAAGCAGAAATTGACAGAGTTTGGAGTATGGCACCAAAGTAAGAAAGCAGAAGTACACTAGAGTTTGCAGTGAGTACCTCCCTAATACTTCCTCTCCACTTTTCCAAGCTTTGGGTCCATGATTGCTCAACAATTTGTTTGGCTTTGTATGTTAACTCTCTTTTCAGTCACCAGGTTCCAGGTGTCATCAGGATGCCGGCCAGACTTCCCTGGATTGAAGACCCCACCAATGTGTCCTGGAGCTCAGCTTCCCCAGAGACCCACCCTACTAGGGAAAGAGAGAGGCAGACTGGGAGTATGGACCGACCAGTCAACGCCCATGTTCAGCGGGGAAGCAATTACAGAAGCCAGACCTTCTACCTTCTGCAACCCACAATGACCCTGGGTCCATGCTCCCAGAGGGATAGAGAATGGGAAAACTATCGGGGGAGGGGGTGGGATATGGAGATTGGGCGGTGGGAATTGTGTGGGGTTGTACCCCTCCTACCCTATGGTTTTGTTAATTAATCCTTTCTTAAATAAAAAAGAAAAAAAAAGTTACTGAGGTGGGAGAGAGAGATAGCATAATGGTTATGCAGAGAAATTCTCATGCCTGAAGCTTAAAAAATACTGTTACTGTTATTATTTGACACCAGAATTAAGCTGGGGCTCAGCACCTGCACAGCTCCACCACTCCTGGTAGCCATTTTTTGGACAGAGAGTGAGAGACAGAGACAGAGCAAGGCACCTACAGCACTGCTCCACTGCCTGTGAAGCTTTCTCCCTATAGGGGAGGAACAGGGACTTGAACCCGGGTTCTCATGCATGGTGATATGCGTGAACCACCACCAGACCACAATCTGTCTTATCTGCATGAAAAAGCCATTACCGTGAGATGAGGGTCTAAGAATAAGAAACTGAGCAAGTGCAAGTGCTTCCAGGGTCAGACATGGTATACTTAGTAGAGCGCACACATTACCATGCACAAGGACCCAAGTTCAATCCCCTGGTCCCCACCTATAAGGGGACACTTCACAAGTGGTGCAGCAGTGCTGCAGGTGTCTCTCACCCTCTCTATCTCCCTCTTCTCTCTCAATCTCTCTGTCCTAACAAATATAAGGGAGGGGGGAAAAAAGAGCTTCTGAGGGAGACCAGCGAGGGCTGGAGGAGCAGGACCAGGAAAGAGACGGGAAAGCAGCAGCCAGGGAGCCCTGAAGCGTGAATGATACCTCTGGCTGTCCCTGCCTCCAGGCAAGGAAGCTGGGCTTGCATCACCTTTGCCAGTCGCTGCTGGGCAGCCTGCCCACGGGGGAGACATCAATTGTCAGAACAGAGAGAGCAGCTCTCTGAGGAGCACAGACTCTGGCATTGCTCCAAGCCTAAGCAAGCAAAACACCCAGAGGCTGGGGGTGGGGAGGGGGAGTGACCCAGAAATGGGCATCAGGGAGAGGTGGGCACTCTCCTCCACAGCCATTGCTGCCCCACCCCATGCCATCTGGCTCCCATGACAGCAAGGGGATGCCAATGACACCCTCTGGAGAGCCTCCCTACCCAGGAGAATGCGGGTGACATGCTCCACACGCAATGCGCGCTCCCAGAGGTGGTCCCACACATATATGGGACTGAGGAAACAGCAAAGGGACGGACTGTGTCAATCATAAATGAAGGCCCCTCCGCCCTTGGCCTCAAGGGGAAGAGAGTGAGGGCTGGGGGCGGGATGGGCAGCTCAGTACCCTACGGTGGGGGATGGGGGTGGCACTTGGGTGGCACACCCAGCAACATGCTGACACAGATTTTGGGGTGATGTGAAATTGTACTGCTGGGACAACAGTCTTGTAAAATACCATTTTCTCAACTGATAAATGGATTTCTACTATAAACCAACAGCATCTCCTCCTCAGTAACTCGTTGAAGGGTCCGGGAAGGGGTGCGCGCACATTACCTAATGTGCAAGGACCCAGGGCCGAGCCCGATCCCCACCTGAGGGTGGGGGACAGGACATGACTTCGCTGTGAAGCAGAGCTGCAGGCGCCTCTCTCCTCCTCCATCTAGGCCTTCCCTTAGAACTTCTGTCTCCAAAAATCAATCAATTAACTAATTAACTAAAATACATTATTCACAAGTTTTTTTGTTTTTTTTTTTTAACCAAAGAACTGTGCAGCTCTGACTTACAGTGGTGCCAGGGATTGAACCCGGGACCTCAGTTCTGAGCATAAAATTTCTTTTCGCGAACCACTGTACTGTCTACCTCCAAAAATGCCATATAAGATATGCAGCCGCCCTCACCGCACCGGAGCTGGCTTCATTGCTGTGGTCTCTCGTTGTTTTTCCCACAAAGACTAGATCAGCACAATGTGTGCTGCCACAATACTTTCCCACCTTCAGTTCCCCAGAGGACTAAGAGTCAGCCCCCAGATGCCCTTCCATTCCCCTCCTCCCAAATAAATGCCCTCTCCAAAGATACCTGTCCAAAGCCCTCACCCTGCTTGTCTCCACTCCCCAGAAAGAGTCCTTGGCCTGGTGCCCCTCTTATCTCCAGCTCTGACCCTTGATGGTACCCCCTCCTTCTGCACGCCACACCTTCTTCTTTTATGTCGCCAGCACTTTTTCTTGAGGGCCCAGCATCGGCTGGGCAAACCTCTGTTCTCTCCCAGACCACTGGCTTCTGTTCCCAAGGTGATGCTTTCCTCACCACAGACCACACAACATCCAGTAAGTAGCTCTGACGGTGGATCAAAAGAAGTGTGGCCCTCAAGGGTCCCAGAAGCCAAACACGGCTGGGCTACTCACGCTTGCATATGACCTTGTCGGACCAGCGCTTGTTGGACTGGCAGATGAGCTGCGAGGAGCCCTGCAGCTCGTAGCCCTTCTGACAGCGGATGTCACACCTGGCGCCCAGGGCTGTCTTGTAGTAGGCCCCAAGCGGGGCCCTGCAGTACACATCCCCATACTTCACCTTGATGGGGGAGCACCACGGGGTGTCTGCAGGTAGAGAAACGGAAGTGACAACTTCAGTGAATATTTTTCCTCATCCGTCCATACAGTCCTGGGCCAGATTCTGTCCTTCCAAATATTGCCTTGTGTAAGTAATGTCCCAGGTAAGAATGTTTTGGAGGCTACAACCACAGAACTAGAGACCAGACACAACTAAATACTGACTCAAGTCTTCCATTACTAGCTGTGTGGTCCTAGGCAAGGTACTAACCCTCTCTGTGTCCTGTCCTATTACAGGACTGTTATGAGACTAACACAGCAAGCACCTAGCAAAGTGTCTAGCATACAGTAAACGTTCAATAAACGCTTAATCGCTTTGGTCTGGCTCTTAACTAGAGAAAATTCTCAGGCTAGAGAGATGGCATAATGGGTATGCAAAAGACTTTCAAGCCTGAGGCTCTCAGGTCCTGGGTTCAATTCCTAGCATCATCATAAGCCAGAGCTGAGCAGTACTCTGGTTTCTCTCTCTGTATCTCTCTCATTAATAATGATGATGATGATAACAACGATGATAATGATAATAATAATGAAAATTTGCGAGAATTCTCAGGACATCTTCCCTGTGCCTTTGGAAAGTGCTAACATCCAGAAAGTTCCAAGGGTCAAACCCAGCTCATGGGTGGACAAGTTCCCACAGTGGCCACTGCACCAAGGATGGGGACTGGTGTGACAAATTTCTTTAAGCCTGCTGGACTCAATGTTCCCAGCAGAAGTCTCCTTCCTGCAGCTGGGGGCTCCTTGCTCACCCAAGCACCTGAACAGCAGGTTTCGTGCACCCCCATGTGGCCACAAAGGAGAACTGCACGTTTGACTTTCTCAGGAGTTGTTTTTTGTTGGTTTTGAGTTTATGCTTCCAACTCTTAGGCTAAGGAAACCAACAGTCCAGACCCAGAGCTTTTGCACGTATTTCTCTTTTATCGAATGGTTCCCTCTCCTTAGATTAAGGATGCCGAAGGTGGATCCTAAAGTCAGAATACAAGTAGTAAGTAGCCCCTGGGTCTTCTAAGTAAAAGTGAGGTCTAGAAGGCTTAGCCCATATAAAGAGAAACGCAGGAGCTTAAACCAAGCAGACAGGCCTTCCCAGAATGAAGGATCTGCTGGGCTGGCGGGGGTGGGGTGGGGTGGGGTCACACATACAGACCTTATATCCCAGTATTTGTAAATGAGAAAAATCTGGAGCCTGGGACTGAAGACAATTTGCAGGGTGGGGTGTACCCAGCCAGGCTCAAGCCGTGGAGGAAGCCGGCACTGTGTTGTCTCTTCCCCTCTCTGAACAAAAAAGTGGCTTGGGGTGGTGAAATTAGGGATGATGAGGCCACGGTTCCTCATACCCTCCGTTCCCCCAAAAGAAAAATAGTGTTTTTCAGCTTGCAAAAGGACTGACAGTATTAAATCTTACTAAATCACCTGCATTTTTACCTTTTTATCATCTTCCCCTGTTATCGTTGCTTCACTACAGCCTCTAATTTTTTTAAAAAATTTTTAATTAAAAAAATTAAAATGGGGAGTCGGACGGTAGCGCAGTGGTTAAGTGCACGTGGTGCGAAGCGCAAGGACTGGCGTAAGGATCCCGGTTCAAGCCCCCGGCTCCCCACCTGCAGGGGAGTCACTTCACAGATGGTGAAGCAGGTCTGCAGGTGTCTATCTTTCTCTCCCTTCTGTCTTCCCCTCCTCTCTCCATTTCTCTCTGTTCTATTCAACAACGACGACAACAATAAATACAATAAAATAAAAGACAACAAGGGCAACAAAAAGGAAAATAAATAAATTAAAAATTAAAATAATTTTTTAAATTATTATTAAATAGAGACAGAAATTGAAAGGGATGGGGAGGTAAGGAAGGAAAGAGAGAGATGCCTGCAAGCCTGCTACACCACTTGTGAAGCTTTCCCCCTGCAGGTGGGGACCAGGGGGCTTGAACCTGGGTCCTTTCACCATGGCCTCTTTTTCTGTTTCCCTGTCAAGCTTTCAGGACTGTCACAACACCTCTGCCATGCCCACAAGCCAGGTGCCAGCCCAGATCTGACTGCACTGGAGGAACCTTCTGTGCTGTGGTGTCTTTTTCCTTGTGTTTTCTTTCTATTTGAAAAGGTCAGCTCAGAGTGCTGAAGACCCGACAAGGACAAAAATAAAAATCGGTTCATTGCCAGGCTCTCTTGCCAGCTGGATCCCCTTTGTTGTCTCTTTAGTGCCACCATCTCCGAGGCCAAACTGTGGACTCTTCGGCTGGGAGCTGAGCACTCTCCAGAGAGAGAGAATCAAATGTGGAGGAGAGTGATATAAGGTGGTAGCGGTGACGAGAAGACTGGGAGAGGCGGTAATGAAGACATGGTAAGCTAGTCAAGTCTGGTGGCAGCATGCTGCGCAATGTGGCGGGAAGCCTGGGCGCACATTCTAACTGCACCATCTCCTAGTAACTCCTGACAGCTCACTGCATGTCATCTATAAAAGACAGAAGTGGATGAAACCATTTTCAAAGTCCCATCTAAGGAGCCTGGTGCAGTGGAAAAAGTCTTTGACTCTCAAGCAGGAGAGGCATCACTTGTGCCAGAGTGATGTTCTGGTTCCCTCTTTTTCACTATATATATATTCTGGGGGGGCAGTAGCACAGAGGGTTAAGCACACATGGCTAGAAGTGCAAGTACCAGAACAGGGATCCCAGTTTGAGCTCCCGGTTCCCCACCTGCAGGGGGGTCGCTTCACAAGCGGTGAAGCAGGTCTGCAGGTGTCTATCTTTCCCTCTCCTTCTCTGTCATCCCTTCCTCTCTCCATTTCTCTCTGTCCTATCCAACAACAGCAGCAATAACAAGGACTTGGGTTTAAACCTCCAAGTCCCCACCTGCAGGGGGAAAGCTTCATGAGTGGTGAAGCAAGGCTGCAGGTGTCTATCTCTCTCCCTACCCTTGCCCTTCCACTCAGTTTCTCTTTGACTCTATCCAAAAATTAATAAAATAAAATATTTTCCACAAAAAAAGCTGAAAACACACCTCACAACTTCTGAAATTTGGCCTGAGCTCAGGGGCTAACAGCAGTCAACACCCTGCCGTTCTTAGCACACACTAAGGTTTTCTTCTCTGCAAACATGCCCAGGCCAAACATTCCAGGCCAGCAGGTACACTCTAGAGTAGGCTGCAGATACATGCATCGCAAAGTCATGTCTTTCAGTATATCACACAATCAGATGTTTCTCCTAAGTTCGGAATCTTCTCCTCCCGCTGGCGGTGCTGGCTGCATGTCAAAAAGCTGGCTTATCAATTTGTGTATGTGTGTGGGGGAGAGGATCTTGGTTCATTTATCTGCACAAGGACTTTCTTTGGGATTACTTTCACAGACAAACCTTTGAAAGGTTTAACAGTCCTGCTGCATGAGTAATTAAAATATCAGAGGGACTTGAATCTGAAGTGCACACAAGCACCACGAGTTAAATTAACAAAACGTTAATCGAGGGTTAGAGACAGGGAGCTCTTACGCTACTTCAGTTAAGACGGGGTTTACTAAGGGAGAAATCTAAATTGATTATCCAGGAGAGCTTTCCCTCCCCTCCCCTCCCCTCCCAGGCCAGTGTGCTAAGCCTAGATTTAACCACAGTTCCTGGGGCAAACAGTGTCAAGTCACAGACTAATGAAGAAACACTAGCAAGCTCTGGAGGGTAAATGAAAATATCTGGATTTTAGGCCCAAATGTAATGTGTTCTAGCAACTCCCCCCTTCTAATCTGTGGGCCCTTCATCTGCAAACAAAGGCTAACAACACTAGCTCCCCACTTTCCTTAGCGTGGAGACATGATAACGTTCTAAGCAAAAGTCAAAGGTAATGCCTGTTATAGGTCCAGAACACAGAGAATGTTAGATTTCAGTTCTGTCTTGCACTGAAATGTAATTCAAAATCACTTAAGGGGGCCAGACAGTGGTGCACCTGGTTGAGCGCACACATTATAGTGCTCAAGGGCCTGAATTCAAGCCCCCTAGGCCCCGCCTGTAGGAGAGAAGCTTCATTAACAGTGAAATAGTCCTGCAGGTGTTTGTCTCTCTCCTTATCCTTTTTAAAAATATTTTTTTATTTTAATGAGAGATATATAGAGAGAGATCAGAGCACTGCTCAACTGTGACTTATGGTGACGCTAGGGACTGCACCTGGGACTTTGGAGCCTCAGGCATGAACATCTTTTTGCATAACCATTATGCTGTATCCCCCAATCTCCTTTTCTTTTATTTTTAATTATCTTTACTTATTGGATAGAGACAGACAGAAATCAAGATGGTAGGGGGAGATAGGCAGAGAGGCAGTGAGACACCTGCAGCCCTGCTTCACTGTTTGTGAAGCTTTCCCCCTGCAGGTAGGGACCAAGGACTTGAACCTGGGTCCTTGTGCACAGTAACATGCACTCAACCAGGTGCACCACCACCCAGCCCCTCTCCCCTTCTTTATTACCCACTTCCCTCTCAATTTCTCTCTGCATCTATCCTAAAGAAATCTAAAAAAAATTTAATCACTTAAGGAGTATGTAACTCTGTGCTGGACACTGTGAAGGGATCTGAAAATCTGGAGCAAACTCCTCCCTCAATAGTTTGGTTCCAATTTTTGAAACTAAGGAAAACTGACCAATGAAAACAAGTTCCTGTGGCCTGGGAGGTAGCACAGTGGATAAAGCATTGGACCCACAAGCATCATGCTCTAGGAATTGAATCTGTTATCTTTCCCTCCCTTTTTCTCCTAAGTAAATATATCTTTTGTTAAAAAATTCACAAGAAATATTTATTCTTTGCCATTCCAGACATATTCCAGGACAGGGAGCTATTCTGTTGATCTGGTCTTTCACACTTGCAGTATTGCAAAGCGAGAATGAGTACATGTGTGAGGGCACTGTACAACTAACTGTACACATAAAGGGGTGCTGCGTCTTAGGAAGATTGTTTTCCAACAAGAGACACAGAAGAAGAAAATATTTTTAAACTCTCAATTAAGAAGTATAAGAAATTAAAAAAAAAAACTGTACCTCAAATATCTATGACGTGTTTGGGTATTGCTTGAGTGATTAATTCCTGGAACCGTGATGATAGGAACTGTGGGTAGGAATGAGTATTTACATTCTTAATATATAAGAAAATGTGAAATATAGTGGGGAACACTTTTGAACATAGGCACCAGTCATTATGTTAGAAATGATTGTGCGTGCAAAGATTCACTTGTGTGGAAAATAACTAAAGAACTCTCTCCGGTTGTGGGGTCAAAGGAACACTCCTGCACTGCTGGAGGGAATGTCAACTGGTCCAGCCTCTGTGGAGAGCAGTCTGGAGAACTCTCACAAGGCTAGAAATGGACCTACCCTATGATCTTACAATTCCTCTCCTGGGGATATATCCTAAGGAACCCAACATATCCATCCAAAAAGATCTGTGTACACATATGTTCTTGGTAGCACAATTTGTGATAGCCAAAACCTGGAAGCAACCCAGGTGTCCAACAACAGATGAGTGGCTGAGCAAGTTGTGGTCTAGATACACAATGGAATACTACTCAGCTATAAAAAATGGTGACTTCACCATTTTCAGCTGATCTTGGATGGACCTTGAAAAACTCATGTTAAGTGAAATAAGTCAGAAACAGAAGGATGAATATGGGATGATCTCACTCTCAGGCAGAAGTTGAAAAACAAGATCAGAAAAGAAAACACAAGTAGAACCTGAACTGGAATTGGCATATTGCACCAAAGTAAAAGACTCTGGGGTGTGTGGGTGGGGGGAGAATACAGGTCCAAGAAGAATGACAGGGGACCTAGTGGGGGTTGTACTGTTATATGGAAAACTGGGAAATGTTATGCATGTACAAACTATTGTATTTACGGTCGAATGTAAAACATTAATTCAGGAAGAAAGGAAGAAAGAAAGAAAACTCTCTCCAACAAAGGCTGGTCAGTACTCCTTGGGTTTTCCTCTAACTTAAAAAAGAGTGAGGCAATGTCTTCTTGCCAGAATTTGGACGCCCTGGGCAAAATGCCCAAATGGAACCTTATCAACCAATTTTCTTCCGTTTTCCCTTCCACTGTAAAGGGAATCAGACTCAGAGAGAAACACGCTAAATCCACCTTCACTTGAGAAAATGACTCACCAGTAGAAATATTTGTGGCTATACTTACCCACCTGAGCCTGTATGCAAGGTTCTTGATTACACTTTTTCTACCTGCTGGGGATGGACTGCTGGAAATGTGCAGAGATGGAGTTTTCTATCATTAAATTCAAGTTTCACGGGGCAACACACTTTACTCATCATTTCAGGAGCCAAGCTGGGCTCAGAAAGAGCACAATGAAATCAGATTATGAAAATCAAGTTTTCCCGTTCTCCATTCATCTCAGTACATCAGCAGCTCAGTGTCCAGATTTGACCGTGGTGGTTTATTCTGGACGGGCCCGGCTGTAATGTATGAATCAGGCAGAACTCAAGGGCTTGATTTTCATTTTCATCAGCTAGAACTTGGCTTGGCAAGAATAAGGACAGTAAAGAAACTTCTGAGAATAAAATGACCACGGGGTGCTGAAGGACAGCACTCCAGAGATTTCCAAAGGCTTTCTGTTTTCTTGGTTTTGACTCATGATATTTATAATGGAAGCATATGTATATTGATTTCAACTGCCCCACCCCCACCCCCACCCCCACCCCGAACAGGTAATCAGAAGGGAAATCTGTTGTCTGGTCACTTTATTACAGTCTGCTCTGCAGAGCAAAAGGGCGAGTTGCCTTTGGCCTCAGCGGGTCCCCGTTAGCACATAAGCAAAGCAGTCACCTTTATATCTAGCGTGTGAATACCCGCCTCCATCGTCTTCTAGCGCTGAGTCTCCCGATCCTACAATAAAAAAAAAAAGAACAGAAACTGCAGCAAGGAAAGCCACCTGGTATGAACGTGTCTTTTCAAGCACTGCTTTGGCACAGTCCATGCAAGAGGAGTGATTAGAACGCAGAGCCTAGAGGAAAAGCTTCTGTGGCCATTCGTGAAGGGACAGGGAGCCTCTTCAGAGTGAACCTGGCTGGGCTGAGGCTCTGGGTGGCCAGAGCCAATCCAAATGAGCCTCAAAGTGTTTTGAAAGGACCACATGCCAACTGCGATCCGGCACTGGGGCTAGTGAGAGTCAACTTCACTCTGAGAAGATGCCAGTGGAGAGAGAAGGGTCATGCCAGGGGAGATGCAGTAAAATGTGTGACTCGGAGACAACCCACAATTTCTCCCGCAGTAAAAGGCACCCGAGTACAATGGGGTGTTTGTGGTCCCTGAAAAGCTGTTTATTTTGTAAAATAAATGTGGGTGGCAAACAAGGAGGTGAGCCCAAGTGCCTTTATCTCAATGACAAAAAGAAATGTAAAGCCTTCTTCTTATATGCATAGGAAATAAAGGTCAAAATCAAAGAGCTAGGGGTCAGGTGGTGGCTCACCTGGCTGAGTGCATGTTACAATGCACAAGGACCCAGGTTCGAGGCCCCAGTCCCCGCCTGCAGGGGGAAAGCTTCACAATTGGTGAAGCAGTGCTGCAGGTCTCTCTCTGTGCCTCACCCTTTCTAAAGCACCCCTCCCCCTCAATTTCTGGCTGTCTCTATCTAACAAATAAAGATAATTTTTTTAAAAAGAAGCCTGAATGGCAAGAAAAAAAATCAAAGAGCTGGATGCCTGTTAAGCACTACTCAGCCAAGAGCTTGCTATGGTAAAGTTTCTTAAGGAGTCTAACTCTCCTTGAAAACCCCCACCTCAGACAGAAAAGTCTATGTACATTGTTCAAATTCAAACTCATCAGGAAGCTGGGGATGAATCAGCTTAGAACACTAAATATTGAATTCCAGAGAAGCAGTGAATCCATCTTTTGAACAGTTCCAAGTGACATGCTTCAAAACAGCATCTTCAATTTGGAAAACTTTTTCTTCAGACTTCCTGGTCTGATCACCCTCTGTTGCACTGAAACCATGTAGGTCGCCATCTTGTTAACATATTTACCTATTGGGACCTGCAGCCATGGCAGACAGGGTTACTCTCTACTACGAGGTTATTCAAATCCCTATACAGGGAAAGTAACGGCTAGTGGTCGGTCGTTGCTCCACTTGTGGGAAATGGTGAGTACTGAAATTGAGATGGAGAGGTAGTAAAGGCAGGACCATGCCCATTTGGAAAGGGTCTCTCCCTAACTGAAGACACACACTTCTGAGTTCCGCTTAGCTCTAGGTTTCTTCTCCTGTCTAACCACTACTCAGACAAGAACAAAATCCAGACTGTTCGTTATTCCATTATCAACAAGTGAACATGAAAACCAGAATTACCGTTAGGAAAACCATCTAGCTACATGAATCGAAAGCCTATTATATTCAAGCCCCATGATCCAGTCATTCCACTTCTAGGAATCTGTCCCAAGGAAATAGTATTAAATATAGGAAAAAAATTTTACACATGAAATTTGTTTCAGTCTCATTTATAACAGCAAAAAAAAAAAATGAACAGACCAAATACTCATTATAATTAAATAATGCCATAGTATATTCGTTGACTATTATATAATCTAGTCATCAAATGTTTATAAAAAGACGCAGTAACAACAAATATAAGAATGTACAGAAGTGTCCGTTATAATAGGAAGGGGGGGAAAGTGCTACAGTGAAATGATGTAAATGGTGGGACTTTCAACATTAAAGCAGACAAATTCAAAATAAACAATGCACAGAAAAGACTCCATTACTGGGTGTTTTTCTTCTTCATTTCTAGATTTTCTACTATAAACATGGATGACTATTTTCATAATAGAAAGGTAACTTTATTAAGCAGGCTTGAAACCCCAAGAAGCCTAGTTTCCAAAACGTGTTTTGAACATATTAGGAATGTTTAAGAATCTACTCTCTCCCACCAGACCCTGCCACCACTTCTCCATACTCATAGTTGAACTGGAACTCCTCTAAGAACTGTTGGATCTGGGGGCCGGGTGGTGGTGCACCCAGTTAAGCACACATAGTACTATGTGCAAGGATCTGCACAAGGAACAAGGAACAGGGTTTGAGCCCCTACCTGCAGTGGGGATGCTTCACAAGCTGTGAAGTAGGTCTGCAGGTGTCTATCTCTCTCCCTATCTCCCCTTTTCTCTCAATTTCTCTCTGTCCTATCCAATAAAATAGTGAAGAGAAAAAAAAAAAAGCAAAAAATGGCCACAGGGAATGGTGGATTCATAGTACCAGCACTGAGCCCCAGCACTAACCCTGGTGGCAGAAGGGAGGGAGGAAGGACGGAAGGAAGGACGGAAGGAAGGAAGGAACAAACGAAATGTTGGGTCTCCAACTCCATATAGCACATCAGCAAATATTTAAGACACCAGTCTCCAAGTCACTGGGTCTCCATAGTCCGTGCAGGCAGAATGCAGCTCTGGGCTTATCCCTGGCTCTAAGCAAAGAAGACAACTGCCCCATCTTGGGTTCTCCGGGGAGTAGATTCTGCGAGTTCAACGCACAGGATGTTTGCTAGGGATCAACACTTGTGAAAGTGGAAAGGAGGAAGCAGGTTTGGCTAGAGGGAGAAGTCTAGCTTTGAGATCAGCCCAATTACAGACAACCTCTGGTATGAATTCTTTTCTTCTCTTTAAAAGGCCTTCTTGTGTGAAGAAGAGCAAAAGAGGACAAAATAACTCACCTGGACAGTGCACCCGCTTTGCCGTGTGTGGCCCAGGCTCGAGCCTGACCCCCATGCACTACGGCAAGTCTTTTTGCTGTGGTTTTACCCCGATGTCTCTGTCTCTTTCTTCCTATCCGAAGAGGTTGGTTGGAAGCATTGAAATTCTGGTGATGACAGAGTAAAGCCAAATAAAGTAAAATATGAAAACTAAGAGAGAAAAGAAAGAAATAAGGAAGGTAACACCTCATCACAGACCCCTGCGAGCGTCAACCCGGCTTTGACCTAGCACGTTATGATCGGGCCCTCCTCAATCGCTATCGAACAGGCCATGGCCGGTGCGCCGCTATGTTCCATCGCTGGGGGGCCAGAGACGACCCGAACTGCCCCTGCGGCTACAGACAGACTATGACCCACAGAGTCAACGACTGCCACCTCTCCAGATTCAAAGGAGGTCTCGAAACTTTACATCAGGCTCAACCTGACGCTGCTGACTGGCTATGGAAGAAGGGCAAACGCTAGAAGAAGGAAGGTAACTAAAATAAGTAAGCTAAAGAAACTGCCACCACCAAAATGAGCCCAAGAGGATATGGTGCCTCCATGTAACAATGCAGGCTCCTGGAACAAGAAGGGGGCACTAGGTAAAACCCAAGGAAATATCAATAGACTGTGGAGTTGTGTCAGTAATAACGTATTGCTATAGGTTCATCAGCTGTGACAACTACATCATGCTAGTGTAAGATGTTAATGATGGAGGGCGATGGGGTGAACTTTATGAGGACTCTCTATGTATCTATTCAATAACATTAAAGCTAGGGGCCGGTGGTGGCACCATATCCTCTTGGACTCATTTTGGTGGTGGCAGTTTCTTTGGCTTATTTATTTTAAAGATGGAGACAGACAGGCAAGAGTGAAAGCTTCCTTCAATGCATTGGGGGCCAGGCTTGAACCTGGGTCTCACACACGGCAAAGCAGTGTGCTATTCAAGCCGATCCAAGTAAGCTATTTCACCAGTCCTGTTTTGCTTCATTTAAAGCATACCACTTACACTTTATTTTTAGCAGAGAAGATAGCATGATGGTTATACAGAAGACTTTCATGCCTGAGATTCTGAGATCCCAGGTTCAATTCTGGGAGGCACCATAAGGCAGAGCTGAGTAGTGCTCTGGGAAAAAAAAATCATTTGACACAAAAATTTTCAGAGAGAGATATGGAAAAGTCAAAGTCATGATGACTCTAAGTGAAAGAATCTCCCCTTGTCCAAGATTGCTCCAAGGGTAGGCATGAAACCAAGTATTGGTCAATGCCAAAAAATAAGTCTCCTTGGGGATGGAGTGGAGCTACTGGGGAACGTTTTCTCCCTGGCAAAAAAGGGGAGAATTTGTGGGGCCAGGTAGTGACACGCCTAGTCGAGCACACATGTCACAATGTACAGGACGCAGGTTTGAGCCCCTGGTCTCCACCTGCAGGGGGAAAGCATTGCAAGTAGTGAAGCAGTACTGCAGATTGTCTCTGTCTCTCCCCCATCTCCCCCTTCCCTCACAATTTCTGTCTCTACCCAATAATAAATAATTTAGAAAATGCTAAAAAATAATTTTAAAAAGTGCAGTGGCTACAGCAATAGACTTAGAAGCATGAGGTCCTGAGTTTGATCCCTAGCATCAAATATGCCAGAGTGGTACTGTAGTTCGTGTCCTCTCTCTCTCTCTCTCTCTCTCTCATCAATTAATAAAATATAGTAAATAAAAGTGAAAAGGCAAAGAAGCGAGGGACAAGAGAGGAGTTTCCCAACAAAGTATTTTTCTAGAGGCCATCCCTGTAGAATTCTGGTGAACTGAGGGCTTACTGTGGCCCGGTTTGAATTAGCACTGTTTGGAAAGAATGTTCCAGTGCTTCTTCCACTCAAGTACAAATTCTTCATTGGCACAGAAGTCTGAAACTCAGAGGCATGCAGGATTCTGTCCCTCTGTCATACCTAGAGCCAATTCCATTTATAATTCTGCTCTCCTTGCAGAAAACTCCACCTAATCCAACACATTTTCAGAGAAACCGTCATGACTTTTCCAAGTTCAAAGAAGGGTTTTCTGGGTCTACTGAACCTTACCCTTTCAATTGGACTGCTCAGGCAGATATCATTTGTGAGACCCAATCATATGTATGTATGTAAGTGTACACATACGTATATGGTGATTCAATAGTGATTTCCAAGATCATAACATAACAGGGGTATAGTTTCACACCACAGCCTTCACCAAAGCTACGTGAACCCACCCTCATGATAATCATCACAGCTTCTTCAATGTCGTAGAGACAGGTCAGCTCCTTTTTCGGATGAGACAGAGAGAAGCAGAGAGATGGTAGCACTGTTTGTGAAGTTTCCCCATGCAGATGCTCCCATGTGGGAGCCCAGGGCTCAAACCTGGGTCCTCAAGCATGGTAACGTACGCACTGGACCAGGTAAGCCACTGAAGGCTATGAGTCTACGTTATTTCTAGAGATTTGCTAGAGAGAGAGAGAGAGAGAGAGAGAGAGAGGGAGAGAGAGAGAGAAATAACACCACTTGGCACATATTTTTCTGGGGCTCAAACTTAGGATCATACGCACGCAACTCCTGTGCTCTACCACTACACCATGGCCACTCAGTAGATTTTAATAAAGGTCTGTGACGGCCATATATATATAATGAGCTATGATTTTACATCATTCTTAATCAAGAATGCATGTTAGATACTGTGGCTCTAGTTCAAGACCACTGCAATCACACAGACACCTACTGAAGGGGGCTGGGAGGTGGCATACCTGGTTAAGTGCATATATCACCACAAGGAAGATTCTGGGTTCGAACCCCTGCTCCCCATCTACTGGGGGATGATTCATGAGTGGTAAAGCAGGTCTGCAAGTGTCTATCTTTCTTTCTCCCTATTTATATACCCTCCCTTCTCAATTCCTCTCTGTCCTGTCAAATAGAAAACAGAAAAAAATGGGGGGTAATAGCTGCTGGGAGCAGTGGATTCGTAGTGCTGACACTGAGCCCCAGTGGTAAGCCTGATGGCAAAAGAGAGAGAGAGAGAGAGAGAGAGAGAGAAAGAAAGAAAAAGAAAAAAAAGAAAAGATAATACCTACTTAAAAAAGTCCATAGAAGTGGTCTGGGAGGTGGCGCAGTGGCTAAGGCACTAGACTCTCAAGCCTGAGGTCCTGAGTTCAGCCCCCGATGTAGAAGAGTGATGTCTGGTTCCCTCTCTCTCTCTCTCTCTCTCTCTCTCTCTCTCTCTCTCTCTTTCTCTCTATCTTTCATTAATAAATAAATAAAATCTTTAAAAAAAAAGTCCAGGGAGTCAGGCGGTAGGTAGCGCAGCAGGTTAAGTGCGCATGGTGCAAAGCACAAGAACCAGTGGAAGGATCCCAGTTCAAGCCCTTGGTGTCCCACCTGCAGGGGAGTCGCTTCACAAGCAGTGAAGCAGGTCTGCAGGTGTCTATCTTTCTCTCCCCGTCTTCCACTCCTCTGTCCATTTCTCTCTCTGTCCTATCCAACAACGACAACATCAATAACAACAACAACAATAATAACTACAACATAAAAAACAAGTGCAACAAAAGGGAAAATAAATATTAAAAAAAATTTTTTTCTTTTGGTGGTGGGAATGGTGTTTATGTACACTCCTAGTAAAGTGTAGTCATATAAATCACTAGTTAATTAATATGAGAGGGGGAAAATTAATTGTATGTCTCGAAGTTTTTAAAACACAGACTGAATCTTTTTAATATATAGGCTGTGTATTTGATATGCAGACTCTCTCAAAAGCCTAGACCAAGTAGATCAGAAGCAACCAATAGCACAGCTATATACAAGATACTGGGTACTATACCGCAAACCCTAACAAAAGGACTTTTCAAAGTTAACCCAATTACCAAATAATGTGATGGTAACACTAACTATCCATTGTCTTTTTGAACCCTAAGACAGCAGGAACCTCACATCTCCACTATAGAGCCTATATTTACCCCGGTCCTGGAACCTTAGGATAGGGCCCACTTTCCTACATGCCTCTCCCAATCCATATCAAATAATATTGCATCTGTCGATCACAACTTAATCAACAAAACGATTGCCACCTCAACATGCTTCAGCTCAGACTGTGTCCAGAGACTTCACGTGTGGAATGACAACCCTTCAGCTTCATTACTCGGGTGAGACCTTTCCTTTCCTAGTATTCTCTAATTCCATCCAAGGTGGTTCACTTTCTAACAAAGTCCCAAAACCTAGATATAGACCAGGTTCTGTGAGAGAGAGCATATGTTCACATGTATCCATAAACTAGTGCAAAATCTATACCTGAAAGCAGAAGTACACTAGAGTTTGCAGTGAGTACCCCCCTAACACTTCCTCTCTATTATTCCAACCTTTGGGTCCATGACTGCTCAACAATTTGTTTGGCTTTGTATGTTAACTCTCTTTTCAGCCACCAGGTTCCAGATGCCATCAGGATGCTGGCCAGCCTTCCCTGGACTGAAGACCCACCAATGTGTCCTGGAGCTCTGCTTCCCCAGAGACCCACCCTACTAGGGAAAGAGAGAGGCAGACTGGGAGTATGGACCGACCAGTCAACGCCCATGTTCAGCAGGGAAGCAATTACAGAAGCCAGACCTTCTACCTTCTGCAACCCACAATGACCCTGGGTCCATGCTCCTAGAGGGATAGAGAATGGGAAAGCTATCAGGGGAGGGGATGGGATATGGAGATTGGGTGGTAGGAATTGTGTGGAGCTGTACCCCTCCTACCCTATGGTTTTGTTAATTTATCCTTTCTTAAATAAAAAATAAATTAAAAAAAATTTTTAAAAAAAAGTCCATAGTATCTCCTTGATATTTGACTTTTTAGAATGGGACAGGGCAGATATATATATATATATATATATATATATATATATATATATATATATATATATATATATATATAAATTTATTTATTTACTTATTTCCTTTTCTTGCCCTTGTTTTTTTTTTTAACTTTATTTATTTATTTGTTTATTTATTCCCCTTTTGTTGCCCTTGTTGTTTTATTGTTGTAGTTATTATCGATGTCATTGTTGTTGGATAGGACAGAGAGAAATGGAGAGAGGAGGGGGAAGACAGAGAAGAGGAGAGAAAGACAGATACCTACAGACCTGCTTCACCTCCTGTGAAGCGACTCCCCTGCAGGTGGGGAGCCGGGGGCTCAAACCTGGATCCTTTTGCCAGTCCTTGAGTTTGGCGCCACCTGCGCTTAACCCGCTGCACTACCGCCCGACTCCCGCCCTTGTTGTTTTATTGTTGTAGTTATTATTATTGTTATTGATGTTGTCGTTGTTGGATAGGACAGAGAGAAATGGAGAGAGGAGGTGAAGACAGAGAAAGGGAGAGACAGACACCTGCAGACCTGCTTCACTGTTTGTGAAGCGATTCCCCTGCAGGTGGGGAGCCAGGGGCTCGAACCGGGATCCTTAAGCCAGTCCTTGCGCTTCGCGCCATCTGAGTTTAACCCACTGCACTACCATCCGACTCCCCAGATAAATATATTTCTAAAAACCAAGGATAAATGCTTGTACTTATTAGATCATACTGTGTGGGTTTTCTTTTCTTTCCTAGTTAATTCTAGGCAGCGGAGCTCTCTAAGTTGGGGGCTGCAGTAGAAATGGTTTGTGTCTGTGTTATCCCTTTCTTCCTTCTTTTCTTTTGTTTTTGTTTTGTCTTGCTGTGCTTTGCTTTGACCAAAGCACTGCTCATCTCTGGCTTATGATGGTGCTGGGGACTGAACCTAGGACTTCAGAGCCTCAGGCATGAGAAGCTTTTGCAGAACCATTATTTTGTCTCCCCAGCCCAGTGCAATGCTATTGGTAAACCACTAGCCACACGTGGCTGTCGTGAACTTGAAAGATGGCCAGCACAGTTGGAGAACTGAATGCTCTTATTCCATTTAATTTAATTATATGTAACTGATTGTGTATGCCTTGCAACTACCACACTGAGTAGCATAGGTCTATATTTAGCTAAAAAAAAAAAAAAAAAGTCCATGGAGATAAATCACATCTCTGAATTGTTCAGTGATGAGAACCTTGTCTAAGGCACCTACATAAATCATACCTACCTAGTGTATGATTCAGAGCTGGTAGTTAATAACTGTTGGAAGGAATGAGAGAAATCTGCTTTAGATTTCTTATGGCATAAATCATGTGTCCTTTTAAAAGATTTATTCATAAATGAGAGAAAGAGAGAGAAGTGCATAGAAAAAGAACCAGAGCATCACTCTGACATATGTGATGCTTAGCACCAAGCTCGAGACCTCATGCTTTTGTTTTTGCTGAACTCGGTGCCTGCACGATGACTCCACCATTCTTGGCAACTTTTTTTTTTTCATTTTTCTTTTTGATAGAGGGTAAGGCAGAAGGAAGGAGAGACACAGAAGACAGATAGCTGCTGCACTGCTCTACTGCTCATAAAGCTTCCTCCTGCAGGTGTGTGTGTGTGGGGGGGGGCTAGAAGCTAAGTCTTTGTGCATGGCAACGTGTGCTGTGACGAGCGAGCCACCACCAGGCCCTGAGGACTCCACCTACCAGGTCACAAACCATATGTCTATATACTACATTATGTCCGCAAGGGTCTATTCCTACTCAGTGAACCCTCAGATTAGAAATCTGATTTGTGGCACTACTAAAAGGAGGGAGGGAGAGGGAGAGGGAGAGGGAGAGGGAGAGGGAGAGGGAGAGGGAGAGGGAGAGGGAGAGGGAGAGGGAGAGAGTTTCCTTGCCTGAGAGAGGGTGTTTCCTTGCCTCCAGGATTATTGCTGGGGCTCAGTGCCAGCACTACAAATCCACTGCTCCTGGAGGCCATTTTTTTCCATTTTATTGGATAGGACAGAGAGAAATTGAGAGAAGAGGGGGAGAGGGAGAAAGAAAGAAACCTGCAGACCTGCTTCACTGCTTGTGAAGTGTCATGTTATCCCACCCCCCAGGTGGGGAGCCAGGGACTTGAATGAAGAGAGATACCTGCAGCCCTGTTTCACCACTTGTGAAGCTTTGCTCCTGCAGGTAGGGGACCAGAGACTTGAACCTGGGTCCTTCTGCACTGTAATGTGAGCGCTTAACCAGGTGTGCCACCGCCTGGCCCCTTTTTCACTATTTTTTAGAGCACTCATTATAATCAGGAACCTCAGTGCTACTAAAGCTATCTAGGTTTATTGCCTCTAAACCTTCTTGTAGGATTAATAATTTAGAAGACCATATTTTAAACTCTTTTAATTACCACCAGAAAAAGCCACATACTCAATCCTCTCTAGTAAAACAAATTACTGTCAAGTCTAGTTGGAGTGCAATGATGAAGTTAGATGAAGTTTTCTTTGGGAAAAAAATGACTTGCAGATTCCAAATACCACCAGAGTCTATCCCTTGGGGCAGAATAATTCCTGTATACCTTGACGATCTATAAGAGACAGAAAGCTATTTCACCGCTGTGAAATATGACTTCTGAGCCTCTCACATTTTTGTGGCTCAGCCAAGAGTCTATATTTGAAGACTTATCTAAGAGAGGGTGAACAGAGGGAAGAGCAGTACCCCTTTCTCCCCCTGGGGCATACTTGCAAAGATGTGTGAGCTGGAAATTCCTAAGATAGGGGGTGAGCATGTGTGTAAGGCACTGAAAAAGTCCAGATGTGATTCCACATGCCGGGCTGGCAGAAAGGATGTGCTCTGGTATGTCCTGGCAAAGATTCCAGACAGAGGGATGTCCTGGAGCTGTGTATAAATCTGTGGATTTTAGGGAGTGGAGCAGAGAAGGTAACGTAGCTTCTCAAGAACATCAACTTCCACTCTGTGACATGAGCCCAGAATAAGTAGACAGAAGACAAAACACTGTAAATGAGTCAAGTGGTAGACTAACACATGAAAGCTCAGAAGTGAGAAAGGTACACAGAGGAAGATGCCTGTCCCCAGTGGTGCAAAGGGATCCAGAAAGATCCATCTGAATCCCTTGCTAGTCACTGCAAAGAGACTGAAGGAAGTGCTAATTGTGTTTTCCTTGAGGGAGAGAAAATATTCACTAGAGTGTTCAGATGGGGCAGGTTGGGTTTATACCTTTATCTCTCATGTTCCCCTCTTCTCTCCATCGCCATTCTAAGCCCCTCGCATGTGCCAACCACCATCTGGAGTAAGAGCTTTCCAACTTCAGACACAAGATAATGGGTCACAAGAACTGTTTTCATTTTACAGGGCTGGGGCCCCACACATGTAGGATTCCACCAGTCTGGGCTGCTTTATCGTTTAGATACATAGAGACAGGGAGGAAGAGATTGGAGCTTCTCCCGTTGCCATAACCCCTCTCCCGCTGCCCCTACCGTGTGGTGTCAGGGCTCAGACTATAGGTAGCACACATGTGTCCTATCTGATGAGCTATGGCCCCAGTCAACTAGTATTTTCATCATGAGATAGACTTGGAAACATCAGCTCACACTTTAAGAAGGATGACTAGCACTTTCTGAGTGCTCTGTTTCTATGGCACAGCTGTATGTGTGGTGTGTCTGCTGCCCGGCATTACGATGAACAGCAGCCTTGTTCTCAGTGTCTTGGTTTGGACAGGAAGTGATATATACTCACCTTACTAACAAGCCGCAGTGGATTCTCTCTCTTCCTATGGGACTGAGTCAGAATAACTGGAGAAAACCATAGAGAATAGTCTTGGCAATTCTTTGGTTCACCCTTCAAAATGAAGATACCTGACTATCTGAGAGAAGCTTCAAAGGACAGCTCCAAGCTTTTATTTTTGTTTTTCTTTTAACCAGAATACTGCTCAGCTCTGGCTTATGTTGGTGCTGGGGACTGAACCTGGGACCTCAGAGTCTCAAGTACAAGAGTCTTTTGCAGAGCCATTATACTATCTGCCCAGTTCTAGCCCATGAGATTTCAAAGTGGAACCACATTTCCTCCACCATCCCTGATCCTCCTCTCTGACAGGATGAAACTGGAGAATAAGTCTTGAATGAAGTTACAGCTATCACTGACTGTGCAGCCTTGACTGGGAAAGCAGCTTTTGTTCTCCAATGCTCCTCTGTAAAAGGTGGGTGGCATTGGTAGGAAGAACAGTGCAGTGCATAATGCTCTCAAACATTCCCTTCAAACTCTAGTTAGGGGCCCTGTCCTCAAGTGAGTCAACTCTTTTTACTAGTACTGAACAGTATGGTGCAACACTTGTCTTCATCGGTTACTTTTCGCTCCCTCTGCTTCTGTCATTTCTCAATGCAACAACCCAACAAGGCATGTATCATTGCAGGACTAGACATGTCAGCCTGGGAAAAGACTTTGTGCATAACTGAACTCTCAGCTCTGAGAATGGAGTAAATATCAATCACTAACTTCACCCACTCAAGTAGGAAGGCTGGAAGCTTCTTCACAGACCGGGTGCCGGTAGCCAACCCCCTCCCGTCTCCCATCCTCCCATATCTCCAAACTCAGTGGCCAGTCACCTAACTCAAGTTGGACGTGCTAAGATCGACCCAGTCTGGAAAAGAGAAATTTCCCACGAGTGGTCATCCCACTTCCGGTTATCTTGTCCATCTCCAAAACTCTCTCCCTTTACACTGTCTGAACTGGAAGACGCTTTGAAGAGGGTTAAACCGGGAACAGCTGCTGGCTATGATAACATCACCCCAGAACTCATTCTTAACCTGGGTCCCGCGGCAAAGAAGTGGCTCGCTTCATTCCTGTCCCACATCTTGGAATCTGAGTCTATGCCCAAAGTTTGGCGTCGTGCGAAGGTTATAGCGGTTTTGAAACCAAAGAAAGACCCAACACTGGCCGCCAGCTATAGACCAATTTCTCTCCTCTCCGTGTGTTACAAACTCCTTGAGAGGCTGCTTCTGTCACGTATTTCTCCTCTTACAGAGAAATTCCTATCACCCGCCCAAGCTGGTTTCCGCCCAAGCTGGTTTCCGCCCAGGAAGATCTACCTGCGAACAAGCCCTGGCCCTCTCAACTTACATTGAAAATGGATTCCAGAAGAATTTAAAGACGGGTGCTGTCTTTGTTGATCTCACAGCAGCCTATGACACGGTCTGGCACCGTGGTCTCCTAGTCAAGATCTCAAGATGCCTGCCTCCATGGGTGGCCAACACTATATCGTTTCTTCTCCAAAACAGAAGATTCTGGGTGCATCTGGGTGACAAGTCTAGCAGATGGAGACCTGTCTCAAGTGGCCTCCCCCAGGGCTCTTTTCTGGCTCCTACGCTATTTAATATTTACATCAATGACCTCCCAGAAACTTCTTCAAGGAAGTTCATCTACGCCGATGACATCTGCTGTGCAACTCAGGCATCCAAGTTCGACATCCTCGAGGAAACACTCACAAAAGACATGTCTCTGATATCTGATTACTGTAAAAAATGGCGACTAATCCCTAGCACTGCAAAAACGGTATCATCTGTTTTCCATCTACACCATGCCTTGGCCTAGCGTGAGCTTAATGTGCAACTTGACGATACGAGAATCCGGCATGAAGCCCAGCCAGTCTATCTTGGCGTTACTCTCGATGGCACTCTGTCATTTCACGAACATCTCATAAAAACTGCAGCAAAAGTGGGCGCGAGGAATAACATCATTGCAAGACTGGCCAGCTCCTCATGGGGCGCGAGCGCTTCCACACTACGATCATCATCTCTGGCATTATGCTATTCCACTGCAGAATACTGTGCCCCAGTATGGTCCGTAGCCCCCATGTCCACTTGGTCGATTCCAAATTATATTCCTCCATGAGGATAATTTCTGGAACCATCCATTCCACCCGGGTTCCATGGCTGCCAGTTCTTAGCAACATCGCCCCACCAGATATTCGTCGGGATGCAGCATCATCTAAGTTCATTTCCCACGTCTACGCTCGACCGGACCTGCCAATATACGCGGATATCTTCGCCCACCCTGTCCAACGCTTGACGTCTCGTCACCCAATCTGGTCCCCTACACCTACACTGAACTTCTCTGTTCCAGACTCTTGGAAACAGAGTTGGCAGTCAGCTGAGGTAAAGAACAAACACCTCATCACAGACCCCTGCAAGCGTCAACCCGGCTTTGACCTAGCACGTTATGATTGGGCCCTCCTCAATCGCTATCGAACAGGCCATGGCCGGTGCGCCGCTATGTTCCATCGCTGGGGAGCCAGAGACGACCCGAACTGCCCCTGCGGCTCCAGACAGACTATGACCCACATAGTCAACGACTGCCACCTCTCCAGATTCAAAGGAGGTCTCGAAACTTTACATCAGGCTCAACCTGACGCTGCTGACTGGCTGCGGAAGAAGGGCAAACGCTAGAAGAAGAAGAACTAAGAACCAAGTATCGAACCCTTCTGATGACAAGTCTCATGTGATTTCAAAAGTGCTTGTTTCTATCTTTATTTATGCCTTTGTACCTCTCATCTGAAAAGCCCCCTCCCCAGCACTCTCTTCCTGGTTTGAAAAGCTGTTCCAATGTCTGGTTCCTCTAGTTTTTCTGTCTTTTCTAATCGCTATTCTGAATTTCATTCACATGGATCTGCTCTGTTCCCATTTTTGGAAACAGCACTGATCTTCTATTGCTTTGGTTTTTCAGAAGCCACTTTCTGATGTGTGTGGGCTGTCATCTCAGCTAAACATCAAACTTCCCAGTGAACATGGCTGGCTTCTGTTTCCCCCTTCTGCCTCAAATAAAACTGAGCATAGTTCCCCCTCCACTGAGAGGCCCTCAAAAACTTCACCAGGGTCAAAACCAGACACCCAGCTCGCTCCTCAGCAAAGGTTGTACTTATAAAAAACAAGATGCTGTATTTAGGATTAAAAAATGCTGCCTGATGAAGCTCCAACTGGTACATCATTCTTGGAAGGAAACTGATAGTATAATTTACCAAATTCTGGCACGTCATGGGAAAACTGAGAACAGGATTCCCTAAAAAGAGACTACAAACAAAATTGCAGCAGCATGTGCTGAGAATGACAGGCAGCAAGCCTTAAATTAAGCTACTATAAGGGAGCCGGGCATTAGCGCAGCAGGTTAAGTGCACATGGCGCAAAGCGCAGGACAGGCATAAGGATCCCAGTTTGAGCCCCCGACTCCCCACCTGCAGGGGAGTCACTTCACAAGCAGTGAAGCAGGTCTGCAGGTGTGTATCTTTCTATCCACTTCTCTGTCTTCCCCTCCTCTATTCATTTCTTTCTGTCCTATTCAACAACAACGGCATCAATAACAACAATAATGAATAAATAAATAAATAAATAATTAAGCTACTATAGAGGATTTTAATAACATAGATGAAATGAGAGTGAAAAGACTCTCCCAGAAAGCAGCCCTTAAATGGACAGTTGAGACTATATGGTTTCTTCCTTCTGGAACATTCTCTGCTTCCCTGACAGGATGGGGCACCAGTACCCCCTGGGTGAAAATTCCAACTTTGCTTGAAGCATTTTTTATGGATGATTTCTTTAGCCAGCTCTGCCAGTGGTAAAAGATAGAACTGTTTCTTTTCTCAGTAACTTCTCGCTTTGATTTTGAAAGCATCCATTTTCCATTCCATGCCCTTAAACTGACAGTTACACATTGGATCCTGTCAGTTATTATTAGCATCCCTGGGAGGCTCGGGTGTGAGGGGATGGAGAAATAAAGTGGAGCTGAAGTGACAGCAATTGTGGTTTTCAAGATGCTATTCTGTGGGCCGTGCAATGTCTGCTGGGAAAAGTTTATCCCAGGTCCTGATGCCTGGTGCTACCACTTTCTAAGTGAGATGGGTATCTACTGTGCCCTTCTGAAGGAAGAAGCAGGGCCTTTCTTTTGGAGAAATGTGTCATTCCTATGTGGTTCCACTAGGGATGGTTTTATCTTCATTTATAACCCTTTGACCACTGAGAGATGATAATCACATGAACCAAACTAGGAAGTCCTTGAGAGACTTTTTCTCCAGTGGTAGAATAAGGAACACGTGAACCCTACAGTTGCCAGTGGATAAAGTTCAATCTTGTGTAGAACGCTCACCTGAGAGAAAAGCACCACAGATAAAACTCAAAAAGAGTGATCCTACAGTACTTGGGGCCTTGTCTCTAGTATCCCTTGGGCCTACCAAAGCCTCACAGATCTCACTTTGCCAAAGTTGATTCAGGATGGGTTTTTGTTTCTTGTCAAGAGTCCTCCTTTATACACTATTGGTGTGGAATGTAAGTAGGTGCAGCCATACCAGAAAACAGTATGGAGCATCTCTAAAAATATTTAAGGGTGGGGGGGGGGCGTTAAGCACACATGGCATGAAGTGCAAGGACTGGCCGAAAGATCCCGGTTCGAGCCCCCAGCTTCCCACCTACAGGGGGTGGGGGTCACTTCACAAGTGGTGAAGCAGGTCTGCAGGTGTCTATCTTTCTCTTCTTCCCTCTGTCTTCCCCTCCTCTCTCAATTTCTATCTGTCCTATCCAACAACAACAACAACAACAACAAGGGCAACATAAAATGAGGAAAAATGGCCTCCAGGATTAGTGGATTTGTAGTGCAGGCACCGAGCCCTAGCGATAAATCTGGAGGCAAAAAAAAAAAAAAATGATTTAACGGGCTGGGTGATGGTGCACCTGGTTACAATGTTCAAGGACCCAGGTTCAAGGCCCCAGTCCCTACCTGCAGAAGGAAAGTTTCACAAGTGGTAAAGCAGAGCTGCAATTGTGTCTCTATTTCCCCCCCAACCTCTCAATTTCTGGTTGTTTCTATCCAATAAACAAATAAAGATAATAGAAACTAAATTAAAAGTTAAAAAATTAAGAACATAATAACCATACTATCCAGCTATTTCACTTATATGTGTTTAGCTACAGAATAAAGAATGGTTGAATCAAAGAGACAGATATGCACCCTTATGCTCACTGAGACATTATTCACAATAGCCAAGAGCTAGAAACACTCCAAGCGCCTATTGAAGGGTGATTGGATAAAGATGGGGTATATATACATGCAAACAGTAGAATACACTCAGCTATAAAAAAGACAAAACCGCTCCTCTCTTCCCTGATCCAGCTTTCTAGCCCTTTTTCCAGCCATGATATCATCTCCCCAGACAACTTGGGTTCGCCGGCATATCAGATGTCAGGCTCAGGAAAAAACTAGTATAGTCATGGGCCCTTTAGAATATAACTAAAAAGGCCTATGAGCTCTCTTCAAAATGGAGACCCCAAATCTTCATCTGCAATATTCCAGTCTTTAGGTTCACAATTAGTCAACAATTTGTTTTGGCTTTATATGTTAACTCTTTTTACAGCCACCAAGTTCCAGATGCTAACATGATGACAACCAGACTTCCCTGGGCAGATGACCCCACCAATGTGTCCTGGAGCCCCACTTCCCCAGAGCCCTGCCCCAAAAGGGAAAGAGAGAGAGAGGCTGGGAGTATGGATCGACCTGCCAATGCCTATGTTCAGTGGGGAAGCAATTACAGAAGCCAGACCTGCCACTTTCTGCACCCCATAATGATCCTGGGTCCATACTCCCAGAGGGTTATTGAATAGGAAAGCTATCAGGGGAGGGGAGGGGATACGAAGCTCTGGTGGTGAGAATTTTGTGGAACTGTACCCCTCTTATCCTATGGTTTTGTCAGTGTTTCCTTTTTATAAATAAAAATTAAAACAAAAGAAAGAAAAAGAAAAAAAGACGAAACCCTGCCATTCACAACCATATGGATGAAACTAGAGGGTACTATGCTTAGTGAAATAATTTAGAAGTAGAAAGAAGAGTTTGCTTATATGTAGCATATAAAGAAAGGAAAATGAAATATGTATATGTGTGTGTGTGTATATATATTAACAGAATAGTGGTTATAAGAAAACAAGGGAAACAAGGAAGTGAGCAAATTAAGTGAAAGGGGCCAACTGAAATGTGACTCGAATTCCAGGAGTGAACATAAGGCAGTATATACAGATTTTTCTTAAGGTTGCATATCTGAAATCTAAATAATATTACAAGCCAGTATTGCTTCAATTTCTGTTTTTGAAGTGCCAAATTAAACAGATGGCTGGGTCACAGTTGGATAAAATGAATGACCCAAACTTATGACATGACATCTGGTTTGGGATCATCAATATGCCGTTCAATGAATTTAGTTAGATCAGCTTCATTTTTAATCAAATGCATCGTATCAGGAAAAGAATAAATAGTAAGTATTAGAACAGGCTGTTACTGTAGAGGTTTGAGATTTGTCTCAGTTACATACATGTATAATAAGTAATATTTCATTGATTCTAAAAAGTACCTTTTTACATTTTATTTTCTCTAACTTCATGATGAATGACCTTAAGTACTTGATTGTTGCTGCTATTATCTTATTGCCAGAGCACTGCTCAACTCTGGCTTATGATGGTACAGGGGATTGAACCTGGGACCTCTGGTGCCTCAGGGCATGAAAGTCTTTTGCAGAACCATTATGCCATCTCCCATGCCATGATGAATGACTGTGACCATAAAGAGGATGGCACAGCTTGACTGGCATCACTTTACTTTTTTTAAAAAATTTTTTATTATTTATTCCCTTTTGTTGCCCTTGTTGTTTTACTGTTGTAGTTATTATTGTTGTCGTCGTTGTTGGATAGGACAGAAAGAAATGGAGAGAGATGGGGGAAGACAGAGGGGGAGAGAAAGATAGACACCTGCAGACCTGCTTCACCACTTGTGAAGCAACTCCCCTGCAGGTGGGGAGCCAGGGCTTGAACTGGGATCCTTACATCGGTCCTTGAGCTTTGCGCCACCTGTGCTTAACCCACTGTGCTACAGCCCAACTCCCATCACTTTACTTTTTAGTGATACCTAAAATAAGAGTCTCACGTGGCTAATGGAATCTTTGATTTCATGGCATACCACCTGCATGTATTATGTGTTCTGGATTGAGATGTAAAAATTAATTTTCTTAATGCAGGCAGTGAGCAAACTAACTGAAAGTAACTGTATTATGCAATGTATTTTAGGGAAGCCAAATAGATGGCCAAACAGGGCAAACATTGCTACACATAGTAATGAAGCATTGATATTTAACACAACTAATTATACAAATGGTTCCCCTCAAATGGCTTCTTCCTCACTGTAGACATCAGTCCTGAGATTCCAGGTAGCAGATTGGGGCAACTGTACTGGATCAACGTAACCCCCCTGCCCAGCCAGGGTGATATCACAGAAGGGCACAGGATTACTCGGGAGCCTGCAAGGACTATAAGGCACTGACAACAGGGGAGCCGCCCAATGTCCTCTCAGCAATCAATGGCAGTCTCAAAAGTGCATTTGTCAACCAGCTGCTTATAACTTGAACTCGCTTTTCCCTCAGAAACTATTATTATGAACAGTGATCGAATGCCCCCTCCCACAGAGAACCCACAAGAGCTCTGGAAGTGCCCTGGTAGGGGGATTCAGTGCCCACTCCAAAGGGGAAGACATCTTCCTCTTCCCAGCACCTGCTGCTACTCAGCAGCGTCACCCTGGGACACACAGTCACTCTCATTCCCTCCCCGGTGCAACTGTCCTACAAGATGGTGGTCTATGTCATCTGCTAATGTGGAGTCTATCACAGACTAATACGGCCCTGAGTGTGTCCTACTTTCTCTGGTTGAGAGTTCTGTGGTCCAAGACTTCAAAGTTTAGAAATTCCAAGTGCAAACCCCAATGACTATGTTTATGCCTTGGCTGCTCTCAGGGATTCTCCAAGAACCTGTAGGTACCCTGGCCCCCTCTGGGGCCACTGTCTTTCCTTCTCCATCTGGAGTAAGCCACAGGGTCAACACAATGGCTTGCAGGTCAAGACAAATGACAGGCAGAGGATGACATCAAGTCTCAGAAACCATGGCTCAGTGGCAAAGGATGGATGTGCTCATGAAAAAACTTTGCCAAAGGGGTATCTTTCTGAGCAGATCCAAATCCAGGGTACAAAGGAAACAGCCAAGAAACAAGTAAATGAAGTCACAGGAGAGTCCACACAGCACCTTATGCAGCCTTACTAGCCCACACCAGTGAGTCTTAAAACCAGATGTTTGATGCTTGTAGGGCCCAAACGAGGACTTACCATGCTGACATGATCAAAATCTACCCAGGCACTGTCCTAGACAGGCTACACAAAGTGTTTGATTTACTAACCAACACATTAAATGATAAGACACAGCCACGAGAAGGAAAAACGCCAACATGCCACTTTGCATCCCTTATATAAGCTGTTAGCAACTGTTTGGTCAGCACTGATCTTTCAAAGATGTTTTCGGCATATGATAGTCATATCTTGTTCAATTTTCAAGGCTGGCAAAATATCAATAGCTCCTCCTGGATAGTGAGCTTGCTTTGTCAATGCGCACGACCCAGGTTCAAACCTGGCCCCCACCACACAAGACGAAGCTTCAGGGATGTGGTGCCATTCACTTTCCTTCCCTTTCTGAGAAAGTTGGCCAGGAGCAGTGAAGTCCCAAGATGGAAGAAAAAAAAGTTGAATTTGTTTTACAGCAAAAATTGAATTGGGGGTGGGGCCTTCTCGTGATAAAGCAAGCATCAGGAAACTAAGACATGGGCAATATTTATTTATTTATTTATGTTAACCAGGGCACTGCTCAGCTCTGGCTTCTGGTGATGCAAGGGACTGAACTGGGACTTCAGAGTCTTAAGCATGAGAGTTTCTTTACATAACCATTATGCTCTCTAACCCTGCCTAACAATGACATTTAAAAAATATTTATTTATTTATCTATTTATGCCCTTTTGTTGCCCTTGACATGGGCAATTTTTAAGCATGAATGCTTGCCTAATTCTACAGCTATCACTTTCAGTGAAATGGTGAACAGAGAAGCGGAAATGGGGGGTGGTGTGGGGGGGTGGGCAATAGCACACCAGGTTAAGCACACATAGTAGGAAGCACAAGGATCCCGGTTTGAGCCTCCGGCTCCCCACCTGCAGGGTGGTCGCTTCACAAACAGTGAAGTAGGTCTGCAGGTGTCTATCCTTCTCTCCCCCCTCACTTTCTTCCTCTCCCCTTCTCAATTTCTCTCTGTCCTATCCAATAAAAAACAAAAAGAGACATGGAAATGCAAGGGAGGGGGTAGGGGGGCAGCTGGTGCACTTGATTAAGCGCACATGTTATAGTACCTAAGGATCCAGGTTCAAGCCCCTGGTCCCCACCTGCAGGGGGAAAGCTTCTTAAGTGGTGAGGCAGGTCTGCAGGTATCTGTCTCTCTGTCTCCCCTTTCTTCTCAATTTCTAGCAGTCTCTATCCAATAAATAAAGACAAAAAAATGAGAAAGAAATGCGGGTGGCGGGTGGTGATACACCTGGTTGAGTGCACATGTTACAGAGAAGTGGAAGTGACAAATTAAAGGAGCTCCAATATCCTATGCAGACTCCAAATCCTCCTCCTCTGCTTCCTTGGTACTCGTGTAACAATTCTCAAAGGTTACCAAATGGCAACTCTTCACTTTATAGTAAAGTGACAAGATATGTTTCCACTGAGAAATTTCTAGATTAGGAATCTGGGAGGGCAGAGTAGGGTGGTATGTTTATCTTTCAACTCAAACCATTACCAGATTGCTCTAGCCCAACTCCATGAAATACATTTACAAGTTCTTGTGCTGTGGCACAGAATACAAGATGAATAAACATTTCCGGGAGGGGGGAGGGTTGGACAGTAGCACAGTGGGTTAAGCGCACATAGCGTGAAAGTGCAAGGACTGGAGCAGGGATACCAGTTCGAGCCCCGGCCCCCCACCTGCAGGGGGGTTATTTCACAAGTGGTGAAGCAGGTCTGTAGGTGTCTTTTCCCCTCTGTCTTCCCTCCCTCCTCTCTTGATTTCTTTCTGTCCTATCCAACAACGACAGCAACAACAAACAATAATAACAACAACGATGATAAACAACAAGGGCAACAAAAGGGGGGAAAAAAAGCCTCCAGGAGCAGTGGATTTGTAGTACAGGCACTGAGCCCCAGCAACAACCCTGGAGGCAAAAAAAAAAAAAAATCCAGGGGTAGTGGCGCATCTGATTAAGCACACACATTACAGTGTGCAAGGATACAAATAATGTCAAAGGACATAAATTATGGTGATGTTGTGTATGATACAGCAAATCCTAACAAAGGGATTTTTCAAAGTTAACCCAATTGCCAAATAATGTGATTATAGCAATAACTATCTATTGTCTTCTTAACCCTAATACAGCAGGGACCTCCCATTTCCTCTATAGAGCCTATATTTCCCCCAGTCCTGGAACCTCTAGGGTGGGGTTCACTTTCCTGCATGCTTCTCTCAAGTCATACCAAATGATATTGCATCTGCCGATCTGAACCTAATCAATGCAACGAGTACCACCTCAGCATGCTTCACTTCAGACTGTGTCCAGAGACTTCAGGTGTGGAATGTCAACCCTTCACCCTCATTACTCGGGTGAGACTTTTCCTTTCATGGTATTCTCTAATTCCATTCCAGGAGGTTCACTTCCTAACAAAGTCCCAAAACCTAGATATAGACCAGGTCCCATGAGATAGAGCATATGTTCACACGTATCCATAATTAGGGCAAAATAGATACCTGAAAGCAAAAGTACACAATAGTCTGCAGTGAGTCAGTATAGTATCTAATTAGGCTTAGATACCCTACTCACCTACTTCTTATTACAGTTCTCTCACTCCCTCCAAAGCTAACCTTAGCAAAGCAAGGACTGAAAAAGCTGAATAAGGGCAAGAGACTGGCATACTTTAAGGATGACTCTTTAGTCACTATCAGGCTACCTCATCAGCTGGGGACCTAATCGGGGACATGATGGGCCTAGACCTCGAATAAATCCCTCTCTCCATTGTTACCAGTCATCTCTATCAGGAACAACAAAATAGATCCCTTTGTGGGTCCTCAACTAGGATCAACAACGGTAGAGAATGTTCCATCCTCTGAAGGGAGGATGGCCAACATACTCTATGCTACACCTGAGGAAGATGGGTCAATATTGGGGCAGCTTGGAATGTTCCTACTCATGACCACAGAATGTGAGCTCAGATCTACAGGGATGCAGAGGTCACATAGGCTCCTAAGCTGAATATGGGCCCCAGACCAAATCAAATCGATGGGGTTTACAGTCAACAATATTTATACCCCTTTCCCATATTAGGGAGCTACTATCTTCCCTGATCCAACTTTCTTTTCCTTTTCCAGCCATGACATCATCTCCCCAAACAATAACTTAGATCCACCTGCGTATCAGATTTCAGGCTCAGGAAAAAAAAACAAACTAGTATAGCCACGGGCCCTTTGGAATATAACTAAAATATGCCTACTAGCTATCTACAAAATGGAGAACCCCCACCCTAACTCTTCATCTGCACTATTTCAGCCTTTAGTTCCATGATTGTTCAACAATTTGTTAGGCTTTGTATGTTAACTATCTTTTCAGCCACCAGGTTCCAGATGCTAGCATGATGCAACCAGACTTCCCTGGGCAGACAACCCCACCAATGTGACCCGGAGCTCCTCTTCCCCAGAGGCCCCACCCTACTAGGGAAAGAGAGAGGCAGGCTGGGAGTCTGGATCGCCCAGTCAATGCCCATGTCCACTTGGTCGATTCCAAATTATATTCCTCCATGAGGATAATTTCTGGAACCATCCGTTCCACCCCGGTTCCATGGCTGCCAGTTCTTAGCAACATCGCCCCGCCAGATATTCGTCGGGATGCGGCATCATCTAAGTTCATTTCCCACGTCTACGCTCCACCGGCCCTGCCAATATACGCGGATATCTTCGCCCACCCTGTCCAACGCTTGACGTCTCGTCACCCAATCTGGTCCCCTACGCCTACACTGAACTTCTCTGTTCCAGTCTCTTGGAAACAGAGTTGGCAGTCAGCTGAGGTAAAGAACAAACATCTCATCACAGACCCCTGCGAGCGTCAACCCGGCTTTGACCTGGCACGTTATGATTGGGCCCTCCTCAATCGCTATCGAACAGGCCATGGCCGGTGTGCCGCTATGTTCCATCACTGGGGAGCCAGAGACGACCCGAACTGCCCCTGCGGCTCCAGACAGACTATGACCCACATAGTCAACGACTGCCACCTCTCCAGATTCAAAGGAGGTCTCGAAACTTTACATCAGGCTCAACCTGACGCTGCTGACTGGCTGCGGAAGAAGGGCAAACGCTAGAAGAAGAAGTGGGAAAGCAATTAGAGAAGCCAGATTTTCAACCTTCTGCATCCCACAATGACCTTGGGAACATACTCCCAGAGGGTTAGAGAATAGGAAAGCTATCAGGGGAGGGGATGGGATACGAAGATCTGGTGGTGAGAACTGTGTGGAGTTGTAGCCCTCTTATCCTATGGTTTTGTCAATGTTTCCTTTTTATAAATAAAAATTGTTTTAAAAAGTTAAATAACCCCAAACTTGAAACACTCAAAAAAAAAAGTGTGCAAGGACCCGAGTTCAAGCCCTTGGTCCCCACCTGTATGTGGGGGGTCATGAATGGTGAAGCAGGGCTCAGGTGTCTCTTTCCCTCTTTATCTCCCCTTCCTTTCTCAGTTTCTCTCTGTATCTTTTTTTATTTATTATTTTTTTAAAATTATTTTATTTATTTATTTATTTTCCCTTTTGTTGCCCTTGTTGTCTTTTTTTATTGTTGTTGTAGTTATTATTGTTGTTGTTATTGATGTGGTTGTTATTGGATAGAACAGAGAGAAATGGAGAGAGGAGGGGAAGACAGAGGGGGGAGAGAAAGACAGACACCTGCAGACCTGCTTCACCGCCTGTGAAGCGACTCCCCGGCAGGTGGGGAGCCGGGGGCTGGAACCCGGATCCTTATGCCAGTCCTTGCGCTTTGCGCCACCTGCGCTTAACCCACTGCGCTACCGCCCGACTCCCTTCTCTCTGTATCTAATAAGTAAATATTTACAGACCTATGTTCTTATTATTACTAATATATTATGACTGACATCTTATTAGCAATTAAAACCACAGTGATACTATTTCACACACAGTCTGTTCTGTAAAAAACAACAACAACAACAACTTTTTTTGTTAATCTAGTAAGATCAAACACCTATCCAGAAATTCCACCCCTAGGTATTTATTCTAGAGTAAATCCTGCATGTTATTCTAGGGAAATAAACAGTAAGATTCAGGAGTCTACATTCAATATCAGTCCATTTATGCAAAGGCTAAAAGCAAGTCGAAATAAATATAGTGTTAGAGATATAAGCATCTTCAGTGATACTAAAAAGAAAATCATAAGAGTGTCCCAGCCAGTGGCACAGTGGGTAAAGCACTGGGCTTTCAAACATAAGATCCTGAGTTCCGAGTTCCAACCCCAGTGTCACATGTGCCAGAGTGATATCCTGGTGTTCTCTCCCTCCCACCCTCTGCCTCCTGACTTTAATAAATATTTATTTTTAAGAGAGGGACAGGGATGTAGAAAGGCAGAGATGTTATGTGGAAAGAAGGCAGGCAGGCAGACAGGCAGGCAGTGTGTGTGTGTGTGTGTGTGTGTGTGTGTGTGTGTATGTGTGAAAGACCACAGCACCGAAGCTTCCTTCAATGCCATGGGGCCTGGGCTCGAACCTGGGTTGTGCAGATGGCAAAAAGCAGCACGCTATCCAAGTGAGCTATTTCACCAGCCTATGTTTCTAATAAATATTAAAGGAAAAAAAAGAATACTAAAGACATGACAAACCCAAAGTTAGGGTACTGTTTGGTACTATTGTAGTACTGGTTACCTCTCAGGAGACAAAAGGGCTCGATCAACTCCAGGTGGGGCGGAATAAGGACAACTCCAAGCATTTAAATGCTTCTCTACTAATGTTCTTTTGAACAAAATAGCTGAATAGCTGGGAAGCACAGAAGTATGTGGTTTTGATTACTTTCTCCCAATTACATAAATATTCTTTTGTTCTACTCAAGGCTTAATTTAAAAAATATTTTCAAACCAGGGCGATTATAATGTCTTTGATGCATAATGTGTGGTGGGTTGCTTTCTCATTTGTTAGCAATTAGAAGAACTTGTTTGTCCTAGAAGTCCTTAAGAATGACCATTTGGATTTCAACTGACAAGAAAAAAGAAAACATGCTTTGTCAATAGAAGTAGAGTCCTAGTTCTGGAAAGTTCTTGGAAGAAAATCTATGCAGATACAACCCCTAGAGGTTGAGAACGTCCCAATGAAAACTCAAAGTCTGGAAAAATAGCCAGCCTAGCCTACTCCCAATGGCTCAGCATTTTGCCTCTACCATCTCCCTTAAAGTCTACCTAAAGTGTTTCTTGCCTCAGTATGCATGCAAATGCCCTACCGTCAACGGCACTAGCCACGCACAGGCAGGTCGGACAGACCTGGAAAAGGGCTGCTGAGTCTGTCAACGTGGACAGAAGAGGTTTCTTGGGTAGGGACTACATGGTGGCACGCCCAGTGGAACTCATACATTATCATGCACAAGGACCCAGGTTCAAGCCTCTGGTCCCCACCTTTAGGGGAGGGCGAGCTTCACAAGTGATGAAGCAGTGCTGCAGGTATCTTTTTCTCCGCCTCTGTCTCTACCACATAAGGAGGAGGAGGAGGAGGAAGAGGAGGAGGAGAAGAAGAAAAGAGGTTTCTTGGAGCTCGGGCAATAAAACTGACCCAATGAAGGCAAGACTTGGTCCATGAAGTCACCCAAGCCAGTCAAAGAACTCCCGGTGTTTCAAGGAGAAAGTGGGATTGTCGATCAAGGCAGCCAAGAGGAGTGCTGATCCCCAAGGCAAAATGAAGAGGGATTTCAAGTTTGGGAAAGACCACCACAGAGAGAGCACGGTGGTTATGCAGGAGACGTTCAGATCCAGTCATCCCAGGTACTCGATAGGGTCCACACATTTCCACAAGGGCCTGCTTCAAGTCCCTGATCCCCACACTTCAAGGGAAGAATCTACACAAATTATGGAGCAGTGCTATAGGTATCTCGCTATCTCTCTCTCCCTGTCTCTGCCTCTTACTTTCTAGTTAAAAAAAAAACCCAAAACGGTTGCCAGTGAGACTGGGCACATCAGGTTGAGCACATGATGTACAATGTACAAGAACCTGGGTTCAAGGCCCCCAGCTCCCACCTGCAGGGGAAAAAGCTTCACAATCGGTGAAGTAGCGCTGCAGGTGCCTCTCTTCCTCCCTCCCTCCCTATCTCCCTTCCCTCCTCAATTTCTGTCTGTATTCAATAAATACATAAAATATATATTTTAAAAATGGTCACTGGAGAGCCGGGTAGTGGCACACCTAGTTGAGTGCAGGCATTACAGTGCACAAGGACCTAGGTTCAAGCCCTTGGTCCCCACCTGTGATGAGTAGCGGGGTTCACAAACCGTGAAATAGTATTGCAGGTGTCTGTCTCACATCATTTCTAGATCTTCCCTCTCAATTTCTCTCTGACTCTAGCCCAAAATAAAGGAGTAAACAATATTTTTTAAAAAATGATCACAGGGGGGAGTTGGGCGGTAGCTCAGTGGGTTAAGTGCACATGGCACAAAGCGCAAAGATGGTGTAAGGATCCCAGTTCGAGCCCCTGGTTCCCCACTTGCAGGGAGCCATTTCACAGGTGGTGAAGCAGGTCTGCAGGTGTCTATCTTTCTCTCCCCCTGCCTCTGTCTTCCCCTCCTCTCTCCATTTCTCTGTCCTATCTAACAATGATGACATCAATAACTACAACAACAGTAAAAAAAAAAAAAAAGGGGGGGGCAACAAAAGGTAAAATAAAGAAATTAAAAAGAAAATCACAGGGAACAGTGAAGTCATGCAGGCACAGGGCCCCAGCGATAACCCTGGTGAGGTGTCAAAAAAAAATGAAATGATGTACATAGTCATTGAAATGGTAATGGTACACTGACTAGAACATATGGGTGCTAATGTCTGTGATGTTAACATTTATTTAGGACCAGCATAAAATCTCACTTGAATAGCGTGGTATTTTGCCAAGTGTGTGACCCTGCTTCAAACTTGGCTGCCACTGTGCCAGAGGAAGCTTTGGTGCTGTGATGTCCTTCCCTCTGTCACTATCTCCATCCGGAATAAAGCAGCCCAGAGCAGTGAAGCACCAGAGATCACACACATAGAGGGAGAGGGAGAGGGAGAGGGGAGAGGGGGGAGGGGGGAGGGGGAGGGGGGAGGGGGAGGGGGAGGGGGAGGGGGGAGGGGGAGGGGGAGGGGGGAGGGGGAGAGAAGATGTACTGACAGGGGCTGGGCAGCAGTGCACCTGGTTAAGTACACTTATTACCAAGTACAAGGAGCCAGGTTGGAACCCCCGCTCCCCACTTGCAGGGGGTCTACTTCATGAGCAGTAAAGCAGATTTACAGGTATATTCCTTCCTCCATCTCCCCATCTTCTTTCAATTTCTCTCTGTCCTATCTAACAAGAAAGAAAGAAAGAAAGAAAGAAAGAAAGAAAGAAAGAAAGAAAGAAAGAAAGGGAAAGAAAAGAAGAGAAAAGAAAAGAAAGTGGCCACCAAGAACAGTGGATTCATAGGACCAACACTGACCGAGCCCCAGCGATAACCCTGGTGGCAATAGAAATAAAAAATAAAATGTATTGACAGCTGAATAGAGGGCTGGATAGTTATCCAAACAGTGATACAGAATGGATCGACAGCTGGTACCATGTGACTGTTCATCACTAAAATGCTTTCTGCGTCTCAGTGGCTTGGAATTTTTTTTTTAATATTTATTTATTCCCTTTTGTTGCCCTTGTTGTTTTATTGTTGTAGTTATTATTGTTATTGATGTCATCATTGTTGGATAGGACAGAGAGAAATGGAGAGAGGAGGGGAAGACAGAGAGGAGGAGAGAAAGATAGACACCTGCAGACCTGCTTCACCGCCTGTGAAGCGACTCCCCTGCCGGTGGGGAGCCAGGGGCTCGAATTGAGATCCTTATGCCGGTCCTTGCGCTTTGCACCATGTGCGCTTAACCCGCTGTGCTACCGTCCGACTCCCCGGATTTTTTTTTTTTGCCATTTTTATTTGAAAAAAATATTCATTAGAATGGAGAGGTGTCTATCATAAATTCTGTTTGCAAAAAGATGGCTCCAAAAACAAATTCTAAATAGTGTTATCATTGCAGCCTGTGAGGTGGGACAATGGCTAGAGCACTGGACTTAATCCCCAGCAACCTCCCATGTGGCAGAATGTATTTCTGGTTCTCTGCCCCACGCCCCATGTTAATGGGGGATTGGTTAATAATGCAAGGTTAATAATACAGTGGGTGTGTGGACAGAACAGAACCTAGAAACAGACACACCAGTATGAAAAGTGGTGATTTCTGGGTAGTAGATTGGAGGTGACTTGATTTTCTTTCATGCTTTCCAATTTGCAGATTCCACCCCCCCCCCCACTGACTGTGTTGTATTACAATTATCTAATATGGTTATTTCCAAGAAACACAAGTCAAGAAAAGGACTAATTGTTGTTAAGAATGAAAAGCAGATGAGTTTGGATGTGGGGGCAAGAGTGGAGCAAGCCCAAAGTCTCAGAGGGTTCGGCTGACCCTGATGTCGCTGTGTAGATCATTCGGGAACCACAGTCCTCCACAGAGTCCAGCCCTCAAAGGAACATGGCAGCTTCCCACAGGGTGGAAGACACACTAAATGAATGACAACTGCACAAGGGTGACACCTTCTTCACCCTATTAGGACACAGACTGCCCAACTTTCTTTCCTTGTTCCTTTTGTCACTGCCAGGACTTTACAGCTCTGGGCCAATATTTTTTTTTTCAGAGAGAGAGAGAGAAAGGGAGAGAGAGGGGCAGACACCACAGCACCGAAGTTTTCCCCAGTGCAGTGGGGAAATGTGAACTGCATGCATGGCAAAGCAAGCACTCTCCCATGTGAGCTATCTTGACAGGCCAGACTTTATGTGTTTAAGAGAAATGTGGCGTGGGCAATGGCGAATCTGGGTACGTGCACGCATTACCGTGTGTGAAGACCCAGCTTTGAGCCCCTGCTCCTCACCTGCAGGGGGACGCTTTACAAGCGGTGAAGCAGGTCTGCAAGTATCTCTCCTCCTTTCTCCTTCTCTATCTCCTCCCTCCTCTCTCACTTTCTATCTGTCCTATCAAATTAAAAAAGGGGGAGAGGGTAAAAAGAGTGGAAATGGCTGCCAGAAGTGGTAGATTCACTGTGCAGGCACTGAGCCCCAGCAATAACCCTGGTGGCAATTAAAAAAAAAAAAAAGAGGAAGAGGAAGGAGGAGGAGAAATGGGGGCCAGCGAAATAGGTCACTTAGCGCGCGGCTTTGCCACATGTATGACCCAGAGGTTTGAGCCTGGCCCCCACTGCACTGAAGGGGGCTTCACTGCTGTGGTCTCTTGTTTTTTTGCCTCCAGGATTATCACTGGGGCTCGGTGTCTGCACTAGGAATCCACTGTTCCTAGGGGCTTTATTTTTTTCTTTGCATTGGACAGGACAGAGAGAAACAGAGGAGAGGGAGACAGAGAAGAAGAGAGAAAGAAAGACACCTGCAGATGGGGAGCCAGGGACTCAAACTGGGATCCTTGTGCTTTGTACTATGTGTGCTTAACCCAGTGTGTCACCGCCCAGCCCTCCTGGTCTCTATCTCTATCTAAAAACATAAAGAAGAAATATGGAAGGTCTTGGGAGCCAGTCAGTGGCACACCTGTTAAAGCATACGCATTATAGAGTGTCAAGACCCAGGTTCAAAACTCCCTGCAAGGGGGAAGCTTCACAAGTGGTGAAAGAAACTGCTGCAGGTGTGTGTTTCTCTCTCTTTCCCCTCCCTCATCTTCCCCTTTCCCTTCAATTTATCTGTCTCTATGATAAATAAATACATAGATAATTAAAAAAAGAAATATGGAAGGTCTTTTTACACACATACGAGGCAAAAGCTCTAACACCAAGCTGCTTCCCCAGTCCCTAAATAAGGTGCTTTACAGTGATTAAGACTACAAAGATGATCATTGCGCTGTGTGAGAAGTTGTACAAACAAAAGATTCAAACTAGATGTTCTCAACTCTGGCTGGGTTTCTGCCACCTCCATCGTTGTGATGAACCACCATCAGACTAGAAAAAGCCATGCCCTGGGAAGAAGGACTTGAAACCAAAGCAGCGAGACGCCAGCTGGCTGCTTTACCTGAGCTCATACTTCCAGACCCAGGAACTGCATTCTAGGGCCAGAATGAATGTAGATGGCAGAGGCCGGCCAGGTTTTGGCCCACTCTCCACCATGCTGGAGAAAGCTTCAGTGCTATGGTGTCTGCCTCCCCCTTCATGTCTCTCTTGCTGAAAAAATCAGCCTGAGCAGTGAAGCCCCAGTGACAGCAACAGGAAGACTGTAGATGGATGACTCTGGACTTCCTCCTCACCGGCAAAAAATTATGGAAATCCAAAGAAGTGTCAAAGACGGGCAACTTGTGACCTGGAAAATATGAAATGTGGAAGCTATAGACACGAACATTTTCAAATCAATTCTAGGCTTTAGTTTAAAGCATGTTATTAAATAGAATAGCAGGAAGGAGGGCTGCATAGTGGCACACCCAGTTCAGGACACATGTGTAAGGACCAAACCTGTGGTGGGAGGGTGGCACCAGCTTCATGAGTCATGAAGCAGTGCTGTAGGTGTCTATCCCCCCACCGTCTCCTCCTTCCTCTCAGTTTCTGTCTCTACCCAGTAAGTGAGTAAAATTGCAAAAGAAAACTAGAAAGAATGTTTGAAAATGCTGATTGCTTTGGAATCAACATTGAGTCAAAAGAACAGATCAAGTGGGTAGACAGCATAATGGGTATTCAAAGAAACTCTCATGCCTGAAGCTCCCAGGTTCAATCCCCTGCACCACTATAAACCAGAGCTGAGCAGAACTCTGGTTAAAAATAATAAACAAAGAAAAAGAACAGATCAGGCCAAGGTTGCCTTGCCTTGGTTTACTCAAGAGACCACTGCCTCTGGAGCAGCGTGTTTACCTGCATAAAGCCCCCACTCACTAGCCCTACGGCTGGACAGTAATGTAGTGGACACTTGTAACGACCCTACAAAAATACGGAGTTATATATTGCTCAGTTGCAAAAGCAGTGTCTTTGCAACTTTTAATCACAAACATGGCAAGAAATAAATTTTTATCCTGTCACTCAGTACTCACATCTACTGAAAAACTGGACTCGCAGGACAATACCCAAGTTACCAAACCTCATTCATTTTCTAGTCTATTCTAGTTTTGGGGAGAATACTGGTTATATCACACTGAAATGAATTTCACAATCCATTAGCAGACATGCTCTGACATTCTGTATAGTTCTACAAGGGAAAGCTGAATAAATATTTGCAGAAAATACAATGCCGGGGAGGGCAGGATCTTGGCTTTAGTCTTCAAGTGGGCCCTGAGAGAAGGAGTCGAGTACAGGGCTTTATAGGGGAGGAAATGGCGGTCTTAGAAAACAGAGTGACCAGGTCAGAGCAGTGAAAAGGGCAAAAGAGAAAACTGTGTAAGGGTGTTCTAATGAGCCAGCCACCTCTGGGGCATCTAGGACTCTTCGCTTTCGTCCTGCTTCTCCTTGGCTGGTGGCTGCTACTAGGGATGTTCAATCTCCTACCCTTTCAGAAGGTTCTGCTGTGCAAATGCTCACAGGATTGAATAAGTGCCATGTACAAAGCTGCTGAGACACAGCGCCATCAAAGATGAAAAGGACAGAAGTTACTAGTTCAACTTCAAGGAGAACACAGGCACCATAAGTGAAGCGGGGAAGGCCATCACCAGCATTAGCCACAAATGGATGGCAAGAAGAGCTGAAGGAATTGTCATAGGCTGTGGGTAGTGGAACACCTACAAGGCGGATATTCCAGAGACTATAAATATGAACTCTAGTATCCCTCTCCCCACACCAAGCTGTACACATCTAGTATGTGGAAGCCCTTCTCTGATGGACTTGGGAGAGACTGGCCAGCTGGTGGCCAACATTGTATACTAGCAGATGACTCAGCTGTGAAGAAAAAGAAAACACATGGGAGGGGCATGGGAGACAGCGTAACGGTTATGGTTATGCTAAGAGACTCATGCCTGAGGCCTGAGGTCCCAAGTTCAATCCCCAGCATCACCATAAACCAGAGTTGAGCAGTGTTCTGGTAAAGAAAGGAGGGAAGATGAGGTAAGCTTAGCCACAAAAGCGTGGTATAGCCAACATTACTTGAAGGATGATGCCAGTCCCAGATAATTCTTAGGGTCACATTTTGAGAAGGATGCAGGTAAGCTGGCAAGATACTACAAAGAAAAAACTGAAAAGTGGTCAATATGGGATAACTTTGATTATAAGTAAACCATTAAATAGACAAAAAATGTTCACTGAATGGTGAGGAAACTTAGATATGTAACCTGAAGAGAATTCAACTGTATTCTTATTCACTCTCATTCTCTTTCCTTCTCCCTCTCTCTCTCCCTTTTCCTTATTTTTTCTTTTGTTTATTTTCCCTTTTGTTGCCCTTGCTGTTTTTCATTGTTGTTGTAGCTATTATTGTTGTTGTTATTGATGTCGTCATTGTTAGATAGGACAGAGAGAAATGGAGAGAGGAGGGGAAGACAGAGAGGGGGAGAGAAAGATAAGACACCCGAAGACCTGCTTCACCGTCTGTGAAGCAACTCCCCTGCAGGTGGGGAGCCGGGGGCTCGAACCAGGATCCTTATGCCGGTCCTTGCACTTTGCGCCACGTGCACTTAACCCGCTGTGCTACCGCCTGACTCCCTTTTTTTAAATATCTAATTTATTTTTTAATGAGAAAGATAGGGAGAGAGAGAGAGACAGAGACAGAGAGAACCAGACATCACTCTGGTACATGTGCTGCTGGGGATTGAACTCAGGACTTCACATTTGAGAGTCCAATGCTTTATCCACTGCGCCACCTCCCAGACCACCCGACTCCCTTCTTTTCCTTCTTTACCAGAGCTCTGTTCAACTCTGGCTTATGGTGGTGCGGGGGATTGAACCTGTGACTCTGGACTCTCAGGTATGAGAGCCTCTTTGCATAACCATTATGCAGTCTACCCCCACCCAGTATTCTCCTTTCTCATGACATAGATAAAAGTATGGAGAGGAATTTGCTCAGTGCAAATCCAAAGGTGAAAATCAGGGCTGGGAGAGAACTCACCAGGCAGGGCACATGCTTTGCCATGCACACAGCCTAGGCTCAAGCCCCAACACCAGAAATACTATAATACTGTGCTATCTCACTCTTTCTTTCTCTGAAATAAAATCAATGACAGTGTCCATCTGAGAGGACTGGTCAGTGGTGTACCTGGTTAAGTACGTTACAGTGCACAAAGACCCTGGTTCAAGGCCCTGGTCCCCACCTGCAGGAGGAAAAAGCTTTGCAAGTGGTGAAGCAGTGCTGTGGGTGTCTTTTTCACCCTATCTCCCCTTTCCTTTTGATTCCTGTCTCTATTCAATAAATAAATAAGAACTTAATTTTTTTTAAAAAGTGCCCATCTGGGAATACTGAAATCATACATGTGTAAGGCCCCAGCTCCACCAAATAAAATAAAAAAGGTAAAAGGCAGAGATGATAGCTAGAACTCATCCAGAAAGGCTGGTTGCAGCCCAAGGGGAGGCAGAATTCTCTGAGGCTTTAACACCATCTTTGAGACACCATGAAAGCTCCCTGAATCCAGAAATGTGTTCCCTCAGGACTGGACAGGGAGGCTAGAGGGGGGTGGCAGAGGAAGTGAAGCGGGAGGGTGGGGACACCCTGCACTGGGGAGTCAGGAGGAGCTCACGGCCTTCCCCAGGTTTAGTGTCCGTTTCCATGAAGTTATAGTTGCCAGTACTATCTCACACACAGACTCCAGATTGACTTTCATATCAAAAAGCAAACTGGGGAAAACTTTTTTTTTTATCAAAAAGCAAACTGGGGAAAGGTGATGGGTGGGTGGTAGAGCCACTGGTAAAGCTACAAGTTACTATGTGTGAGGACCTGGGTTCGAGCCCCGCAATCCCCGTCTGCAGGGAGGAAGTTTCACAAGTGGTGATTAATGATGCAGTTGTCTCTCTGTCTCCCCCTCTTACCTTCTTTTTCTTCTGTTATAATAAAATAATAAAAATAAATAAGTAAATAAATAAAAGCAAACTTTGGAGAGGGAGAGAAGGGGAAAAAGATGAAGGGATGAAACCAGAGCCAAGTAATAAAAAGGCAGAATGATGACTACCCAACAAGGGATCATTTCCTCGGCCCTGTGGGTTACAAACTTGGGTGCCTGCCCCCTTCCCCTGCTACAAAAGAAAAGTGGGGGTGGGGTGGGAGAAACAACAAATAATCATTCCATGTGACTCAGGCTCATACAAACGGGAAAAAAATGATGTCAGCACTGTCAAGAAATAAGCTACAGACACGATCATACATACTGTTGGAGCCTCTGAGTGGAGACATTCTGGGAAACTCCAAATCCAGATGTGCCCTGGCTTGTTAAAAGCATGAGCACTAAATATTAAACAAGAGAGTACCCTGGGGTAGGGGCCAAGATCACAGCCTGAAGATGGCTGGGATTTTTGGCTGTGGTAGAGGCTTTCTTTGAAGTAGATTCTGCAGCGGGAATGGTACAAAGATTATGTAGGCGCCAGGAAGCAAAAGTACCCTGGGGAGTGGAATAAAGGGGCTTTCGGGAGAAGATGTATTTTGAATCTGGATGAGAGGGGTGACTTGTTGCACAAAAGAGGACAGCTGTGGGAGGGACATTTAGCTCTGAGGCCCAAGCAAAAACCAAGGATCATGCCTTGAGTGCCTCGGCCTACACACTTGTCCCAGCCCGTCCACTATCAAAATCATTCCACATCTATACACTTTTACAGTTATTCACTTTTATTTGATAGGACAGAGAAAAATTAAGAAAGACGGTGGGGGGGGGGGAGATGGATGGAGAGAGAGAGACCAGCAGCACTGCTTTACCACTTGGAAAACTTTCCTCCTCCAGGTAGGGACTGGGGACTTGAACTTAGGTCCTTGTACATGGTAACATGGGCCCCCAATGAAGTGTACCACTGCCCGGGCCTATTCTTTTGATTTAACGCATGCTGGAAAATCCTAGAAAGAAAACCTGAAAAGTGGTTAAGATGGGCTAACTTTCATGATTTGTTTAATTAAATAAATGTTGTGTTTAAGGAAATATGCAGTGGTCCAGAGAAGGCACAGAAGCTAGAGCCCCAGAACTGAAAGCATGAGGACCTGAGTTAAGTGCCCAGCACTGCATGTGCCAGAATGATGCTCTGGTTTTCTTTCTTTCCCTCTCTCTTTTCTTCTTCCTTCCTTCCTTCCATTATTTCTCATGCTAACAAGTAAATCAATCTTTAATTAAAAAAATAATAATAGGGGGCCCAGGCAGTGGAGCACCGGGTTAAGCACACATTGTACCAAATACAAGGACCCGCACAAGGATCCCGGTTTGAGCCCCCAGCTCCCCACCTGCAGGGGGGTCGCCTCACAAGTTGTGAAGCAGGTCTGTAGATGTCTATCTTTCTCTCCCCGTCTTCCCCTCCTCTCTCAATCTCTCTTTGTCCTATCCAACAACGACAACAATAACAACAACAACAACTATAAACAACAAGGGGAAAAAATGTCTCCAGGAGCAGTGGATTCATAGTGCTGGGACAAGCCCCAGCAATAACCCTGGAGGCAATAATTAATTAATTAATCAATCAAAACAATCCAGTGTGGCATTCATGTGGCAGAGCCTTTCTGGAAAATAGTAAAACTGTGCTAGACAATCCCATGAGCTCTGGGAGATGTGTAACTGTGACCAGTTTCACCATCTATCACGACCTATTTAAACATGAGCTTGGTGTATGTATATGACTGAAGCTTTGTTAAAAAAACACGTATTTTAACTAGAGAGAGAGAGACCCATAGAAAGACTAGAGCACTGTTACACTCTGGCTTTTCTGGTGGTGCTGGGGATTGAACCTGGGGCCTGGGAGCCTCACACATGAAAGACCTTTGCAGAACCATTATGCTGTCTCCCCAGCCCTCAACTAAAGTTGTTTTTAATTTTTTTTTTTTTTTTACATTACAACACAGCAGTGTATCAGTGGGGAAGATCCGATTTCAAGTGTGTGAGCAGAAATGAGGAGAGATATGGGACTGATCAAAGGCAGAGCAGAAAGGAGAGAAAATTCCAGACCCCGAGGTTGAGTGTTCCAGTTGAGAGCAGCATGGCTCTATTTTAGACCTCAGCCCTGATTTATATTCCTGAAATGTTTTTATGAGCTAATGATGGATCACCAGTCAACATTGTTGGTTCACAAGACTTCAAAAGAGCCTATTAAATGGAGGATCTGGCTCTGGTGGACATTCTAAACAGAAGTTGGATGTTAAAGGCAAATGTTTTCCATGTCTTGGCTATCACTGGAATTAGGCTGAAATCAATTTCAGATGCCTGCTTAAAAGAAGGACCTGTGGCCAGTTCATTGGTTACTAGAAATAGCTCAGGTGGAGTGGGAATCTGAGCCAGTCACCTGAGCAAGGGCCACTTGTCACCTACCCTGCAGGATTTCTGTACCTGCTACAGAAAGCCATATGATCACAGTGGGCAAGAAGCCACACAATTCCTCACAGCTTGCTTATTTATTTATTTATTTATTTATTTATTTATTGCCACCAGGGTTATTGTTGGGGCTTGGTGTGTGCACTGAATCCACTGCCCCGGTGGCCATTTTTTCTATTTTGAAAAATTTTTTTAAATTTATTTTCCCTTTTGTTGCCTTTGTTTTTTATTGTTGCTGTAGTTATTGTTGTTGTTATTGATGCCATCATTGTTAGAACAGAGAGAAATGGAGAGAGGAGGGGAAGACAGAGGGGGAGAGAAAGATAAACACCTGCAGACCTGCTTCACCGCTTGTGAAGCGATGCCCCTGCAGGTGGGGAGCCAGGGGCTCGAACCGGGATCCTTATGCCAGTCCTTGTGCTTTGCAACATGTGAGCTTAACCTGTTGCGCTACCGCCCAACTCCCTATTTTTTTCTATTTTTAAAAACTTTTTACTGTGGTCCGGGAGGTGTCACAGTGGATGAAGCATTGGATTCTCAACCATGAGGTCCCAAGTTCAATCCCTGGCAGCACATGTACCAGAGTGATGTCTGGTTCTTTCTCCTATTTTCATGAATAAATAAAATATTTAAAAAAATTTATTATCTTTATTTGATAGACAAGAGCCAGAAATCGAGAGAGAAGGGGGACTAGAGAGAGAGAGAGAGACAGATGGAGGGACCAAGTGGTGGCACACCTGGTTGAGCACACATGTGACAATGTGCAAGGTTCAAGCCCCCAGTCCCCACCTGCAGGGGGAAAGCTTTGCAAGTGATGAAGCAATGTAGCAAGTGTCTGTCTTTCCCTATCACCCCCTTCCCTCTAGATTTCTGGCTTTCTCTATCCAATAAATAAAATAAAGATAATAAAAAATTTTAAAAACACCTTTTATTTAAAAAAAAGAAAGAGTGAGAGAGATACCTGCAGCACTGCTTCACCACTTGCAAAGCTTTCCCCCTGCCTGTGGGCTTGAACCCAGGTCCTTGTGCACTGTAACGTGCACTCAACCAGGTGTGCCACCGCCCAACCCCTTTTCTTTCTATTTTTATTTGACAGGACAGAGAGAAATTGAAACAGATGGGGAGACAGAGAAAGATGGAGAAAAGTAAACAACCACTTCACCACTCATTAACTATTTCCCCTGCAGGTGGGGAGAGGGGCTCGAACCCTGGTTCTTATGCATGATGATATGGCGCTTAACTGGGTGCACCACTGCCCGACCCCCATTATTTTTTATTTTGTTGGGGAGGGGTTAGTGCATTACAGTACATGTGTATGGTTTCCCAGTTCTGCATAATGGGTGTCTGCTACATACTCTTATCCCCCCCTGCATCAAAGACCCCAAATCTCCTCTCCCTCAGACCCCCTATTCCACTATTCCATTCCCTCCCCAGAGTCCCTTGCTTTGGTGCAGTATACGACTCCCAGTCCAAGTTTCATCCCATGTTCTCTCTTCTACCTGTCTCCCAAGTTCCACCTACATGCAGAGGCATCCTGTACAAATCCCTCTCTTCCTGACCTATCCCTCCCCACACAGAAAAATCAAGTGGGAAACGGGGAAGAGAGAGAGAGACATACACATCTGGAGCCCTGCAGCACTGCTTCACTGTTCGTGAATCCTTCCCCCCTGCAGGTGGGAACTGGGGGCTGGAACCCAGGTCCTTGCGCATGATAATATACGCGGTCAACAGGTGTGCCCCCAGCTCACTCTTTCTTATAGGCAAACGAATATAATTTCACTGACAACTTAAAGCTGCTTATTGTTTAACAGCAACACACATGGATCCAAATGAAAGCAACTATTTGAAAAGTTTAGCGAAAGCCCGATCGGTGTGAGACAAAGGTCTTGTTGAATCTCTCTCCAGTTCACTGATCTCCATGTCTTGGGCTGAAGCTAGGATCATTCATTCACTACTCAGATAAGTTATGGAATAAAGCAACAGAAGGACAAACAGCATTTGATTCGTAATTGTTCTGAATGTTCCTTTAATTACTGACAGATTACTTGCAGGCATTAGCTCATGAATAGTGGCTTTAGGTGGGTCTGAGTTGGCCTAAGGAAACAAGGAGCGTAAGTGTCAGGTATAGATACAGACGCGATGAGTATCTCCCACGTGCTAAATTGTAATTATTTTATTATCTTGTCCTAGTAGATATGTCTCTGGAGAGCACGAGTCGTTTTCCAACAATCACATTTTGACCATTTTTGTAGAGAGGCAGTATTCACGAAATGGCACAGAGAGAGAAATTTCACCATCCTCAGCAAAGCCAAATCCAGTCATTTATCAAGGTCGGATGATATACTTTGTGCCATAGTCAAGAAAAAGTGGGAGAGAAAAACAAAATGGCACAGAAAGAGAAAGGAGGAAGGACATCATTTACTTGACTGTCATGAAAATTATCATTAAGACGACAAGTCACGAGATGCCCGTTTTCCAGGTAAGATGGATTTTAATCATACGCTCCCCCATCTTTCCTACTGAGCGTCGTTTAAAAACCTGCATAGAGAGCACCGCACAGTTTAGGTGAGGAGTCTGAAAAGCCAACACTGGTAAGCAGAAGGGAGTTAGAAGTATCACTAGTGACTTTCCCGCTGTTGTGCTGGCAACTCTGGAGATGGCTGAACTCGAGTCACACAACCCAAACACACAAGTGGACACTGGCTGAGAGTGCAGAAGTGGCCTTTTAATGCTCAGAGACAGTGAGGAAAGTCCTCTGGATTTATCATCTAGCACCACCCACCCCCAAGCAATGTGGGGACAATGGGCAGGAAGGAGTGACAGCAGTGGCAGCTATGGTGGTGGCAGGAGGGACCTAAAACACTGGGAATCATTTTCTCTGGTGAAACTGCAGTCTCGAGTGGATGGGGCAACTACCCATGCTGCTGCTTTTGTCTCTGTCTTCCCTTTACTCCATCTCTTTTTTTCTCCATTTTTTGTTTGTTTTGTTTTTACCAGAGCACTGCTCAGCTCTGGCTTATTATGGTGGTGTAAGCGATTGAGCCTGGAACCATGGAGCCTCAGGCATGAAAGTCTCTTGCATAACCTTAACTCAGTGTGTCCCCCTCCCCCACCACTTTTTCTCCATTTTTAAATACTCTTAATTATTTCTTTTTATTTACTTTTATTTATTTAATAAAGACAGGCAGAAATTGAGATGGAAGGGGGAGACGGAGAGAGACAGAGACACTTGCAGCCCTGTTTCACTGCTCAAAAAGGTTTTCCCCTGCAGGTGGGGGCCAAGGAGCTTGGGCCCGGGTCCTTGTGCACTGCAACATGGGAATCTGTTTTTCTTTAATTAATGACTTAATGGTGATTCCATGGGTATAATTTCATATCCACACAGGGTTTATAAAGTTACCACACCCTCCACCAAAGTTTGACTTATTTTGAAATCTTTCCACTCAATTGTTTAGGGACACTTGGCAAATAACCGAAAGGTCTAGCATTCAAGTCATCAGTATTCAAGAAGGAAAGGAGGAAAAGAATGCAGCAGGATGCAGCTACTATGGTGCTCAGAGAACAACTGGTAGCATCAGATGCTTATAGTAAAAAGAGACAAGTTCTCAGCTCAACGATCAAAGCTTCCACCTTATCAAATGAAATGAACAAAGTGAAGACAAAATATGAAAAGACATAATAGAGGTAAGGGCAGAAAGCAACAGAACAATGCCTGGAGGAAAATCAAACCAGAAGATGGTTCCCTGAAAATATTTATATGGCAACAAAAAAGGAAAACTACAGACCAATAGCTCTGATGAACATAAATGCCAAAATATTAAACAAGATCCTGGCCAACCGGATACAGCAGTATATCAAAAAGATTGTTCATCATGACCAAGTACACTAGAGTTTGCAGTGAGTACCTCCTTAACACTTCCTCTCCACTATTCCAAGCTTGGGATCCATGATTGCTCAACAATTTGTTTGGCTTCGTATGTTAACTCTCTTTTCAATCACCAGGTTCCAGATGCCACCAGGATGCTGGCCAGGCTTCCCTGGATTGAAGACCCCACCAATGTGTCCTGGAGCTCAGCTTCCCCAGAGACACACCCTATTAGGGAAAGAGAGAGGCAGACTGTGAGTATGGACCGACCAGTCAACGCCCATGTTCAGCGGGGAAGCAATTACAGAAGCCAGACCTTCTACCTTCTGCAACCCTCAACGACCCTGGGTCCATGCTCCCAGAGGGCTAGAGAATAGGAAAGCTATCATGGGGGGGGGGGGTTATGGAGATTGGGTGGTGGGAATTGTGTGGAGTTGTACCCCTCCTACCTTATGTTTTTGTTCATTAATCCTTTCTTAAATAAAAAATTTTTAAAAAAATCAATAAAATACCTAGGAATAAAGCTGACCAAAGAAGTGAAAGGCTTGTATACTGAAAACTATGAGTCACTATTCAAGGAAATAGAAAATGATACCAAGAAATGGAAAGACATTCCCTCATGGATTGGAAGAATAAATATCATCAAAATGAATATTCTCCCCAGAGCCATATATAAATTTAACATGATACCCATCAAAGCTTCTTTAAGAGAATAGAACAAAAACTACAATCATTTATATGGAACCAGAAAATACCTAGAATTGCCAAAACAATCTTGAGGGGGGAAAAAAATAAATGGAAGCATCACACTCCCAGATCTCAAACTATATTATAAGGCTATCATCATCAAAACAGCCTGGTACTGGAAAAAAAAATAGGCACACAGACCAGTGGAACAGAAATGAAAGCCCAGAACTAAACCCCCACACCTATGGATGTCTAATCTTTGGTAAGGGGGCCCAAAGTATTAAATGGAGGAAGGAGGCTCTCTTCAATAAATGGTGCTGGGAAAACTGGGTTGAAACATGCAGAAGAATGAAACTGAACCACCTTATCTCACCAGAAACAAAAATCAACTCCAAATGGATCAAGGAAATGGATGTTAAACCAGAAACTATCAAATAGGAAAACTTTCCCACCTAATCCTCAAGGACATCTTTGATGAAACAAACCCAATTGCAAGGAAGACTAAAGCAGAAACAAACCAGTGGGACTATATCAAATTGAAAATCTTCTACACAGCCAAAGAAACTATTACACGAACAAAGAGACCCCTCACAGAATGGGAGAAGATCTTCACATGCCATACATCAGACAAGAGACTAATCACCAAAATACTCAAAGAGCTCAGCAAACTTAGCAACAAAAAAGCAAATGACCCCATCCAAAAATGGGCAGAGGATATGAACAACACATTCACTACAGAAGAGAGCCAAAATTGTTCCAGGTCGCTGATTGTCAGAGAAATGCAAATAAACATTGAGATAACACCTCACTCCTATGAGAATGGCATACATTAAAAAGGACAACAGCAACAAATGTTGGAGAGGCTGTGGGGACAGAGGAACCCTTCTGCACTGCTGGTGGGAATGTAAATTGGTCCAACCTCTGTGGAGAGCAGTCTGGAGAACTCTCACAAGGCTAGACATGGACCTTCCATATGACCCAGTAATTCCTCTCCCGGGGATATACCCCAAGGACTCCATAATGCCCAACCAAAAATATGTGTACATCTATATTCAGAGCAGCTCAATTAGTAATATCTAAAACCTGGAAGCAATCCAGGTGCCCAACAACAGATGGGTGGCTGAGAAAATTGTGGTATATATACACATTGAAATACTACACAGCTATTAAGAACAATGAACCCACCTTCTCTGACCCATCTTGGATGGAGCTAGAAGGAATTATGTTAAGTGAGCTAAGTCAGAAAGATAAAGATAAGTATGGGATGATTCCACTCATAAACAGAAGTTGAGAAAGAATAACAGAAAAGGGAAACTCAAAGCAGGATTTGAGTGAATTTGGAGTAGAGCACCAAAGTAAAAACCCTGGGTTGAGGGTGGATGTTCAGCTTCATGGGGTGGGGGGAGGGGAAAGGGAATGGGACACAGTCTTTTGGTGGTGGGAATGGTGTGTATGTACACTCCTATCAATTTATAGTCATAAAAATCACTAAGTAATATGAGAGGGGAAAAACTGGTTGACTGTCTCAAACTTTTTAAAGCATAGACTGAGTCTTTTTAATATATAAGCTGAGTCTTTGATATGTTGACTCTCTTAAAAGCTTAGTCCAGGGAGAACAGAAGTAACCCATGGCATAGCTATATACAAATAATGTCAAAGGACATAAAATATGGTGATGGTGTGTATGATACAGCAAATCCTATATTGGTTCTTAGTGAAGGAAATAAGTGAAAGAAGAAAGGAAAGAGGGAGGGAGGAATCTATTCCTAGTCAGATTACATGAGTGTCACTGTAGAAACTCCTGAAGAATCTATCGACTCCTGAGGAAAACAAAAGTGCAAGATGCAAACTCAAAACACACAGATAAACTGTATGTTTACCTGATAGCAAAGAACCATTAGAAAGTGAAGTCTTAATGTCAGTTCCAATAGCTCCAAAAGATGAACCGTTGAGGTACAATTCTATCAAGCATATACCAAGTCTGTACACTGCATACTAAAAAATACTGAATAACAACTATTTAAGAGACTTTTGATCTCTATTTGTGGATTGGAAGAATCAAAATAGTTTAAAATATCCATTCTTTCTCCCCAAATTGACCAACAGTTCTGACATAATTCTAATCAGCATCCCAGGAAGAGTTTTTTTGGGGAGTGGGTATAGAAAAGCTCCAAAAGGCTTGAAGAAATCATGTTAAGTGAGATAAGTCAGAAACAAAAGGATGAATATGGGATGATCTCATTCATAGGCAGAAGTTGAAAAAAAAAAGATTAGAAGGCAAAATACTAAGCAGAACTTGGTCTGGAGTTGGTGTATTGCACCAAAGTAAAAGACTCTGGGGTAGTAGAGAGGGTTCAGGTCCTGGAACATGATAGTAGAGGAGGACCTAGTTGGGGGTTGAACTGTCATGTGGAAAACTGGAAAACGTTATGCATGCACAAACTATTGTATTTTACTGTCAACTATAACCCATTAATCCCTCAATTGAAAAAAAAAAAAAAGCTCCAAAAGGCCAACAGACATTAAAAAAATGCCCTAAGTCAGTGATTATCAGAGAAATGCAAATAAGACAATAAGATACCATTTCACTCCTGTGCGAATGTCATACATTGGAAAGGACAGCAGCAACAAATGCTGGAGAGGTGTGGGGACAATGGAAACCTCCTGCACTGCTGGTGGGAATGTAAATTGGTCCAGCCTATGTGGAGAGCAGTCAGGAGAACTCTCACAAGGCTAGAAATGGACCTACCCTATGATCCTGTAATTCCTCTCCTGGGGATATATCCTAAGGAAACAAACATAACCATCCCAAAAGATCTGTGCATACCTATGTTTATAGCAGCACAATTTATAATAGTCAAAACTTGGAAGCAACCTAGGTGTCCAACAACAGGTACTTGTGGCTGAGAAAGTTTTGGTATATATAAACAATGAAATACTACTCAGTTGTTAAGAATGATGAAGTCACCTTTTTCCCCCTCATCTTGGCTGGGGAGCTTGAAGGAAGCATCTTAAGTGAGATACGCCAGAAAGAGAAAGATGAATATAGGATGATTTCACTTATGGGCAAAACTTAAACAAGAACAGAAACGAAAAACAAAGTAAAATTTGAACTGTTTGGGTGTATTGCACCAAAGCAAAGGACTTTGGGGAAAGAAGACAGAGAGAGGGGTCGGGGGTGGGGGCTTTCAAGTCATGGTGTATGACAATGGCAAAGGACCTAGATGCATGTGGGGGGGGGGTGAGTGTTTTGCAGACACCTATCATGGTGAGATGGGAAATTGTACCTATGTGCCAACAACTGTTCTGGAAACCATTAACCTCCTAACAAATATATAGAGAAAGGAAAAGCTTATCCCAATGTATGAAATACGTAGCCAAGACATTTTTGAAAGGAAGAATGAAGTTGGAGGTGCACTACCCAGTTTTAAGACTATGAATCTACCTTAATCAAAATAAGGTGGTACTGGCTACTAGGCAGAATAAATCAGAAGAAAAACTCAAAAACAAACTGACAAAAAATATCACTTAATTTTTGAAAGTGGTGCAAATGAAATTCAGTATTTCATTATACACCAAGCATACCTAAATCAGGTTACTTAAAAAAAAAAGTCTCTGTGTTCCTCACAGTTTTTCTTCATTTCAAAAACAGTAGCAATGTTAAATACATGAAGAGGGATCTTTAGGATTCACAGAAGTGGAAAGTTATTTGGAACACCACAGATGTTCATCCAAACTTATTTTCCCAAATTTAGACACTAGATGAAAATGCTGTTACTTACTCAATGTCCTTTTTCAACATTTGGTCCTGGGTGTGTGTGTGGGGAGTACTTGCTAATTTAAAATAATACCTTTCAGACTCTTCCATTATTAGAAATGGATTCAAAGAGAAGCATCAAGGTCGGGGAGAGTGAGAATAGCATAATGGTTATGCAAAGAGACTCTCATGCCTAAAGCTTCAAAGTCCCTGGTTCAAACCCCAGCACCACCGTAAGCCAGAGCTGAGCAGTGCCCTGAAAAAGTAAACAAAATAAAAATAAAATGCTGGAAAAAAGGAAACATCAAGATCAAAGGAAAGCTTCTAAGTATTGATAGTTCACTATCAGATAGGCTCACTAACGGCTCTTGCTAAGGAGCAGGAATGATGCAAGTTTCCTGAAATCGAAGGACATGGAGACACTTCGGGGTAGAAAAAGTAGGCAGTGGTAGACTTTTTTTAGGGACATCTGAAAACCAGAATGGCTTGGAAAAGCATGGTGGGAGACACCCACATCCACTGGAGCTTACAGTAAATGATCTGCTTCAAATTGCTAGTGGCCAGTGGTTACCTCGCAGCCGTGGCCAGCAATTTGTGGGTGTGTGTCATGTAAAATCCAGTGAGATGGACTGAGGAAATGGCTCGTCAGCCCTCCTCAATGACCAGGAGTGTGTGCAAGCTGTTTTCTTGCAAACAACTCGGAAGTTATGACCATATGTTCTACGTGCACTTCCTATTACAAACCTCGTCGCGAAGAGTAGGGGGTGTTGTCCACACTAGCAGATGAAAATGTAGGTTGGTGAAGCTTATCCAGCTTGTAGGCAGACAATGAGGTTGAGCATCTTCCTGTAGATTTTCTTTGATGAATCGGTACACTGAAATATTTTGCCCAGTTACAAAAAAAAAATGGATAGTTGTCTTATTACTGAATGTCGAGAGCTCATTGTATATTTTGGATAAAAGTCCCTGATCAGATACTTGAATGGCAAATCTTCCCTCCATTCTGTGGCTTAACCTGTCATTCTCTTGACTGTGTTTCAAAGCGTAAGAATTTCAAATCTGGATGGAATACATATTTTCCTTTTTATTTTTTTAAATATATTTTATATCTCTTTTTTTAAGACTATCTATTAATGAGAAAGACAGGAGGAGAAAGAGAGAACCAGACATCACTCTGGTACATGTGCTGCCGGGAGTTGAACTCTGGACCTCATGCTTGAGAGTCCGATGCTTTACCCACTGCACCACCTCCTGAAGCACAGTTTTACTTTTTCTAGATATTATTTTTGATATAACTAAGACAGCCTTGTCTTATTCAAGGTCATCAAGACTGTCTCCCAAGAAGATTTGCCACCATAAAGTTTCATAGGTTTAGGTTTTCTAATTGGGTCTGTAGTCTGTGCTATCTTTGCTTTAGTTGTCTTTGCCTGCGGTGAATGTGAATGAGAGGGGGTCGGGTGGTGGTGCACTTGGATGAATGCACATGCTACAATGCACAAAGACCCAGGTTCGAGCCCCCAGTCCCCAGCTGCAAGGGGCAAGTTTTGCAAGTGGTAAAGTATTGTTGCAGGTATCTCTCTGTCTCTCTCCTTATCAACCCCCTTCACTCTTGATTTCTGGCTGTCTCTATCTAATTAATAAAGATAATAAAATTAAAATGGGGGTCGGGCGGTAGTGCAGTGGATTAAGCGCACATGGCATGAAGCACAAAGACCAAGGTAAGGATCCCCCCGGCTCCTCACCTGCAGAAGAGTTGAGAGTCGCTTCACAGGCAGTGAAGCAGGTCTGCAGGTGTCTTATCTTTCTCTCCCCATCTTCCTCCTCTCTCAATTTCTCTCTGTCCTGCCCAACAACGACAACATCAATAACAACAACAACTACAACAATAATAAAAAATAACAAGGGCAACAAAAAGGGGGAAAAAGCAAAATAAAAAAATCAAAACAAACAAAAAGAGAAAGTGAATGAGATAAACTTGGGGGAAGTAAAGGATAGAGGTGGTACTCGTACCAGGAAACATTGAGAAATGAACCTTAGTTAGTCATAGGACTGCAGATTGGCTCAGTTGACTGAATTTGCAATGAAACTGGCTCATACCACATTCTGCAGCTGTACCTCCTAGTACACTCAAACACTTCACTTGGGCTCCTGCACTGTCCTAGCAGACATCCGGGAAACTCACATTTCCAATACGCCTTCTCAAATCAGCCCTTTAGAAGACAAGACTGTCTGCAAGTTGATCACCAACAATTCCTCCCCTCTCCCCTCCCCCATGCCAGTCTTTCCTGTCAAGAGTCTATCCAATGCCACAACTGCCACCATCATGAGTCTAGACAATGCTGTGAAAGTTCTGTGCCTAGGCCTTAAGTGTTCCAGGTTTTGTTATATGTTCTTGTTCTGTTTTGTTTCAGCTTAAAGTCAAAAGTTCTGGCTTTCAACTAATGAGAAGATATTTACATGTTGGGAAAAAAAGTTCATTTACTCTGCTGGAGAGAAAGATGACATGAAAAGACAGAAAAGAACTCAAGAATGGGAGACTACAAAGAGGTAGAGAGATTGGCCCAGTCGCCCCAGAGAAAGGGCCAGACATGCGAGTGGAGCCATCTTGGAGCATTCATCTCAAATGACCTTCTCCAGCCAATACCACTGAAGCAGAGATGAGCCCTCCCTACTAAACCCCACCTAACCTGCAGAAGCATAGGTAAATAAATGGTGATTGCTGTTTTAAGTGGCTGTGTTAGGATGGTTTCTTACACAGAAGTAGGTAATTAAAACATCATCACTGTTCCATCATACAAGTCTGCCTTACAAAAGGTGAAAAGACAACTACTGAATGGTTTCACGCATATGTGGAACCTAGAGAACTGAAACACATGAGCTTGCAAAAACAAACAAACACCTGCCTCACCATATGTGTGGTCCTGTTTCAAGCTCATTACCACATGGGAGGTGCTAGGACACCAGAGGAAGCTCTGATGGAGTAATGCCTCTCTTGCTCTCTGTATCTGTCTGTATGTCTCTCTGTATGTTTCTCTTTCTCCTCCTCCATGCCTCTCTCATATATACACACAAACATATATATTATGTATATGTATGTACATACACACACACACACACACACACTATATATATATATATATATGAAAAGATCTAGCCCGAGTGGTAAAACTTCACAAGGCCCCAATAATGATAAAAATCAATGGATAAATAAGGCTATTCTTTCTCATTTTTTAAAAAGAGAGCAAAATACTGCTTTATCATTTTTCATATGATGTTCTATTTGTTTTTGTCCTCTTTTGTCTTTATGTAGTGCTGGGAATTGAACCCAAGGCATGACAAGCCAGGCATATGCTCCACTTGCTGGCCCCAAGGCTACTTACAGTTAAATAATAAAGGTGGGGGCTGGGTGGCAGCACACCTGATTGAGAGCACGTTATAATTCCCAAGGAACCAGGTTCAGGCCCTGATTCAAGTGCCCAGTCCCCACCTGCAGTGGGGAAAGCTTTGCAAGTGGTGAACCAGTCTTCCCTCTCGAATTTCCTCTGCCTCTATCAAATAAATATTTAAAATAAAAAATATGTAGTCATGACAAGATAGGGATCTGCCAAGAGTGTGGGTCCCTACCTACATACGCTCCTGAAGACAGCACTGTTTCTCCAGCAGGCTCACCTGAGAGACTACCTTCCTCAGGCAACCACTGGTGCCCAGGCCTCCAGAAGGCCCCAGTGCCCAGACACTCTGCTTTTCATTAGCAAGGACAATGAAGGCAGCATGTGGCTTCTGATATGTTCATTGTGGCCACATTTTACACAGCTAACAAGAAAAAGAAAGCCTTACTCTCTTGTCCAAGGGAAAATTTGGATTTTTCCAACTTGGTGGCCCTCCTGTTGAAGATTATGAAAAGCCAAGGCCTGTCTCTGCTTCTCATCAAAAGAAGTTAGAGAGGATAAATGGGGGGGGGGGAGATGGCACTTAAATCTAAATCTGAGGAGGTCAGTCCAAAGCAGGGGCCCTCAAGAGATGCCAACTTCTGTTCCCACCAAGGGGCACAGCCATGGGCCTAGAGACAGACTATCAACACTCAACATGGACAAACAAAAGAAGTCTGGCTCTTCCCCATTCTCTATAAAACCCTTTTTTTCCCCAGTCCTGGATACTTTGAGGCATGACTTGTCTTCTGGCACACTTCACTGGATCCATACCATTTATTTGCTACTGCATCTGCTGAGCTCAACCAAATCAATGCAACCAGTACTGCCTCAACATGTTTCGCTTCAGATTGTTTCCAGAGACACCAGGTGTGGAAAGTCAACCCTTCAGCTCCAGCACTGTGGTCCATATCAGATGGTGTACCTCCTAACAAAGCCACAGAACCTAGATATAGATTAGGGCCGATGAGACAGAACATATATGCACATGTATCCATAAGTTGGGGGAAAATATACACCTCAGAACAAAACTGTATAACTGTTTGCAGTGACCCCAAACAACAAGCAAGTAGAAAGTCCAAAAAAAAAAAAAAGACAACATAAAATGATACTTGTATGCTTTTACCACTTTTTGGAGCTACTCTCTGCCCTTATCCAGCTTTCTAGTCTTGTTTCCAACTCTGACACCATCTCCCCAACAAGACCTTTGGTCCATACCTGCATGTTAGCTGTTGAGCTCAAGCAAAGATTAGTAGTCATGGGTTCCTTGGAATATAACCAAAATAGACCTACTAGCTTTTCCCAAAATGAAGACCCCAAAACTCATCTGCTATATTCTTGCCTTTAGGTTCCTGAGTATTAAACACTTTGTTCTACTTTATATCTTAAACTCTTTCAGTCACCAAGTTGCAGATGCTACCATGATGCCAATCTGACTTCCCTCGACAGAGGAACTCACCAATATACCCTAGAACTCCACCTCTCCAGCGTTCTGCCCCACCAGGGAAAGACAGGGACAGGCTGGGAGTATGGATCAATCTGCCAATGCCCATGTCCAGTGGAGAAGCAATTACAGAAACCAGACCTTCCACCTTCTGCACCCCATAATGATCCTGGGTCCATACTCCCAGAGGGTGAAAGAAATAGGAAAGCTATCAGGGGAGGGGATGGGAATGCAGAGTTCTGGTAGAGAGAATTGTGTGGAACTGTACCCCTCTTATCCTACTGTCTTGTTGATATTTTTTATTTTATAAATAAATTAATAATTAAAAAGAAGGCTGGTCCTCAAAGTAAAACCAGACCATGGAATCAAAGTGATGACATGGTTCTTCAAAGGCTTAGCTGTCCCCGAAAGAGTCAACTGAGACCCTGTCGAAACCCAAGAAAGTTGGGAGGCTGCAGCAAGGCCTTCCACGAAGCTTCCAGATGAAGACTGTAGCTGATGCTGTGTGATTTCTGAGAGCTACAGAGTAGCGAGAGAGAAGCCGAGCTGAGTAAGAGGTCACTCTTGCATCACATTTCCACTGGGAAGCATCGAAGGGCCAGATTCCTGGCAAATTAGGTGATTCTGCTATATTACAGTTCTGTTCAGAAGACGAAAACAAACCAAGAACACTCCCATCTGCATGAGTTCTTTTGGCCTCACCTCCATTTAATAAAGATAGATCCGAGATCTGAGCAAGACAACGTAGGTTCCTCTGACCTCATCAAACCTTACGGTCACAGGGTTTTCGTGCACAATTTCACCACTCCAGCCACTTTTTCATTCAGACAGAGACAGCACTACAGCTTCCTCCAGTGCCCTAGCACTCCCATGTGATGCTGGAACTCACCTGGGTTCCACTCCTGGCAGGACACACACCCTACCTGGTGAGCTCTCTCTCCAGTTTCATCCCTGGGATTTTCAACTAAGTGACAGTACAACTTATCAAACTCCGACAACAGAGGAGGAAGAAAAGTGCTCAGGTGCAGATCAAGGTGGTAACATCAGAGGCCCGAGTAAGAATTGGCAAGAAGAGTGGCCTGGGAGATGGCATAATGGATACATTATTAGACTCAGGGGCTGGACAGTGGCGCACCTGGTAAAGTGCACACACTACACTACGGTGCACAAGGACCTGAGTTCAAGCCCCTGGTGCCCACCTGTGGGGGAAAGCGTCAAGAGTGGAGAAGTCAGGCTGCAGAGTGATGAAGAAAGGCTGCAGGTGTCTGTTTTTCTCTCCCTCTCTACTTCCCTCTTCCTGTCTCAATTCCCCTCTATCCAATAATAAATAAATAAAAACAAATAAATTCTTAGACCCAAAAGTATGGGGCCCTAAATTTAATCCCCAGCATCTCATATGCCAGCGTGATACTTTGGTTCTCTCCCTAACAAATAAGTTTGCTTTTTAACGGTGAGCAAGTTAAAAATAACACAAAAACTCTCACTCATCTGAAGAGATATTTGGGGGGCAGGTGGTGGTGCACCTGGTTGAATGCACACATTACAGTGCACAAGGACCCAGGTTCAAGCCCCCACTCCCCACCTGCAGGGAGGGAAGTTTCACCAGTAGTGAAGCAGTGCTACAAGTCTCTCTCTCCCTCCCTCACTCCCTCTCCTCCTTCCCTCTCCATTTAAAAACAATTTTTTATTTATAAAAAGGAAACATTGACAAAACCATAGGGTAAGAGGGGTACAACTCCACACAGTTCCCACCACCAGAACTCCATATCCCATCCCCTCCCGATAGCTTTCCCATTCTTTAACCCTCTGGGAGTATGGACCCAAGATCATTGTGGGATGCAGAAGGTGGAAGGTCTGGCTTCTATAATTGTTTCCCCGCTGAACATGGGCATTGACTGGTCAATCCATACTCCCAGCCTGTCTCTTTCCCTAGTGGGGCGGGGCTCTGGGGAAGCGGGGCTCCAAGACACATTGGTGGGGTTGTCTATCCGGGGAAGTCAGGTTGTCATCATGGTAGTATCTGGAACCTGGTGGCTGAAAAGAGAGTTAACATACAAAGGCAAACAAATTGTTGACCAGTCATGAACCTAAAGGCTGGAATAGTCCAGATGAAGAGCTGGGGGGATCTCTGTTTTGTAGATAGCCTATTTTAGTTCTATTTTAAAGGGCCTGTGGCTATACTAATTTATTTTGTTTGTTTTTTCCCCTGAGCCTGACATCTGATATGCAGGTGAATCCAAGTTATTGTCTGGGGAGGTGATGTCATGGTTGGGAAAAGGACCAGAAAGCTGGATCAGGGAAAAGAGTAGCACCTAAATATGGGAAAGGTGTATAAATATTGTTGACTATAAACCCCATTGATTTGATCTGATCTGGGGCCCATAGTCAGCTTAAGAGCCTATGTGACCTCTGCAACCCTGTAGATCCTGAATGCATCTCTCAATTCATACCAAATGATACTGCATCCGCCAATCCCAACTTAATCAATGCAACGAGTACTACCTCAGCATGCTTCACTCCAGACTGTGTCCAGAGACATCAAGCATGGAATGTCAACCCTTCAGCACCATTACTCGGGTGAGATCTTTCCTTTCATAGGATTCTCTAATTCCATTTCAGGTGGTTCACTTCCTAACAAAGTCCCAAAACCTAGATATAGACCAGGTCCCATGAGATAGAGCATAGGTTCACATGTATCAATAAACTAGGGCAAAATATATACCTGAAAGCAAAAGTACACAATAGTCTGCAGTGAGTCAGTATAAAGTTCATAATGAAATAGTGTCTACTTAGACTTAGATACCCTCCTCACCTACTTCCTATTACAGTTCTCTCACTCACTCCAAAGCTAACCTTAGCAAAGCAAGGACTGCAAAAGCTGAATAAGGGCAAGAGACTGGCATACTTTAACAATGACTCTTTAGTCACTATCAGGCCACCTCATCAGCTGGGGCCCTAGTCGGGGAGTTCTGTGATTCCCAAACAGACATGATGGGCCTAGACCTCAAACAAATCCCTCTCCCCAATATTACCAGTCATCTCTATCAGGAACAACAGAATAGACTCCTTTGTGGACCCCCATAGGACCTTGCCCTCAACTTGCATCAACAACGGTAGAGAATGTTCCATCCTCTGAAGGGAGGCTGGACAACATACTCTATGTTCCACCCAAGGAAGATGGGTCCTGAAATTGGGGCAGCTTGGAATGTTCCTACTCATGAGCAAAGAATGTGAGCTCAGATCTACAGGGATACAGAGGTCCCTCTATTTCTGTCTCTATCCAAAATAATTTTTTTAAATGCTTATGTCAGGGCAGCGTGATTTTTAGTAGGCAAAATATGGAAACAAACTAAGTGCCCAATGGCAGAAGAGTGGTTCAGGAAGTCACAGTATAAATGCACAATGGAATATCATTCAGCTGTAAGAAAAGATGAAACCTTACCTTTGACTACAACACAGATGAAGTGGAATCATGTTAAGTGAAATAAGTCAGGGAAGGAGAAGGACAACTACTCAACAGTCTCACTCATAGTTGGGACTTAGGAAACAAAGGAGAGGATAATATAGGGGGAAATTTTAGTTTGCTGTTGTCTGGTCTCTCTAAAAAAAATGTGGGGATGGGGAAACAGTCCAGTGGTTTATGCACCAGGCTTTCTTGCCTAGGGCTCAGAGGTCCCAGCTTCAATCCCTAGCACTACCACAAGCCAGAGTTGAGCAGGGCTTTGTTAACAGCAAATTTGGAAATGCTAGGCTAAGGAAATGCTCTAAGAAAACAAAACAGTATGAGAAGGCCCACAGTAGCCATTCTCACACACTTGTATCTTTGTCACCTAGAAGTTTTGTCAGAACACAGATGGCTGGGCCCCTGTCTCCACCATCACACCCTCCCCTCAGGCTCAAGCAGCTTTGAGAAAGGCCTGGAAACTGACATGACTAATAAACCCACTTCCAGGTGCTGTTGCTCCGGGTCTGGGGACCATATCCGAGATTCTGTGGTCTTCAGTACACCTCCCAGATGGTAAGATTTATCAATCAGAGTTGTCCTACCAGATGGAACCCCACTTAAACCAGTACTTCCCAATTCATTTACAAGGTATGTGCCTGCTCAGAAAACCTGGAAACTTCTCTGGGAAGTGTGCTATAAGGAGGGGCTTTCAAAATAGACTACTTGGGTAGCATGCTGCTTTGTCCTGCGCATGACCCAGGTTTGAGCCCAGTCCCCACCACAATGGAAGAAACTTCTGCGCTGTGGTGCCTTTTGTGCACTCTCCCTGCATCTGTTTCAAAAAAAAAAAAAGAAAAGTCTTTAGGGCTCAGAAATGACCCTGCCCAGCAGAAAGATTACAGGCGCCTGAATGAACAGTAACCCAGTCTGGAGAGACCAGCGCCTGCTGCCCCAAAATGCAGACACAGCGTGGGAGTTGGCCGGCAGGTAGCAGCAGCCAGTCCTCCTCCATCTTGGAACTGGACACAGGGCCATGGCCAAGAACTGGCAAGAATCAAACACAGTCCAAGTTTCTAGAAGTTGTATGTTATCAGACTCCTGAACATGGAGAACACAACACCCAACTACCTGACAGATCATTTAACAGAACCATATGTGAGGCGAGCCACAACATGCTGGCTTACTATACCGCTTTTTGATTTATTTATTTTTCATTTTTTATTGCCACCAGGGTTATCGCTGGGGTTCAGTGTCAGCACTACAGCTCCCGGCAGCCATTTCCCCCTCCCTCCTTTTTTTTTTTTTTATTTGATAAAACCAAGAGAAATTGAGAGGGGAGGGGAGATGAAGAGGGAGAGAGACAGAGACACCTGCAGACCTGCTTCTCTGTTCTGGGTCCCCTCTGCAAGTGCGGGCTCAGACCTCAGCCCTTGTTCAGTTAACCGGGTGCACCACTGCAATTATTTCCCCCCCCCCCCCCCGCACACACACACACCTCTTTAAAGGCTCCTCCACTGAGAACTGGAGAATCCAAAAGTTGAGCCACATGGGGAAGTACACTCAGCCCAATGTACTTAACAATCTCATTAGAAAGTAATTAGAAAGTAATTCTGTGGGGCTGGATGGTGGTGCACCTAGTTGAGCGCACATGTTGTGATGCACAAGGACCCAAGTTTGAGCCCCTGGTCCCCACCTGCAAGGGGAAAGCTTTGTGAGTGAAGCAGTGCTGTAGGTGTCTCTCTGTCTCTCTTCCTCGCTTTTTTAATATTTGGATTTATTTATCATTGGATAGAGAGAAAGAAATTGAGAGGGGAGGAGGAGATAGGGAGAAAGAGAGACACCTGCAGACCTGCTTCACCGCTTGTGAAGCTTTCTCCCTGCAGGTGGGGATTAGGGGCTTGAACCTAGGTCCTTGTGCACTATAATGTGAGCACTTAACCAGGTGCTCCACTGCCTGGCCCCTTCTATTCCTCTCTATCTCCCCTTTCCCTCTGGATTTCTAGCTGTCTCTATCAAATAAATAAAGATTATAATAAAAAAGAAAATAGTTAAAAAGGTAGCTCTGACCTGGCCCCCACCACAATGGAAGAAACTTCAGTGTTACAGTATGTTTCTGTCTCTCTGCCTTTAAAAGTCAGCCTAAAGTGGCCTGGGAGGTGGCCCAATGGATAAGGCATTGGGCTCTCAAGCATGAGATTGTGAGTTCTATCCCTGACATCACAGACACCAAAGTAATACTCTGGTTCTCCCTCTCTCATTCATAAATAAGTAAATATATAAATAAATGTTATATAAACATATCACCTCAGAGCACAAGTTCTCTACGAATGACTAAAAATTAGTTCTGATTCTACACATCTGGACATAGGGATTTATCAATCTACAGTAGCAAGGCTCTAGTTTGAATTTTGGTCCTTTTTTTTTTTTTTTTTTGCCTCCAGGGGCTCGGTGCCTGTACTATGAATCCACTGCTCCTGGCAGCCATTTTTTCCTTTTTTTTTTTTTTCTGGATAGGATAGAGAGAAATTGAGGGGGAGATAAAGAGGGAGAGAGAAAGAGAGACACCTGTACACCTGCTTCACCGACTGTGAAGTGACCCCTGACGCAGGCGCTGAGCCGGGGGCTCAAACCCGGATCCTTGCGCAGGTCACTGTGCTTTGTACTATGTGCTTAACCTGCTACATTTTTTCTACAAAGGGCGGATGGATTTTTTAAATTTTTTGTTATCTTTATTTACTGGATAGAGACAGCCAGAAATCAAAGCGGAAGGGAGAGAGGGAGACAGAGAGACACCTGCAGCCCCGCCTCATCACTCGAAGAGCTTTCTCCTTGCAGGTGGGGGGCTGGAGGGCCTCAAACATGGATCTTTGTGGACTGTAATGTGCATTCAAACCAGGTGTGCTACCACTGGGTCCCCAGATGGAACTTTTAAAGGTTCATTTTATTTATCACCTATGAGAGAGCATTCACATGAGGCAGAGAGAGGGAGAGAGCGAGATAGACAAATCAGAGCATATACCAGTCTGGTATATGCAGCGCTGGGGATCAAACCAAGAACCTCAGGCATGAAATTCCACTGCTCTACCAGTTGAGCTATCTCCCCAAGCCACCAGGTAAGACTTTCAACTTTCCTGGCCATATGAGCTCTGTTCACAGCTACTTAACTCTGTAACTCTCACCAAGTCATCATAAACAAGACCCAAATGACTACCCAATGGCACTGCCATCTCAACTTCAAGTAAATTTCCTAGGTCGTGAAATGTCATTCTCCTTTTGATTTCTTTCAACTAATCAAAAATTAAAACAAACAATCACCTTTAGTTGACTGGCCACCTTCACCCTGGCAGTGGGTCATATCTGACCTGTCTGGGCTTAGTCTACAAGCCTCTAGCAGAGATTACTGGTCCCCATCTTAAATTGGGAAAAACAGAGCATATGGGAAGTGGGGTGGAAGGTCAGGGAAAACTCATCTCATCAGACTCCCCAGACCTGTCACCCTAATTCAGTCTGTCCACATACCACTGATGGGGGCCCCTGGTGGTCGCTCAAGGGGTGGAGCATCAGACTTGCAAGCATAAGGTCTCAAGGTCAATCCCCAGTAGGACATATGCCAGAGCGATGCTCGTTTCTCTTTCATAAACAAAAATGTAAGTTTATGAGGGCCGGGCGGTAGCGCAGCAGGTTGAGTGCAGATGGCACAAAGTGCAAGGACCGGTGTAAGGATCCCAGTTCAAGCCCCCAGTTCCGCACCTGCAGGGGGGCTACTTCATAGGCAGTGAAGCAAGTCTGCAGGTGTCTTTCTCTCCCCGTCTTCCCGTTCTCTCCTGATTTCTCTCTGTCCTATCCAACAACAACAGCAATAATAACAACTGTTGTTAAAATTTGTAGGCTCTTGCCGGCCTGGCTTGCTTCACGGCAGGTAACAGAGACGCGGAGACAACGGCTGGGCAGGGAAGCTGTATTTCTTTATTCAGGAACAACGATTCATAAACTAAGACAAACTAATCACCAAACAGAACTCTGCTGTCTCTTTGCGGCGGCGCAAGCACTCTTTCTTTTACTCTGGAACTCAGAAACCCAGGAACTCTGTCTTTCTGGCACTCTCTCTTACTCTGTAACCCAGAAACTCTCGAACTCAGGAACTCAGGAACTCTCGTACTGGGGAACCCTCTGAAACTCTTCCACTGTGGAACTCTCTCTTCCTCTGTAACTCTGACACTCTCGAACTCAGGAACTCAGGAACCCTCTCTCTGGGTTCCTTGGGGCGGGGCCAAGCAGGCCCGCGAAATTAACAGGACTCATCCAATTCTCTTGGCAGGGGAGGGTTAGAACAAACCAATGTAAAGCATACGACAAACAACAACAACGATAAACAAAACAAGGGCAACAAAAGGGAAACAATCGCCTTCAGGAGCAGTGGATTCGTAGTGCAGGCACTGAGCCCCAGCAATAACCCTGCAGGCAAAAAAAAAAATGCAAGTCCAGATGCCACTATCAGGATGAGAGTGATCACTCAAATGAGTCCCTAAAAAGGGGGGGGGACTTTTCTTTTTTTTTTTTAATTAAAAAAAATTTATATTTATTTTATTTATTTATTCCTTCTTGTTGCCCTTGTTGTTTTATTGTTGTAGTTATTATTATTATTGTTGTTGTTGTTGGATAGGACAGAGAGAAATGGAGAGAGGAGGAGAGAAAGATAGACACCTGCAGACCTGCTTCACCACCTGTGAAGTGACTCCCCTGCAGGTGGGGAGCCGGGGTTCGAACCGGGATCCTTATGCCGGTCCTTGTGCTTTGCGCCACCTGCGCTTAGCCCGCTGCACTACAGCCTGACTCCCGGGGGGGGGGGGGACTTTTCTTAGTGCTGCTAACAGTTCAGTCTTCCTAACATGGCACCAGGGCATTATGTGTGGGACTGTATGCACTCTCTTGACTTCTAATTGGTGTCCCATCCTGCACAGTGCCCCCACCTCCTTACCAACCAGTGGCACCAATTTCTGGTACAAAGACATGATGTTCCTGTGTCTTTAGGGGCTGGTCTATTCCAGCGACTCTCAACCCCAGACAAGGTCTTTCTAGAGAAGCAGGAAAGCCCTGATCCCAATGGTCGGCTTTCTTAACAAGCTGAAATTGTTTCTGAGATGTATTTTAGCTGCAGGGAGAAGGCACTGCAAGGTCCCTGTGATCTATCACTCAAGATGAGCTTTGCTGTTGCTCAAGGATAGGCCAGGCCAGACCAGACCTCAAGCCAGAGCTCCGCAGGAGAAGGGAAAAGGAGATGAAGTCAGAGGCCCCGTAAGGGTTGCATTTGTTTTTGCATTCCAGGAGGGAGTGGAAAGCCAAAGGCTGGACAGGCTTATCTCAGGAATGTTGGGGACTCAGGGCAGGAAGTTTAGAGGATGCAGTGAGGAAGGCAAAGCCAACAGCGAGAGGAGAGGGCAGAGAGGGACCCAGTACCTTGTGATGGTTAGAAACAAGCAGGTCACTGGCCTTATTATAGAATGAATTTATGCGGGAGTCTGGGGGTAGTGCAGCGGGTTAAGCACAGGTGGCACAAAGCGCAAGGACGGTTGTAAGAATCCTGGTTCAAGCCCCCGACACCCTACCTGCAGGGGAGTCACTTCACAGGTGGTGAAGCAGGCCTGCAGGTGTCTGTCTTTCTCTCCCCCTCTCTGTCTTCCCCTCCTCTCTCCATTTCTCTCTGTCATATCCAACAACGATGACATCAATAACAACAATAGTAACTACAACAATAAAACAAGGGTAACAAAAGGGAATAAATAAATAAATATTAAAAAATAAGAATGAATTTATTCATTAGACCACACTCCACAAATCAAATCTCACTATGTGTAGGGGGGGGTAGGAGGTAGCTCAGTGGTTCAAGTGCTGGACTCTCAAGTATACAGTTCTGAGTTTGATCCTTGGCATCACATGTGCCAAAGTAATACTTTGGTTCCCCCCACCAGTAATATAAAATTACTTTTATAAAAATATGCAGTGGGGTGGGGGTAGATAGCATAATGGTTATGCAAAGAGACTCGTGCCTGAGGCTCCAATGTCCCAGGTTCAATCCCCCACACCACCATATGCCAGAGCTGATGAGTGCTCTGGTAAAAAAGAAAAATAATAATAAAATTAAATTTAAAATTAGAAAAAAGACAAAGATGCAATGGGGGAATCTTTCTAAAATTCAGGTACTCATTCAGTAGGGCAGCGGTGGGGCCTGGGCTTCTGTGTTTCTACCTTGTTCTGGGTAATCCAACACTTCAATGCTACCAGGATGCTGGGAACATTCAAGCTTGGTTTTTGGCATTGTCCTCCTGTTACTGTTTTGTTTTCTGATATATATCAGAATTTTTTCTTACACCAGAATATTACTCAGATCTGGCTTATGGTGGTGCTAGGGATTGACCCTGGGACCTCCAGGGCCTCGAGCATGAAAATCTGCTGCATAAGCCACTGTGGTATCTCCCTCAATAATTCCTATATTTTAAAGATTTACTGTACTCGCTTCATGAGATAGCTGAAGAAAGCAAGCAAGAAAAGAGACGTCAGAGCATCATTCTAGCATGTGTATTAGCACCAAGCATGGAACTAGGAGCCTCAAACAGACTGAGCTATTTCCCCAGCCGCTTCTTTGATATTTTAGAGAGGCCAGAGCATCACTTCACCATTCTCTTTGTTGTTTCGACTCACACCCAGGGTTTCGTGCATGAGCTTTACCACTGACCTCCCCTCCCCCCCACACACCCTTGTTCACCTTTTAAGCTATAAAAGCATATGGGGTTGATAGCTATGTCCCAGCTGGTGAGCTCCTGCCATCTAGACCTGCCACAAATATGGCTGTTGGGGGGGGGGAGGTGTCCAACATTACAGCACCTCCATTCACACACCATCCTACTCCCTGAAAAGAGCAAGTCCATTCTCAGACTATGCTGTTCTCCATGCTCCAAGTCTTGTCCTAGGCCTGTCTCTGCCTAATTAGCACAAAGTCTGTCTCCTGACCAAGCCCTGTGCCCACCAGATTCATATGCCCAGAAAAGACATCTTTGCCTACTTTGCCCAAAGATGCTTTATGGGCTAGCGGTGACCCCACAGCCAGCAGTGAGAGTGGCAGACATTCTTCTTCTTTTCGGATGGCCACTGGAGGAGAGGATGCTAAGTGAAATAAGTCAGGCCGAGAAAGAGCAATTATGTATGATTCCATTTGCATGTGAAGATAAAAGAAACAAAACCAACGAGCCAACAAAACAAAAGCCCTCATAGTCTGGCATCAGAAATGGAGGTCACCAGCAGGGAAGGAAGAGAAATGGTCTGCAGCAGGTAGTGGAGTGAACTGGGTGGCAGAGGAGGCAAACTATTGTGGTGGGCCTTGTGTAGCCTGTATGTGGACAGCAACGTGCGAAACCCCACACCTGGAACTTGTACGATGTTGTAAACCAATGTTCTCCAACTAAAAAGTGAAAATAGGGACCACGTGGTGGCTCACCCAGTACAGTGCATGTGCCACCATGCATGAGGACCTAGGTTCAAGCCTTCGGTCCCCAAGCATGGGGTGGGGGGTGGTCATAAGCAAAGGGGAGCAGTGCTGCAGGGGGTGCCTAGAGCTGGAAGGAGGGCAGAGCTGAGTTAAAATCTAAATAGAAACAGTATTTCAACACAGGATAAGTAACAGAATTAAAACCTTTGCTTGACAAATGCTGAGTCAGTGGCAACAAGTCTGTCAGAGTTCCTACAGGGAATAACTGGTCTGGGGGCAGAGGCCACCCTATGGCCACCCCACCACTTCCTCACCACTCCAGAATAGACCCGGCCAAACGCTGGCTCAATTCTCTGCTGTGGCCCCGACCAGCCACTGTTAATAAGCATTTTGGGGCCCTTGGACCTGGCCATTCAACTCAGCCACCCGCACAGCTAGCAACAGGCCAGAGCCATCTGTCTGAGGGTCCCAGGAGCAAGCAGAACTGAAGACCTTGGTGCTCAGTAGTTACAGCTGGACAGACACTACAGAGAGTCAGGGACAGCAGGGGAAGCAAGCTGCTGCTAGAACACGTGACCCATCATGCTATGGCTCGCCATAACAAGGCAGAAGGCAGCGTAACAATTCAGGGTCTAGGCAGAAAGTCTGTCCCCAAATTCTGTGTCTGGATCTCTCCATTACTCATAAAGAGTTTGAAAACCAATACATTCCATTTACAACCCTAAACCTCTGAGATAATCCAAGCCATTATGCCCAAACCCATTTATCTTCTTCCTGGAGAACAATGCATATAGAGGCATCCAGGATGAGCTCAGGATTAAGGGTGAGTGAATCATACAGCTTGGGAAGGAACACTCCAGAGGTTTCCAGGACCAAAGAGCATCATGTGATCATAAGATCCAGGTGCAATCAATTATCTGGAAAACTTGGAAATTCCGCAATGCTACCAAATGACTTTTCTCTTGCACAAGCTTTAGCCTTAAGTCTTTATCTAAAAATTCTCCCCTTAGAGATTCTTTCTGTTTCTAAGTCTGCTTAAAAGGGGGGGGCGGTAGCACAATGGGTTAAGTGCACATGGCACAAAGCGCACGGACTGGCATAAGGATCCCGGTTCGAGCCCCAGCTCCCCACCTGCAGGGGGTGCACTTCACAGGCAGTGAAGCAGGTCTGCAGGTGTCTTTCTTTCCCTGTCTTCCCCTCCTCTCTCCATTTCTCTGTCCTATCCAACAATGACAGCAATGGTAACAATAACAACAATGATAAACAACAAGGGCAACAAAACGGAAAAAAACAGCCTCCAGGAGCAGTGGATTTGTAGTGCAGGCACCGAGCCCTAGTGATAACCCTGAAGGGGAAAAAAAAAAAAGCAGGGGATGGGGGGAGGGGACAGGCGATGGTATACCCAGTTAAGCGCACCTATCACCATGTGCAAGGACCCAGGTTCGAACCCCTGCTCCCCACCTGCAGGGGTATACACTTCACCAGCGGTGAAGCATGTCTGCAGGTGTCTGTGTCTTTATCCCTTTCTCCCCACCCTTCTGAATTTCTCTCTGTATTGCCAAGTTAAAAAAAAATGGTAAAAAAATGGTTGTTGGGAGTAGTGGATTGATTCATCTTGCAGGCACCAAGGCCCAGTGATAACCTCATGGCAAAAAGAAAAAATAAAAAAAGTATCTTAAGGTGATTTAAGTCAAAAGTCTCAGTAATTAACAACGCACTGACTTGTTGGTCTAGAGTGGACCTTTTGTGCAGGGTATTGTCAGATTCCTCTGGCATCTTGCTATTTCATGTTCCTTTATCTTTTTAGTAATTTTTTAACTCTATCATCTATTTGGGATAAATACAGAGACATTGAGAGGGAAGGGGAGATAGGGAGAGAGACAGAGACAGCTGCAACTCTGCTCCACAACTCATCTGAACCAGGATCCTTGTGGATGGTAACATGTGTGCTCTACCAGGTGCACCACTGTCTGGTCCTTCACCCTGCTTTTTCTTTGGGCATTACCACTTTGGAAATTTTAGCCAAGTACTACAGGGATTTTTAAAAAGTATTTTTAAATTTGCTTTTTCCCCCTTTTGTTGCCCTTGTTGTTTTATTGCTGCTGTAGTTATTATTATTGTTGTTGTTATTTATGTTGTCATTGTTGGATAGGACAGAGAGAAATGGAAAGAGGAGGGGAAGACAGAGAGGCAGAGAAAGATAGACACCTGCAGACCTGCTTCACCGCCTGTGAAGCGACCCCCCTCCTCCTGCAGGTGGGGAGTCTGGGACTCGAACGGGATCCTTACACCAGTCCTTGCACTTCGCGACACATTTAATTAATGCACACATTTAATCCGCTGCACCACCACCTGACCCCTGGGATTTTTTTAAATATATATTTTGATCAGTGATTTACAAGATTATAATAGGGGTATAATTTCACTGGTGCGAGCCCCCAGCTCCCCACCTGAGGGGCGGGGGGGGGTTGTTTCACAAGCGGTAATGCAGGTCTGCAGGTGTCTCTCTTTTTCTCCCTCTATCTTCCCCTCCCCTCTCAATTTCTCTCTAACAAAAAAAATTTAAAAAAATAGCCACAGGAACAGTGGATCTGTAGTGCAGGCACTGAGCCTCATAAATAAATGAATAAATAATAAAGTTTCATTTATCTATATTGCACTAATGAATGAAATTACCCCATAGTTGTCTTTCACTTCCAACCTTCCTTCACTAAGCATGACCACTACCAGTCCCATCCATTTAGTCCCTGAGGGTACATTACACTTTTTCTTTAACTGTGAGTAGTACTCTACTGAGTATATGTCCCCTGAATTTTTTAATTTCATTGCTAAAGGCTCCCTTCTCCCACTCATATTCATTTTCCTATAGGGATGTTTGATATAGAAGGTGTTGGTTCTTTGGGCTGGGGAGACAGCATAATGGTTCTGTAAAAGATTTTGGTGCCTGAGGCTCCAATGTTCCAGAATCAATCTCCAGCACCATCCTAAGCCCAATGCTCCACTGACAAAAATGAAAAAATAAAGTGTTGTTTCCTTGTCACAATTACTTCAGTGAAGCCACACCGACTGACTAAAATTCCTCCCCTAGGTCGAAGGCACTGCGCTAAGTGAGGAGTACAACCAGTTGCCAGTCCAGGCCTGAAGCAAGCTACTGTCTATGATTCTGTCTGCTTTGTCTGGTGGTGTTTTAATGTGGATAATGGTGAACTGGATCACTGGGTGTAAGACACCACCTATCCATTGGCTCAATCCAAGCTTATCCGCTCTGGTGTGTGTGTGCATGCGTGCGTGTCTGTCTGTGTCCCACTAAGTGCTGGTTCTCTCACAGAATTCCTGAAGATGAGCAGGAGAGTAGTGGTTTGCACTGGTACAGGGTCGTCTTCCCAGAAAGATCACACCAAATTTACTGTCATCAGTAGGGCCTCACCACTCTGGGCTGACTTTTTCAAATAGAGGACAAGACCCCACAGTACTGGAAGTTTCCTCCAGTGCAGTGGGGGCCAGGCTTGAACCTGAGTCATTAGCATGACAAAGCAAGTACACTATCCACAAGAGCTACCTTGCAGGTCCCCCACACAAGCCTTTGTTTCCAGTGTCAACACTTAGAACAGCCCACAAACCCCCATCTTTGACCTTCCTTGGGCCTTGAGTGCCACTATCATTGGTGTCAGCACCGATTAGCACTGCTCTTCCCAGTCAGACCGAGTGTTCCCATAGTCCTCTATTCTCCCAGGGCCTGTGCACCCAGACATACTAGAGCATCTACCATATGAGAGGAGCCAGGTGGTGGCACACCTGGTTAGGCGCACACATTACAGCACAGAAGGACCCAGGTTCAAGCCTCTGGTCCCCACCTACAGGGGGAAAGCTTCATGAGTGAAGTAGGGCTCCCCTCCCATCTCAAGTTCTGTCATTATACAATAATAAATAACAATAAATCTTTTAAACAAGTCATTCTACCACCTGAGATAACCATGTATACTTCTTCATAAGACCCAATGACTTCTCTCAACAGCAAGTCTCTGGGTGGAGGCCAGGTTTTACTCAAGAAGTATAAACTGATCCCACTCCAGCTACACTTAAATTAAGACCACCACCACTACCCTCCCCCACACACATCTTCTTTCACTTTCTCTCTCTTCCATTCCTCCCTTCCTTTATCTTTTCACCAAAGCAACTCTAGTTTAGGGTGGTGCCTGGGATTGAACCTGAAACCCAAGAGGCTCAGGCATGAAAGTCTTCTGCATAATGATTGTGCTACCTCCAGCCCTGACTCTACATTAAAACAAAGAAGTGGTGGAGGAGAAAAAAGTCAAATTTTATCCTTTGATTTTTTTTTGTGTGTGTATCCAAGGATTCTTTTTGCTGTAGCTTATATTTTTGCTCAAGTGCAACATAAAGAATTGAAACATATGAACTTGTTAAAAAAAAAAAGAGAGAGAGAGAAGAGAAGAGAAAGGAGAAGAAAAGAAAAAGTAACCGTGCTGTCCCTAAGATTTGTGTGTGTGAAAGCTATGGTGGTTATGGGGGGATGGGGCACAGAACTGTGGGGGTGCAGTGTGGAACTATACACTCCAAATCTTTTTCATTGTTTATTATTGACTAGAGAGAGAAATCGAGAGGGAAGAGGGGACAGAGAGGGGGAGAGATACCTGTAGCACTGCTTCACCGCTCATGAAGCTTCCCTTCATCCTGCCCTGCCCCGCAGGTGGGGAGTGGGGTCTTGAACCTAGGTCCTTGCACATTACAACAGGTGTGCCACCTCTCAGTCCCTTATACCCTCAAAATCTTATGATCTTGTAAACCATTATTAAACCACAGAATCAAAAACCGAGGGCTGGCCTGAGAAAGTCCCAGTGAACTGGCCCCCAGGAGGGGTCATTATTCACATTTTTGGAAGTGAATGTGGGGAGTGAATCTTCCACTAAGCATTCATCATAACTCGGCTGCTACCAACTTCACACTTGTTGGTATGCATGAGACCCTTTCTGTTTCATTTGGTTTAAATCCCCCCTGATTAACACTATTCTATTTACATAACCACTTCATTCTATTTACTGTTAACAAGTTCCACCCTCCCTCCAGGGCATTGGTGGTTCAGTGATAGGATTCTTGCCTAATCTGCCCCCTCCTTGTCACACTCTGATTTTCACCAGTCACTTTTCTCTCCACCCTCTCTATGTCACATCCTGTTTCCACCCTACTTGGCAAGTATATATAAAGACAGCATTGTGAGTTTTACTGTACTTTAGTTTAGCTTAGCTCGGCTTAGATTGTGCTGTGTCCTGCATGAATAAAGAGATACTGCCTACAGCTCAACCATGAATCCCTGGTCGTCTGTTACCCGCCCGTGAAGCCAGCCCGGCGAAAACAACATAACCCGTCGAAAACGACACACACTATGCTACAAAACCTGGCAAAAGTCAACCACCTGCTGGCTAAACTCTTCACTATCAATTACCCATTCTGGTTCCCTGAGAGGGGGAACTGACGGAGCATACATGCACTGACTACGGAAACCATTCGACCACTTTGGAAGGGGCTGCAGCACAGGGGCCAAGGAAAATAATGAATGTAAGGCCAGCCTGTGGCCACAGAAAGTCTCTCCTCCTACAGCCCCCAGCAAAGAAAGTTATTGCTTAAGCAGAGGGTGCTCATGGGTGTAAAGCCACCTCTATAGCCAATAAGCCATAGTCCCCATGTATCAGTTATGGGGGGGGGGGTGCAAAGCCCTGCTTTCTTGAGCTCGTGTTCCTCCCAGCTCCTTTTCTGTCCAACAGCCCATCACCTGAATTAGAGGACAGTGTTAGCTTGATCAAATATCAACATGACTCATGCTTGCTTCAGCAGTACATAGACCAAATATCGACATGACTCAAGGTGCTCTGTTAGATACCACAGGAAAAGCAAGTAAACATAGTACAGCCCTGGCCTTCAAGAGCTCAGAATTCAGGAGTATGTCCATTGTCATACCTAGCCTGGACAAGAAATACCGCAAGTAAATCCTTAAGTGCTACTGGTGTGGAAAAGAAGCCAGCAGACTTCCCATGGATCAAAAGAACTTTCTTCGGAGTGGGGAAAGCACAGGATGATGGGTAGGATTTCAACAGAGAGGTGGCTTGGGGGAGTATTCCAAGTGGAGGAAACTGGAATGACCAAGAAGAGGGAAAACATGACTCAAGTTCCATAAGAGCAGATGCTCTATTTTGCTCTGGTTTTAGGAAACCTGGAGAGAAGGACTGGAAAATGAGGTTGGAAGCAAACTGTAGTGCCTCCCCCAACCCACCCCCAATGAATGAGAGATCCATTCTAGAAGAGAAATCTTATTTTTTTTTGTCTTGTGTTTGACACCAAGATTGTTGCTGAGGCTTAATGCCTGCATGACTCCACTGCTCCTGGCAGCCGTTATTTTTTCTTTCTTGTTTTTAATCTCTAAATTATATATATTAAATATTTTATTTATTAATGAGAAAGGAGGAGAGAGAGAAAGAACCAGACATCGCTCTGGTACATGTGCTGCCAGGGACTGAACTCAGGATCTCATGCTTGAGAGTCCAATGCTTTATCCACTGTGCCACCTCCCGGACCACAATATATATATCTTACATATTATTGGATAGAGACAGAGAAATTGAGAGGGGTGGGGGAGATAGAGAGGGAGAGAGACAGAGAGACACCTGCAGCCCTGCTTCAGTACTCATGAAATTTTCCCCCTGTGGGTGAGGACCAAGGGCTTGAACCTGGGTCCTTGAGCAGTGTAGTGTGTGCACTTAACAAGGAGCATCATCGCCTGGCCCCTGTACTTTCTTTTCATAGAGGGTGAGGCGGAGGGAGGGAGAAAGACAGACAGAAACAGACCAAGATAAGAAGAAATACTTAGGTGTAAGGACCCTGGTTTGAGTCCCTGGCTCTCCCCACCTGCAGGGGGGTTGCTTCACAGGCAGTGAAGCAGATCTGCAGATATCTTTCTCTCCTCCTGTCTCCCCTCCTCTCTCAATTTCTCTCTGTCCTATCCAACAACAACATTAATGGCAACAAGGGCAACAAAAGGGAAAAAATAGCCTCCAGGAGCAGCAGATTCGTCATGCAGGCACTGAGCCTCAGCAATAACCCTGGAGGAAAAAAAAAAAGAGAGAGAGAGAGAAATTAGAAACACCTGGAACACTACTCTAATGCTTGTGGAGCTTCCTCACTGCAGGTGGGGGACCAGGGGCTTAAACCCAGATGCTGGAGCTCAGTGATGTGTGTGCTCTACTAGGTATGCCACCAGCCAGTCCCAAGATTATTGTGACTTCTTAAAAAAGGAATACGGACAGGAAGATGCATAATGGTTCTGCAGAAGACTTTCATGCCTGAAGCTCTGAAGTCCCAGGTACAATAAATCCCCGCACCACCACAAGTCAGAGTTGAGCAGAACTTTCTTTCTTTCTTTCTTTTTTTTTTTTTTTTGTAATGAAGTAAATTGCATCGGGCTGCTCACTTGGATAGACAGTGTGCCAACTCTGCCATTCACATGACCCAGCTTGGAGCCCAACTCCCACTACAGTGGAGAAAACATTGGGGCTATGACATCTTTCCCTCTTTCTAGATGAATAAGTCCCAAAGTGGTGAAGTCTTAGAAAAGACAACAACAACAACACATAATTTAACCAAAGAACATAAAATGAGTTAGAATGAAAATGACTGAATATGAGAGTGTCGTAGTAATGAAAACTGGAGGGGCTACAGAAATAAAACCACACACACATATGAAAATCTAATGTATGAGAAAGGAGGCAAAATCATTCAATGGGGGAAAAGAAGGCCTCTTCAACAAACAGCACTGGGCAAACTGGACAATCACATGTAGGAAAATGAAACTAGATCATTTAACACCATGTACTGAAATTAACTCCAAGTGGATCAAAAACTGAAATACTAGACCTGAAGCTATAAAGTATACAGAAGAAAACATAGGTGAAATATATGAGGACCAGGTTCAAGCAGTGTTATAGGTGTCCATCTCTCTTCCCCTCTCTCTCTCTCTCTCTCTCTTCCTTCTCAATTTCTCTGTCTCTATTCAAAATAAATAAAATACATTAAAATATATTTTTGAAAAGAAATCATACAATTAAACAACAAATAACCCAGTGAAAAAAAGTGGGCAAAAGATCCAAATAGTTATCTAAAGAAGACATTCAGATGCCCCACAGACATATGAAGATGTTTCACATCACATATCATAGGAAAATTCAAATTAAGACCCCACTGAGGGCCAGAAGGTAGTGCTCCCAAAACAGCACACATGCTAGCATGCGCAAGGACCTAGGTGCAAGCCCCCAAACCGCAAGATCCTCACCTGCAGTGGGAAGTGAAGCAGGTCTCTCCCCCACCCCCAACTTCTCTGTTGCTTTAACAGTAAATAAACATAGTTTTAAACAAATTACATTGGGATACTGCCTTATAGCTGTGAGACTGAACCACATCAACAAGAGCTGACAAGTGTTGGTGATGGAAAACAGTATGAAGAATCCTTAAGCAAATGAAAATGGAAGTCTTATGATCCAGCAATACCAAAATACTAGTTCAAAAGAATATATGTATCCCTATACAAATAATAATGCCCATAGCTGCATTATTTGTAACAGTCAAAATATGGAAACAACCTAAATGCCCAGAGACAAGTAACTATATAAAGAACTTATAGGGCATATTGATAGACCCAGTGAAACATTACTCTGCGTTCAGAAAAGATGAAACTGTACCATTTGAAATAAAATGGATGGAACTGGGGATGATTATTCAAAACAAAATATGTGAAGGACAACCGGATGGTTTTTGCTCATAAGTGGGACAAAGATGACCAAAACAGGAGAAAAGAAAGTACTCAAACTGTCTCTTAGGCTTTTTGCGACAACTGTGGTAATGGGGGGAGAGGTGACAGAACCTTGGTGGAGGGTGTAGTGACTCACACAACATGTGTGGGCGTGGGTGTGACATTACACCCCTGAAGTCTTAATTTTGTACAACACTAAGAAAATCACTAATAAAAATGAAAAACGTGATTATTTTTCTGTCGTGGCTAGGGCAACACCACTAAAGGTAACTTTTTATTTGACATTTAGTCTTACTTTAATTTTATTTATTTACTTATTTATTAGATATAGAGAAATTGATAAGGGAGGCAGAGATAGGGAAAGGGAGACCCCTACAGCTCTACTTCACCACCCATGAAGCTTCCCCTGCAGGTGGGGGCTAGGGGCTTGAACTCAGGTCCTTGTGCACTTAACCAGGTACACCACCCTCCAAAGATAACTTTTTCAGATCGAAAAAGCAGAAGGGACTGCTCCCCACCTGCAGCAGGGAGGCTTCACTAGCAGTGAAGCAGGTTGGCAGATGTTTATCTTCCTCTCCCCCCCTTTTTTTTTTTTTTACCAGAGCACTGCTCAGGCTCTGGTTTATGGTAGTGCAGGTTCACCTGGGACTTCAGGGCCTCAGGCATGAGAATCTCTTTGCATAACTATTATGCTATCTACCCCACCTCTCTCCCTATCTCCCCCTCTTCTCTCAATTTCTCTCTATCCTATCCAATAAACGGGGGGGGGGGTGGCCGCCAGGAGCAGTGGATTGTCAACATCGAGCCCCAGTGATAACTGTGGTGGCAATAAATAAATAAAATTTAAAAGACGGGGAGAGGTGGAAGTGCAGTACACTATCCAGGTGAGCTATCTTGCCGGCCCAGAGGGGCTGGGAAGATCTGAATATGCTGCTGGAGCAATGGATTCTGACGGCCCCTTCACTTCACAGCTCTGTGAAATGAGCAGCACTAAAGAGCTCCTGCCAGCCAGGTGTTAGCAGTGATGACAGCATCCTGCTCGCCCTGGCATTCTCCTTTGCCACCAGAGTAATTTTGTCAACTGATTACATGGTTGAAATCCAAACAAATCTCTAGTCTCACCTGCCCCTGGTGAGACTTTAATTGCCTATCCTGAGCCTGGTGCGCTCAGTTCCCAATACTTACATCCAAATGTGGCATTTCAGGAGACAGTTTGGCTGAAGGAGACTGGTTCAACTTTTTGCAAACTTTACTTGCTTTTCCTGACTGATGGAAAGCACACTGTTCGTGAGCTTTTCTTAGTGACCGAGCCCTCATCCCCTATCTTCAGCCCTGCTTGTAGAAGATGGTGGAGTGAACTTCCAAAATCTCAGATGTAAATAAGGTTTCAAGAGTTTATTTAGGAATAGACTTTTTTTTTTTTTTTTGCCTCCAGGGTTATTGCTGGGACTCGGTGCCTGCACTACCAACCCACTGCTCCTGGAAGCCATCTTTTTTCCATTGTTGCTGTTATTGTTATTGGTGTTGCAGCTGCTGTCGTTGAATAGGACAGAGAGCGCCAGAGAGACGGGGAATACAGAGAGAGAGAAAGATAGACACCTACAGACCTGCTCCACCGCTGGCGAAGCTACCCCCCCAAAGGTGGGGAGCTGGGGGCTTTAACAGGGATCCTTGTTCTTTGCACTACCGCTGGGCTGCAGGTGTCTCTCTTTGCCTCTTTCCCTCCCTCCCACCTCCCCTCTCAATTTCTCTATCCAATAATAAAATTTTAAATTTTATTTTTAAAAAGAGGGCTGCCGACCCTACTAAAAAAAGTCAGGACTGTGATATCACACCCACACGGTGTGTGCAAGTCACCACACCCTCCACCAAAGTCCTATGTCCCCACGTCCCTCCCTCCAAAATTCTCAAGAAGTCTGAGAAAGTTTTCGTTTTTGGTTTTGTTGTTGTTGTTGTTGTTGTTGTTTTGCCAAGCAAACTGTAGGCAGTGTTGAAATGCAAAGCCAAGTTCACGCCCCATAGTCCACCTCCCCCCCACCCTTTCCCATTTAAGCAAAATCAAAACTCGCCCCAGAACTTCCCCTCCATCGTAGGACAACAAAGCTATAACCCTGTGGCTCTCTTGGCTAAAATAACACTCCTAGAAAGAGGCAGCTCTCTCGAGCTTTTCAAAGGGTTTACCCCACACCTGGAGATGGTTAATCAACACCAAGGTTCCCTAAGACGCCAGAGACCACACCCTCCAGCAACAAGCCACGCCCCTTCCCTGGCAGAGTGGCCCGTGTGCGGCCCCCGCATCCCGGGTACAATTGGAGAGCATGCCACATGTCATCACGCTCAGCGGGCAGCTCGCTCCCAAAGACGCAGATTTCTCGGAATCTCCAGGGGGTGGGGGATAGGAGAGGCTCAGCCAATGCTGACCACACGAGAGTCACTGTTGTGGCTCGTGCCCTGCAGCCCGGGTGGGGGAGGTGTCCTGGGACCTTGAGTGGGAGAGAGCTCCTAGGAAGAGGCGTCCCGGCCGCCTTAACCCAGTGAAAAAGACAAAAGTGGGGGGTGAGAACCTAGCCCGCGGCCAAACTTCACTTGCCTCCAGCGCCAACCTGGGTTTGACGGGCTCCCTGGATCCGCCGCCCCAGAAGGGGACGCGGGCTCCTGGCGCGGCGCCCCTGACCCCCCCGCTAAGGGTCTGCTCTCCCGGGTACCAAGACGCGAGTCCCGCTGGACCCCAGAGGTCTCTGGACCCCTGGGGCGGCCAGAGACAACTTTTGCGCCAACAAAGGGCGTCCCCCAGCACTCCCCTGGGTCCCCAGCGCCCCTCTGGGGAGGCGACCCCGCCTCCGACCCTACCTGGGAAGCCGTGGCTCGGCTGGACGAACGGCAGGAACAGTAGCAGCAGCGGCAGCAGCGCGGGGCTCCCCATAGCGCCAGGGCGCTCAGCTCTGCTCCGCTGGGCTCCGCTCGCAGCGCGCTTCCAGGGGGCGGGAGGAGACGCAGCGGACTCAGGGCGCGCAGCTGGCGGGCCGAGACCGAATTGGGAGACTCCTCCTTCCACACGCGCCGGCACGCCTACCTCCGCCCCCGACGCGGGCGTGCTGGAGGACTCAGTCCCCCGCCCCCCACGTCCCCTACCGCACTGCAGAGACTCAGGGCGAGGTCACCCGCTGCGAACCCTAACCAGCCCCGAGTGTCCTAATGTCAGTCTCGGTTCTCCTGTTCTGTGCTCTTGCACACCCTGGCGAGCAACCGCCTCCCAGATCCCGAGCCTCTGTCAGAAAACTGCAGAAGTAGCTTAGGAAAAAAAAGGGGGGGGGGAGGGCAACCAAGGGGATCCAGAGTGACCCTTCTGCGGCCGATTATGATTGGTTTGACCCTCACCACCACTTCAAGTTCGGTATTATTATGATGTCCATTTTAACCGAGGAAAAAAGTCCAGGCTCTGTGTGACAGGAACAGCGGCGGGGGTAGGGGGTGGGGGGTAGGGGTGAACTTAGGTATGTGGTTCTGCTGCTGGCATCTAAGTCCAAACTACAGCTTTTTTTTTTTTTTCCTTTCCCTGTTTCCTACGGGAATGAATCAAGGGCTGGACCGAGTGTCTGCGTGTTTGCTGCTTTGCGGTTTGGGATGGGGCTTGAGGTTAGCTTTCCAAGGTCAGCTGATGGGCCAGCATCAGGCACAGAAAGTTCCTTGTCTTCCCCACACCCTTGGGACTTCAGCTGTTGCTGTTTCCCCGCAGCCAATTCCTGGGTTGTTCACCACCCCAAGGACACCACCAGCAAGCAGCCCAGAGCCTCCACCCTGTGGTCTGGCATCACGATAGGATTTCTAGGGTGCCTGCAGGACGAGTCTGGTTTCTTATTCCAGGCTTGCTCAAAAAAAAAAAAAAAATCCCTGTATTTTAACCCAGAAAGCAGAACCTCACCACTTTCTTAGCTAAAACAAACTCCAATCAGGGCTGTTTTATCAGATTGTCAAGTGTGGGCAAATCCACCATCTGGGTTCATAGGGCCTTGGCAGGACCACCCCCCATTATGGAAGGCTTCCTTTCTCCTTGCAGTTCTCCCTGGCCTGTCAGAGAGGCTACCAGGGAACATGGACCCTTTTATCTAGAATTCCTGGAATCATCATCATCATCTGATTGAGGTTTGCTCAAAGCAAACAATGCTTAAAAGCAAGTGTGGTGTCTCGGGCCAAGGACATGCAAACACTACTTCGAAGGGCCATATGTACCCCACCCCGTTCATACCTATATTATTCACAATAGCCAAAATCTGAAAGTAGCCTAAATGCCTATGGGCTGGATAAAGAAGTCATGGAGTATATTGATATATTCAATGGGGTACTACTCAGCAGTTAAAAAAAACAATATTATATCCTTTGGGACAAAATGGTTGGAACTGGAAGTGATGATGCTTAGTGAAGTCCGTGAGGAGGTGAAAGACAACTACCTGGTGGTTTCACTCATGTAGAATACAGAAATTTGAAACACATGAACTTGCAAAAAAAAAAAAAAGTAGTCAACCTGTCTCTAAGACCTTAGGGGAGGGGGGCACAGAACTTTGGTGATGGAACTGGTGAGGAAGTCGACCCCTAATAACTTATAATCTTGTAAATCACTATTAATTCACTAATATAAAAAAAGAAGTATGGTGTTTCTCAAGTGTTCCCTCTCAGTCAGCTTTCTCTAACTTGAACTTCCTTCTTCTCCAGCATCTGGGAGCCTTCTGCCTCCTGTGGGTTTCTCTGCCACAGCTATCTCCTCTAAGAGCCAACACCCCTTCATAAATACTTCCTGCTCACAAATCAAGTGGGGTCTGTCCCTTATATTGGCCCCGTGCACAGAAAACCGTCCAGGAAGTGGCTCTCAACCCTATTACACACAAGAGCCATCTGTGACAACTTCCTGAAAATAACTGTAACCAGACTGGACCCCTGGCTGATGAAACTAGAATCTTTACAGATGCGGGCTGGAATTTGACCAGAAACATAATTTTGCCCCCACAGTCAAGTGCAGGTTTAGAATGGGGTAGGTTCTAAGCCAGGCATTTTCAACCTAAGCACTGTTTGTCTGCTTCTAAATTCTGCTTCTAAGACCCCTTCTGTTGCATTGCTTGTGGTCTGTTTACATAATCATTGTTTTGTTCACACTGATTTAATCCCCACTGGTTAGCGCTTTTTTCTTCTCCCCACCCCCTATCCTATGTACATCCTCTTCTGACCTGACACTTCCGCCTCAGGAGATATATATATATACAACAGGATTGTGATTAGAGCTAGCTAGCTTGCACTGCATCCCCGCTCATCAATAAAGATTGAACTGCGTCTCAGCTCAGCCATGAGTCCCTGGTCGTCTGTCTCCCACCCGCAAAGCTAGCCTGGCAAAGCACCAATGACATTTGGGACTGGATGTTATTTGTTGGGGAGGGTGACTGTCCTCTGCTGAAGGCTGTTCAGCAGCATATCTGATTTCTGTACATCAGATACCAGTCGCACCCCTCTTTCCCAGTTGACAACCAAAGTCTTCGGATGTTGTCAGCTGTTCTACAGAGGGAAATTTGCTCCCTGTTGAGAAGCACTGTTGGAGACCCAGGAGCAGGGGTGAAAAGTACAGCCCAAATCTGAGGTCCAGCCTGTCCTGTGATCTATGAAATAAACTCTCCTCATGAAGTCCAGCAGAAGTTCTATCACTGGGCTGAGAAGGAACACCTGACTTTCTCCTAGAACCTAAGTCTGCTTGATTGAGGAGAAGCATTGCACTTGTTTTTGAAGAGTTGCTTTCTTTCCTCAATCAGATAATAAAGATGGTGGCAATGATGGCAATGATGATCCCAGGCCTGTTACAAAGGATGGGGGTGGGGAATGAGGGATGGGGGTGGGACAAAGAGGTCAGATAGCTGACCAGGTAGGCTGCCTACACTGCCATGCACAAGACCAGGTTTGAAGGCCAGCCCAATATGGGATGGTTGCTATGGCAGTGGAGAGTGCCTTTCTGTCTCTCCCTCTTAATCTGAGTGAGAAAAGTGGCCTCGGTGGTGAAATGGTGAAATGGACCCCATTTCCATTATAAAAAAGGAGGGGTGAGGGCAGAGGGAAAGTGCAGAGGAAAGGTTATGAATTCATCCCATAATATCTTGTTTCTGGACAATTAGAATGGTCCATTCAATCCTCCACACCACCATAAGCCAGAGCTGAGCAGTACTCTGGTAAAAAAAAAAAAAAAAAGAAAGAAAGAAAGAAAGAAAGAAAGAAAGAAAAGAAAATGTCCCTTTTACAAAAAGAATAAGCTACATAAAAACAAGACAGGGAGTCGGGTGGTAGCGCAGAGAGTTAAGCACAGGTGGCTCAAAGCACAAGAACTGTCATAAGGATCCCGGTTCAAGCCCCCAGCTCCCCACCTGCAGGGGAGTCGCTTCACAGGCGGTGAAGCAGGTCTGCAAGTGTCTTTCTCTCCCCCCTCTGTCTTCCCCTCCTCTCTCCATTTCTCTCTGTCCTATCCAACAACAGTGACATCAATAACAACAACAATAATAACTACAACAATAAAACAACAAGGGCAACAAAAGGGAATAAATAAATATATTTAAAAAGATAAGACAACTTTAGAAAATGCCTGTTTGTGCTGTTCAATAAAAAGAGTCAAGGAAAATGCTTTTATAGAGTAGGAATAGGAAGCTACAGGGAGAATTGAGAAATACAATGCAGTGATTAAAAAAAAAATGAAATGAAAGACTTCCAGTTCAATGTCACAAGAGGTGACACAATGGTATCAATTTAGGAGCTTGAGGTCCTGAGTCCCATCCTCAGTGTTACATGTGCTAGAGTGATACTCTGGTTCTCATTCTTTTCTTTTCTCTCTTTCTCAATAAAGAAAATAAATATTAAGGGGAGTCAGGCGGTAGCACAGTGAGTTAAGCATACATGGCGTGAATCGCACAGACTGGTATAAGGATCCAGGTTCAAGCCCCCGGCTTCCCACCTGCAGGGGGTCATTTCACAAGTGGTGAAGGAGGTCTGCGGGTGTCTTTATCTTCCCCTCTCTGTCTTCCCCCTTCTCTCTCCATTTCTCTCTGTCCTATCCAACAACAACGACATCAATGGCAACAACAATAATTACCACAACAATGATAAAACAACAAGGGCAACAAAAGGGGGAAAAATAGAAAAAAAATATTAAGAAATCTTTGAGTTCAACTGCCACATGCTTGGAAGTTAGCATGTCAACCTAAATATCACCACTGCTTGAAGGAAAAGAAGAAACTTCATTCCATTTCAGAGTTAGCACTTTTGATTCAGCTGGGAGGAAAAGATAGAGCCAACACAGGAACCATGGCTATTTTTTCTTCACCACAGTGTTTTACAGAAGTGTACTTCCATGGTACAGAGGAGAAATTTATATCGTGATGAGTCTCTTCAACAAATGGTGTTGGAAAAAATGGGTTGAAACATGCAGAAGAATGAAACTGAACCACTATATTTCACCAAACACAAAAGTAAATTCCAGGTGGATCAAGGACTTGGATGTTAGACCAGGAACTTGAAGCCTCAAACCATATATGCCTGCAGTTTGATTCCCCAGCACCTCATAAAAAAATAATAAAAAGCTACATATCTCCAAGTTCACTTTCCAGTTAGGGTTGGCCTCAAGAGTGACTCTTGGGAGAATGAAGGCTGGAAGGGAGGCCATAAGCATTTTGTGGCTGATAAATGTAATTGGTCTGCTGACATACCTCGTTACTGTGAGTGGCAGCTGGATAGGCACTTGCTCTGTCTTGCCCTGAGCCTTCTTCAATAAACAAAGGACCATGACCAGTAGCTATGGTGCTTACTGGCAGAATCTGCAGTGGTAGAATATGGTAAGAAGGTAGTTAGAAATGTCAGTTATAGGGGGCCAGGCATATGTTACCACGCTCAAGGACCTGGATTTGAGCCCCTTCTCACCAGCAGAGGTGACACTTCATAAGTGGTGAAACAGCTCTGCAGGTGTCACTCTTTTCCCCTCTCTATCTCCCCCTCCCTTCTCAATTTCTCTATGTCCTAATAAAATAGAAAGAAAAAAAAAGGAAAAAACAATCTCCAGGAGTAGTGGATTCATAGTGCTAGCACCGAGCCCCAGTGGCGGCAATATAAAAATAAAAAGAAAGAAATGTCAGCTATGACCAGATAACCATGGCAGAAACAACAGCTGTAATAGTTATATTTCTTTCTTGTTTAATACAAAGGTTGTTTATATATCATTAGTATTTAATTTAATTTAATTTTTAATTTTACCAGAGCACCACTTAGTTCTGGTTTACAGTAGTGATTGAATCAGAGACCTCAGAGTTTCAGGCATGAAAGTCTGTTCTGTGAACTACCGTGCTATTTCCCATGGTCCTTGTTTATGGATTCACCAGATATTTTTGTTTTCTTCCTTTTCTCATTTGTTTATCATCTAACATGAGAGACAGCAATAATACATAGTTTTACAGTGCGAAATTTATGTTATGTCAAAAGAGGTTGCTAGGAGCTAATTCGCTCTGAAGAGTGCCTACTTTACAATACTTGAGGACCCAGGGCTCAAGCTCCGCCCCAGCACATGGGAGTTTCTGTAACAGGGAAGCTTCACCAGCCATGAAGGGAAGCGATGGTGTCTCTCCTTCTCTCTGCCTCCCTATCTCTCTCTTCCTATTAGCTCTCTCTCCCTTTCGGTCTCTCACCATGTAAAAAAAGAAGCCCACCAGAGTAATCATGCAGGCACTGAGCCTCAGTGATAACTGCAATGGGAAAGAAAAAAAAATACCAAAGGAAGTGTATAAATTACCCTGGAAAATAATGAGTACCATTCAAGATAAAAAAATAAAAAAAAAAGGACTTTGTATTCTCTTCTGGGGAAAGGGCTAGAATTTGGTTTTTCTATTTGTACGCAGGGTTGTTATATCACGCTCGAAGCAGGACTTTGGTGTCATCTTCATTCATAGATTCAGTGGTGGATTTTAGTATTTAGTTTCATAAAGCTCCATTTGGCTAGGCTGAGCTCTACTTCCCGGAATTCACTGTCTTGTTTGTTTCCAGTTAGGGTGAGCCACAAGGGAGATTCTCGACGATTTGAAGGTTGAAACAGAGGTCGTGGCCATTTTGTGTCTCACGCATGCAGTAGCCAGTCAACTGACTTACCTGGTTAGTATGCAGCAGCAGCTGGATCTGCAACTGTCCTTTCTCTGACCCTCCAGCAACTTCAACACCTAGGACAAAGGCACATGATAGACATGGGCACTTCTGCTGGATACCTGGAACAAAACCTAAAATGCCAGCGCCTCTTCATGGGGCTTCGCTGATACTTCTCAATTTCAGCCCCCCTTAATTTCGTCCCTGGACCCACGATACATCTTCCTTCCCTACTGCCTGCCCTGTGAACTACAACCTCCAGGATTTACTTAGAGACAGTTGTAGTCAGTAAGTGTTCACAATTGGAGAACAATTCCCTGTAAGGAATCCATAGTGGCCTGTGCACGCATGCACACACGCCCACAAGCGCATGCGCACATGTCCTCAGATGATTCTGCTTCTCTGGTTGATTTTGGGCTGGTGTAGACGAGGAGCCAGGTACAGCGAGAAAAGTTTAATTTTGATCATGCTAAGATTGCAATGTAGGGGGCCAACAAGATAGCTCACCTGGACAGTGTATCTGCTTTACCATGTGAGTGGCTCAGGTTCAAGCCTGGTTCCTATGGCACTGGAGGGAGCACCAGTATTCTCTCTCTCTCTCTCTCTCTCTCTCTCTCTCTCTGTCTGCTAAAACCCTTTGAAATTCAGTAGGAGAGATGAAGGGGAGTATATTTGTAATGATTGCTAGGAGGTGAAACCTGAAGTTACTGTAGTGGGTGAAATCTTTGAAGACACTGGAGAACAAGGGGGAAAAGGACATGCAAATCAGAATAGGGAAAGTTGAAGGAAGCCATAACAAACACCACCTTCTGCATCTTGACAATTGTATTTGAGTTTGAAGGAGGAAAAACTTAATTTTTCCTTTTTTGCCAGATGCAAACTGTGGAAATAGATATGAGAGAACATTACCTAGATTTAGTGGCTGACAGAAAAATGGAACAAAGAGAGGAAACAGCAGACTCTCTGGCTGAAACTGTCTTATAAAGAGTGTGCCCCATGAGTTGAAAGTCCCCACCTTGGGTTGTAATGTGGTTACTATCACACTACTCCCAATGAGAGAAGCAGAAGTTCAGAACAGGTCTGAGACAAGAATCATTTAATGTGGTAATGAGGAAACAAGCAACTTGTATCCCAAAGTCTTGTGCTTTTGCAGAGGAGGATAACTAGTATATGATTGGGACATTTTTTTGTTTGTTTGCTGTCTGCTGGTAGTTATTTATTTTAAATTCTTGCTTTTAAGTCTCAAGCTCCAGCCACTGTACTACCTTCAGGGCTGCCTATTTTAAATTCTTTTAGTGATCTACATGAATATAGGATAACATGGTTTTAGTTCCACACCACACTCACTACCAAACTTCTATGTCTTCACTGCTTCCTCAATAGTAATAACCACTAGACTTCTCTCAAAGTCTTAGAGACAGGTTGGTTACTTTCTCTCTTACTTTTTGAAATGGGATTCAATTCTCTATATTCCACATATGAGCAAAACTGTCAGGTAGTTGTCTTTCACTACCTTAATTACTTTATTGAGCATAGTCACCTCCAGTTCCATTCATTTTGCCCTGAAGGACACAATATTGTCTTTTTGGATGACAGAGCAGTACTCCATGGAGTATATATCCCATAATTTCTTTATCTAGTCATTTGTTAATGCACTTAGGTCACTTCCATATTTTGGCTATTGTGAATATGCAGCTATGAACCTAGTAGATACATATGTCCCTTTGAATTAGTGTTTTCATGTCCTTTGGCTAAATCCTAGGAGTGGTATTGGTGGACCATAAGGTATTTCCATTGTTATTTGTTTAAAGATTCTCTATAATGTTTTTCATAGCGGCTGCACTAGTTTGCATTTGGCTGGGTTTTTTAGTATCATTTTTTATAAGACTGTCTTCAGAGATAGGTCTCCATCCAACTGCTATGGGGTGATTTCCCAGAGAAAATCCCAGCCCTCAACCAGGGAGGGGGAGTTCTGCTCAGGGACCAGCAGAGGCTATTTTGACCCTTTTATCCTTTCTTCCCAATGAGCTTCTTGAGATACCAACTTTAAAGATGGTGCATCTGGTCCACCACAGAAGGTGGTGTCATTGGATTGCCTCCCCACTCTCTTCTTAGTCACTGATAATATCAATAGTTGGCACATTGGCAGGGGGCTTTGTCTTCTAGAATTCTGGTTTACCCCTAAAACATCTGCTGGGAGTAATACCCTTGTCCCATGCTTCAAGTCAAAGAAGGCTGTGTACATGAGGAGGAAACCTTTCATCTACTCTCATATAATTGACCAAAGGATTGGCATCATTGCCAGGCCTTAGACTGGAATATTAGCCTTGGAGATGAAAGAAGGGCTTCCAGCTACAGGAAGAGCAACCAATATATAGTCCCTGTCATGCGTGTGCACAGTATATACTGTGTATCCTCGTGGTTGTACCCAAGCTTTTTCTCCTGCTGATCTTAAAGACCTTTCTTTCCTGGAAACTGAGATTCTAGTTCACTGTGAGGGCCTTAGGGAGGCCAGAGCACACAGGAACCCTTGCTATTTTGCCAGAGCTCTGAGGGCTCCAGCCAAGAACAAAAGCAAGCCAAGTTTAGAAACAATGAGATAATAGTTGCACCATGCGGTTAGTGATAACTAATCAAATGCTTCATTTAGTCAGATCCTGTTGGGCTTTTTGTTCCAAATGCTTTTCAAGGGTCAACCTTTCTCTGACCCTGGTAAGTAGCCAAAAAATCTTGAAGCATGAAAAAGTTACAAGACTTGCACAAAGGCCTACCAGAGTTAAACACACTCAAATTGAACAAAGATGCATGACTACCAGCACTGGGATTCTAGTAATATTTTTAGGAGATTGGCTGAAGCTTTTTTTCCCCTCTTTTTTATTTAAGAAAGGATTAATTAACAAAACCATAGGGTCGGAGGGGTACAACTCCACACAATTCCCACCACCCAATCTCCATATCCCACCCCCTCCCCTGATAGCTTTCCCATTCTCTATCCCTCTGGGAGCATGGACCCAGGGTACTTGTGGGTTGCAGAAGGTGGAAGGTCTGGCTTCTGTAATTGCTTCCCCGCTGAACATGGGCGTTGACTGGTCGGTCCATACTCCCAGCCTGCCTCTCTCTTTCCCTAGTAGGGTGGGTCTCTGGGGAAGCGGAGCTCCAGGACACATTGGTGGGGTGGCTGAAACTTTTCTGCATTGCTCTGGTTCTGTTTTCATTGTTGGAGTGGGTCCAATTTCTGTTAATTTGGAACACAAGATATGGGCACTTTTCCCACTTGTCTCACATTCCCTTCTCCTTAAGAAAAGAATACACAGTAATGTGTCTCTTGAGTACATTCTCTGGTATAATAAAACCCAGTGTTTGTGGTCTCTCTTATCCTCAAATAGATAACTGCATGTTAGTCACATGCATGACATGATATGAATAAGGCAGTCTTGGAGGAAGATGACTGGTAGTTCTTACTGTAAGTAAGAAAAAGGTCAATCTACAGGCAAAAGTTACTGATGCTCCAGACACTGTTGGTTGCCAATCCAACATCCTTTTTTTTTTTTTGCATCTTCACTGATCACACATAACTAACTCCTGCTGCACAAGAATTAGAGGAGTTTGGCCCCAGTCCCCTGCTCCAGTAGCAAGTCCTATTTGATCTAAGCCAATCATGACAGTCCTGGTCTCCCTATGAGGAATAATAGGACACCAAATTGCATTGAAATGTGAGAGGAAAGATAACTGAGGAAGATTTCTTCACTTTATTATTATTTTTTACTGCCACCAGGGTTATCACTGGGACTTGGTGCCAGCACTAAAGTTCTGCTTCTCTCCTCCCCTTTAGGGAAAGAGAGAGACAGGCTAGGAGTATGGATCGACCTGCCAATGCCCATGTTCAATGAGGAAGCAATTACAGAAGCCAGACCTTCTACCTTCTGTACCCCATAATGTCCCTGGGTCCATACTCTCAAAGGGACAAAGAAAGGAAAGCTATCAGGGGATGGGATATGGAGTTCTGGTGGTGGGAGTTGTGTGGAATTGTACCCCTCTTATCCTATGGTCTTATCAATATTTCCACTTTATAAATAAAAATTTAAAAAGAAAAAATATTAAGTATATTTTAAAGTAAAAAAAGCTGCCGCTCAGAATGACCATATTTTCTAGGGTTTTTTTTTTCCTTTCTTGTTTCATTTGACAGAAGAGAAATTGAGAGGGAAGAGGAGATAAATAGGAGAGAGAAAGACACCTACAGTCCTACTTTACCGCTCATGAAACATCCCCTTGCAGGTGGAGAGTGGGGCTTAAGTCCGGGTCCTTGTACATGGTAGTATGTGCAACCTAACTGGGTGCACCACTGCTTATCCCCCCTGATTTCTTCACTTCTTGATGCACATGAGGTTCCTTGAAAAGCAGACACTGAGATGGAGAGGGGCAGGCAGGAGGCTTGAGAAGAATCACACTTGGGATGAAAGAGGCAGCAGCAAGATGGGGCAGAGGAAAATGTGGAAGCAATCTAAATGCCCATCTACAAATGACTGGATAGATAAGTTATTGGAGGGGGCCGGGTGGTGGCACACCGGGTTAAGTACAAATACAAGGATCTGCTCGCTCAAGGATCCCTGTTGGAGCCAGGGGCTCCCCACCTGCAGGGGGCTCGATTCACAAGTGGTGAAGCAGGTCTGCAGGTATCTATCTTTCTCTCTCCTTCTCTAGCTCCCTACCCTCTCAGTTTCTCTCTGCCTTATCCAATGAAAATGGAAAAAATGGTTGCCAAGAGCAGTGGCTTCTTATTACCAATACTGAGCTCCAGAGATAACCCCAGAGTCTAATAATAATAATAATAATAATAATAATAATAATAATAATAATAATAATGTTATGGGACATATACTCAATTGGATTACTACACTGCAATTAAAAAGTTGATATTGTGTCCTTCAGGACAAAATGGGTGGAACTGGAAGTGACTGTACTTAGTGAAGGAAGGACGGAAGTGAAGAACAACTACCACTATGGTTTCACTCATGTGTGGAACATAGAGAATTGAACACACATGAACTTGAAAAAAAATAGTCAAGCCATTTCTGAGAGAGGAGGGGAAAACAGAGGAGGAAAGATAGACACCTGCAGACCTGCCTAGGATGCATCAACCTATTTACAACCAGCTCTTGACTGGGGTCAACACACGGAGAACAGGGAAATGAAAAGAACTGCAAGAGAAATAGGACTCAAGTCCAGACCCATGGTGCCTGGAGCCCACCTGGCTTTCTGGAGTTGTTGACATAGGTGGTGAAGGTTCTTCCAGCTTGAATCATCTCTAAGTTCGGGATTGTTACTTGCCTCCCAGGTATTCTAGTCATGGAGGATGAGGCAGGCAACAGATAAAGCTTGAAAATATATACAGTGAATAGAAAAGAAGGCATTGGTGCCAGAAGTATGCTAAAGAAAGTTCCAGGGGGCCGGGTGGTGGCATACCGGGTTAAGCACTCATGGTGTGAAGCACAAGGACTTGCGTAAAGATCCTGATTGGAACCTCTGGCTCCCCACCTTCAGGGGGCCCGCTTCACAAGTGGTAAAGCAGGTCTGCAGGTGTCTATCTTTCCCTCCCTCTCTCTGTCTTCCCCTCCTCTCTCAATTTCTCTGCCCTATCCAGTAACAACAATAACGACATCAACAATAACAACAAAGAAAGGTAGAGAAAATGGCCTCCAGGAGCAGTTGATTTGTAGTGCACCAAGCCCCAGCGATAACCCTGGAGGAAAAAGAAAGGAAGAGAAGAGAAGAGAAGAGAAGGGAAGGGAAAGGAAAGGAAAGGAAAGGAAAGGAAAGGAAAGGAAAGGAAAGGAAAGGAAAGGAAAGGAAAGTTAGTTACAGTAAAGCTCACTTCCTGCAGCACACAGGCTATGATGGTGACTTTTAAAAATGTTATCCACAACTCTGTTTTGGGACTAGCCAATTAAATTAAATATCAGAACCAATTTTCTGGAAAAGATTTTAAGTAATTGACATGGTAGATAAGTGCTATGTGATAGTTTATCATCCCTTTCAAATGGTACCCAATTTCTTTCTGAGGGAGTTGCTATCACTCCCTATTGTGAAAAATCTGTTGGTATTTGGATTGCAAGTTGTTTTCTCTCCTACTACAGATGTTTAAGTAGTTTCAAGAGTTAACATCCATCTGATTCTCATTTTCTCTAATATAGCATAGATACATTTACTTGCTCAATTGGACCTTAACTCTAGAACAAATGGCAGAAAAAAAAATGACAAAATGGTTGTTTTTAAAAATCCAGTACAGTGGCCCAGGAAATGGGGTAGTGGTAGAGCTCTAGACATAAAAGTATGAGGCCCTTAGACCTCTAACAGATCCCTCTCTCCACTGTCACTGGTCATCTCCATCAGGAACAACATAGTGGATCCTCTTGTGGGCCCTTCAGGACCTTGCCCTCAATGTGGATCAACAGTGGTGGGGACTGCCCCATTCTCTGAAGGGAGGTTGGTTCAACACTCAAGGAAGACAGGTCCTGCAATGAGTGCAGCCTAGAATATTGCTAGCTATGACCACAGAATGTGAGCTCAGACTACAGGGGTGCAGAGGTTACAAAGGCTCCTGTGCTGAATATGGGCCCGAGATCAAATCGATGGGGTTTATAGTTAAATACAATTATATACTTTCCCCATATTTGGGAGCTACTCTTTGTCCTGATCCAGCTTCCTAGTCCTATTTCCAACTCTGACACCATCTTCCCAGACAATACCTTTATCCCACCTGCATGTTAGCTGTCGAGCTCAGGCAAAAATTAGTAAAGGCATAGGCCCCTTGGAATATAGCTAAAATAGACCTACTAGCTTTTTCCAAAATGGAGACCCCAAATCTCATCTGCTATATTCTCACCCTTAGGTTCCTGATTATTAAACAATTTGTTCTGCTTTATATCTTAATGCTTTTTCTGCCACCAAGTTGCAGATGCTACCATGACGCCAACCTGACTTGGGTGGATGACCCCACCAGTGTACCCTGGAACCCCTCCTCTCCAGAGCCCTGCCCCAACTAGGAAAAGATAGAAACAAACAGGCCAGGAGTGTGGATCAACCTGCCAATGTCCATGTTCAGTGGGGAAGCAATTACAGAAGCCAGACCTCCCACCTTCTGCACCCCATAAAGATCCTGGGTCCATGCTCCCAGAGGGATAAAGAATAGGAAACCTTCCAATGGAGGGGATGGGATGTGGAACTCTGATGTTAGGAATTTTGTGGAATTGTACCCCTCTTATCCTACAATGTTGTCGATCATTATTAAATCAATAATAAAAAAAAAGTATGAGGCCCCGAATTTTAGTCCCCAGCAAGCCAATCTTTCCTTCTACCCTCACCCTCTGTGTGTGTGTCTCACAAAATAAGTCTTAAAAAATTAAAAGTCGGTGACCGGGCAGTGGTACACCCAGTTAAGCACATGTAGTACTAAGCACAAGGATCTCTGAGCTCCCAGCATCCCACCTGAAGGGGGTCACTTTACCAGCAAAGAAGCAGGTCTGCAGGTGTCTATCTTTCTCTTCTCCTGTTTTCCCCTCCTCTCTCCATTTCTTTCTGTTCTATCCAACAACAACAGCTAAGACAACAACAACAACTATAACAAGCGCAACAACAAGGGCAACAAAATGGGAAAAACTGGCCACCAGGAGCAGTGGACTCATAGTTCAGGCACCGAGCCCCAGCAATAGCCCTGGAGGCAAAAAAAAAAAAAAAAGTTGCTGCCAAGAGCAGTGGATTCTAGTGCATCAGGCCCCAGCAACAACCCTGGAGGTAAAACAAACAAACAAACAAACAGACAGACAAATTAAAAGCCCAGTAGCAGTGTCCTGACTAGTGTTCCTATAGGGCCCATGTTTCCATGCACCCCATACCCACCCCAAACTGTCCTTCTTTAGCTTATTTTGAAACTTTTTTTTCTGCCTTCCTGTCAATACTGTGTGCTCCTAAAGTCCTACCCACTTTCCAGCAATCAGGCTTTCTAACAACGGAACACTTGACATTTAGCTAGCCATTTGAACTCCCAGTTCTGAATGCTATTTCAGCCTCTATCTAGTAAGCGGTATGATCAGGAGACGGCGTTTTGGTCACTGGGTGTAAGCGAAAGTAATGTATACCGTTGCCACGCAGTTCTCTTACAATGGAGGATTCAAGTGCTTCCCAAGTCTTCTCCTTTCATCTTGGCTGGAAAATGAGAACTGAACTCAAGCCATATTGAGCCATGAAATAAATGGAAGGCTCATATTAAGGATCAGAGAGCAGCTTCACTAGCTTTGGACCACACATTTCTGAACTGTGATCCGAAAGAGAAGCACACACCTTGACCAAGCCACTGAATAGTGGGTCTCTGTTGCAGCATCTTGGCATGCACTTGGAGGGGGTAGAACTTCTAATAATTTCTTCGTTATATAAACAAGTGAAGGTATCTGACAGGCTCGATAAATTAGTGTTATGAATATGAAAGCATTAATGAAACCTAAACTTTTGTGGGTTATAATAGCCCAAACATTTGTAGACATGAATTATTTAAACAGTTCTGCAGCCAAGAGAAGCTGCTGCAGACACTGGAATATTTATAGTGTAAGACAGGAAGAGTCATGCTATTTGTGTTTCCATAAGGCTAAGGAACCATTTTCATCTTGGATCAGATCTAGAAATTATTTTTCCTGCCAAAGACTAACTTGGATAAAATCCTCACCTTCTGCAATGCTGAGTAGGAGCCATAGGAGAAGAAAACAGTTTCCACTGAGCAGAGGACAGAACCACAACCCACAGAATGTGATCTTATTTCCAGAATTGTATGATAAAAGCAATGGACTTTTGGGGAGAATGCTGGAGGGGAGGAGCCTTCTTAGTAGTAGTTACTGCTTAGTAATGTAGTTACTACCTCGCTGGACAGTAAAAATAAACTTTGAACAGTTGCTCATGTAGACATGACTTTTTTTTTTTTTAACCACAGCACTGCTCAGCTCTGGCTGTTGGTGGTGTAGGGGATTGAACCTGGGGCTTTGAAGCCTCAGGCATGAGAGTCTCTTTACATAGCCATTCTACTATCTACCTCCACCCCTAGACATGGTTTTCTTTTCTAAAGATATTTATTTTCATGGGGGGGTAGGGGTAGGTCAGAGCACTGCTCCATCCTGACATATGCAGTGTCAGGAATCAAGCCTAGAACCACAGGCATGCAAGTCCTGGGCCCTATCCCCAAGATATCTCCCCTGCCTCATAATTTTCCAAGAGACGATATGTCACAAATATTTCCTAATTATTAAAGTGTCTGTGTGCTCCTCTACATTTCCAAGCCTTCTTGTAATTAGATGGAACCAGCTGGCTGGTTCTACCCATCAGAAGAATGATGCACTCCTAGCCTTTAGCATTTAACGACCAACATGCATAGGTAAGATAAGGTTATGTAGTGCAAAAGAAACCATCACCAAAACAAAAAGACAATCCACCTAATGAGAGAAGATATTTACACACCATTCACCAAAGGGCTAATAACCAAAATAGAGAGTTAAAAAACTTTTGCAGCAGTGAAGAGAGACACAGAGAGAGAGACAGAGAGAGAGAGAGGAAGGAAGGAGGGAAGAAAGAACTCACTAAAGTGGGGAGGTACTAGGGAGAAAGCATAGTGGTGATGCAAGAGACTTTTTTTTTTTTTTTTTTTTTTTTGTCTTCAGGGTTATCCCTGGGGCTCGGTGCCTACACTACAAACCCACTGCTCCTGGAGGCCATTTTTCCTATTTTATTGCCCTTGTTGTAGTTGTTATTGTTATTGTTGTCATAGCTGTTGGATAGGACAGAGAGAAATCAGGAGAGGGGAAAACTGAGAGGAGGGGAGAAAGACACCTGCAGACCTGCTTCACCAATTGTGAAGCAACTCCCCTGCAGGTGGGGAGCTATGGGCTCAAAATGGGACCCTTACGCTGGTCTTTGCACTTTGCACCATGTGCACTTAACTCACTGTGCTACCGCCCAGTTCCTGGAAAAGACTTTCATGCCTAAGGCGCTGAGTTCCTAGGATCGGTCTCTGCACCATCATAAGCCAGAACTGAGCAGTGCTCTGGTAAAGCAAAATGAAACAAAACAAGACAAAACCAAACCACAACAAACATGAACAGACTTTTCATTCAAGGACATATTTGCATGTAAAACAGGCATACGAAAAATGCTCAATGCCATTCATTATCAGAGAAGTAACAGGACTACAAAGAGATATTGCTTGACACCTGTGAGAGTGTCATATATTAAGGAGGACAGAAACAAGGGCTAGTCATGATGTGGAGAGAAGGGAACACTTTTTTTTTCTTATTTATTTATTTATTTATTTATTTATTTATTTATTATTTTCCCTTTTGTTGCCCTTATTGTAGTTATTATTGTTGTTGTTGATGTCATCGTTGTTGGATAGGACAGAGAGAAATGGAGAGAGGAGGGGAAGGCAGAGGGGGGAGAGAAAGACACCTGCAGACCTGCTACACCACCTGTGAAGGGACGCCCCTGCAGGTGGAGAGCCGGGGCTTGAACCGGGATCCTTACACTGGTCCTTGCGCTTAGCGCCACGTGCGCTTAACCCACTGCGCTACAACCCGACCCCCATGAACACTATTTTAAGGTTTATGAGAGCGACAGACAGAGACCACGCCAGAGCATCACTCTAGCACATGCTCTGCCAGGGATTGAGCTTGGGGCTTCAAATCTGAGAATCCAATGCCATTAACCACTGCATCACATTCCAGCCACAAAAAAGGGAACCCTTTTACGTTTTTGGTGGTAATGTAAATTGGTCCGACTCGAATAGGAAAGTCTGGAGAGTCCTCAAAATATTAAAAATGGATCTACCATAAGATCCAGCAACTCCTTTCCTAGGCATCTATGCAAAGAACACCAAATACCTGAACAGAGCTGTTCAAACCTACGTTTGTGGCAGTATCATTTGTAATAGTCAAAATATGGAAACCACCTGTGTTCAGTAACAGAAGAGTGACTAAGGAATTCATAGTATATGTGTGCAATGGAATACTAATGAGCTAGTAAAAAGATGCAACCTTGTGGGCCAGGCACATATAACCATGCACAAAGACCCAGGTTCAAGCCCCGCTCTCCACCTGCAGGAGGGAAGCTTCATGAGTGGTGAAGCAGGTCTACAGGTGTCTTTCTCTCTCCCTCTCGATCTCCCCCCACCTCAATTTCTCTCTTTCTTATCAAGGAAAGGAAAGGAAATAAAAAAAGAAAAAATGGTGAAAATGGTGATCAGGAGCTTTGGATTCATAGTATCAGCACTGAGCTCCAATGATAATCCTGGTGGCAATAAAAAAATAATTTTAAAAAGATGAACTCTTATCTTTTACTACAACATAAATGGAACTGAAGGGAATCATGTTAAGTGAAATAAGCCAAAAGGAGAAGGATGAAAACCAGATGATCTTAGTCTCAGGTGGGTCTTAAATAATAAAGCACACAAAAACACAGGGTGCAACTCCAATAAACTGTGGTAAACTTCAGCAAACCCAGGGACTCAAAAGTGGCTATGGGGGGTTGGGCGGTGGCACACCCAATTAAGAGCACATAGCACTAAGCATAAGGACCCGTGCAAGGATCCAGGTTCTAGGGGGATGCTTCACAAGCAGTGAAGCAGGTCTGCAGGTGTCTATTTCTCTCTCTCTCTCTCTCTCTCTCTCCCTACCTATCTCTATCACCCCCTCCCCCTCTCAATTTCTCTCTATCCTTTGCAATAAATTGGAAAAAATGGCCACCAGGAACAGTGGATTCATAGTGCTGGCACTGAGTCCCAGCGAAAATCCTGGAGGAAAAAAAATAATAAAAAAGTGCTTGGGGAGCAGTACCCTCTGGTAGAGAAAGATGACAATTTGGTAGAGCCTGAGGTGTGCTAACACCTTTGTTGGGGAGATTTGAAGCTATACTTCTGTGGCAACATCTCATAAATCAGAATGTCCTTAATAAAGTGATTAAAAAAAAACTTCCCCCAAAGCAAAGTCCAGGCCTACTTGACATATTGGTAAATGCTACTTAACATTTAAGGAAGGAATAATACTAATTCTCATGATCTCTTAAGAGCAAATTGAAGAGAAGGGAGTGTGCCTCAAGTCATTCAATGAAGGCAACATTACTCTGATAGCAAAGCCAGACAGACATTACTAAAATGAAAACTACAGATAATGCTATATCCTTCATTAACTTAGATATTATTTTTTTTTTCAAAATCAATGAAACAATATAAAAACTAAAAAGCAGGGGCCAGGTGGTGGTGCACCTGGTTGAACACACATATTACACTGCACAAGGACCCTAGTTCAAGCCCCCAGTCCTCACCTGCAGAGGGAAAGCTTGACGAGTGGTGAAGCAGAGTTGCAGGTGTCTCTCTGTCTCTCTCCCTCTTTTTCTCCCCATTCTTTTCAATTTCTGGCAGTCTCTATCCAATAAAAATAAAGATAATTTTAAAAGCATTAAAAAAACCCTAAAAAGCATAATACATTCCCATTAAGAGGAGTTCATCCTAACAATACAACATAATCTGAACATTCAAAATTCAATCAATGTATTTCATTTTAACAGGCCATAACAGAAGCAAAATAGGGCTGGCAAAACAGCTGAGTTGAATAGTGTGTTACTTTGCCATGAATGTGAGTCATGTTCAAGTTCTGTTCACACCACACTGGGGGCAGCTTTCATCCTGTGGCATCTTCCTCTTTTCTCTCTTTCTGGATCTTTCTATTTGGAAAAAAGGAGAATATATGACAGCCTCAGTACATGCAGCAAAAAGGACTTGAAAAGACTCAACATTCATTAAAAGTAAAAAAAAAAAAAAAAGTTTCAGCAAAGCAAGAAAGTTTCAACCCAATAAAGAGTATTTACCAAAGGGCTACAGCTATTATCAGACATAATGGTGAATGACTGAGGTTTTTATTTATTTATTTTTTCCTCCAGGGCTATCACTGGGGCTCCTTGCTAGCACTATGAATCCACTGCTCCTGGAGGATGTTTTTCCCCCAGTGTTGTTGTTGTTGCTGGTGTTGCCGCTGGTGTTGTTGTTGGATAGGACAGAGAGAAATGGAGAGAGGAGGGGGAGACAGAGAGGGAGAGAGATAGACACCTGCAGACCTGCTTCACCACTTGTGAGGCTACCCCCCTGCAGGTGGGGAGCTGGGGACTCGGACCGGGATCCTTGTGTAGGTCCTTGTGCTTCGAACTGTGTGAACTTAACCCGGTATGATACTGCCTGGCCCCCATAACTAAATGCCCTTCAGATCATGATGTTCACTCTTGCCACTTCTATTCAACACTGGACTAGAAGTTCTACTACAATAGTAAGTTCAGTTCAATTCAGCAAAGGAAAAAAGAAAAAATAAGTTATTGACAGGTATTCAGCTTGGAAAGAAAAAGTTTAAAGATGAAAACAATAGTCTATGCAAAAAGTTCAATAAAATATATTAAAGTAAGTTGGTTCTCCTATCATATACACAACTGAAAAGTGAAACTTAAAAATCATACCATTTGCAATAGCTTTTTTCCTCCCTCTCAAAAAGAGAGTGTATAAAAGTTCTATAAGATGCAAACTAATCTATAGTGACAGATATCATCAGTGATTGCCTGGGGGAAGGGATGAGAGGAGTGGAAATATGAGGTCAAATCAGGGAAGATTACAACTGAGATACAGTCAGGGTCCAATGAGTTATTTCAACATATTTTCCTTGTAAACAAATTTCTTTTGCCAAAATTATGTACTTTAAAACAGAGGTCATGATTTGCCCATTGGGAGCCAAATTTGGCTTGCAGCTATGGGTTGGCTCTCCCCAAGTTTGTATACATGCACTTGCAAGCAGATAAACTGTCCATATAAAAACTCCCAAATTTGGGGGGCCAGTTGGTGATGCACCTGGTTGAGTGCAGATGTTACAGTGTGCAAGGACCCGGGTTCAAGCCCCCAGTCCTCACCTGCAGAGGGAAAGCTTTGTGAGTGGTGAAGCAGGGCTGCAGGTGTCTCTCTGTCTCTCTCCCTATCTCCCTCTCCCCACTCAATTTCTGGCTACTTTATCTAGTAAATAAAGATAATAAATTTTTAAAAAGAATTTAAAAGACAACCAAAAATTTCAGTTTCTTTTTAAAGTAGCTGGGGGTCTGGCAACACTTGACACAGTTGTGGGAAATAGCAATTACCAGCTAGAACAGAGCCATAGCAGCTTTAATACCTGTTCAGCATCTGAAAATACTTTAGTTTTGTCACCCCTACCTCCTTTTTTTTTTTTTTTTACAAAAATTGATTTTCTTTGTTGAAGATTTATTTATTTATTTATTTTATTTATTGCCTCCAGAGTTATTACTCCTGCACTATGAATCCACTGCTCCTGGAGGCTATTTTTTCCCTTTTGTTGCCCTTGTTGTTCACCACTGCTGTTATTATCATTGCTGTTGATGTTGTCATTGTTGTTGGATAGGATAGAGAGAAATCAAGAGAGGAGGGGAAGACAGAGGGAGGGAGAGAAAAGATAGACTCCGGCAGACCTGCTTCCTGAAGCTTTGTTTTAATGGGACAGATACCAGAGCACTGCTCACACTGTCATCCCAGGGATTGAACCTGAAACCTTTGAACCTCAAGCGTGAAAGTTTGGTGTACTGCTATTGTGATTTCTCTGAGACCCTCTGCCCTTGCTTCAAGCAAATTTTCTGCTCAGTTCAGTAAAAAAGCTACCTCAGTCAGTCCCAAGACAAATGTTTTCAATCTTTTGATTTGCCTCCTCTTTGTTTTTAAAAAATTCTTAACAAGGTAAAAAAAAAAAAGTAAAGCACATTTCAAAAGTTTGTCTAAAGATACTACAAGCTTTTATTTTTCTTAAATATTTTATTTGATAAAGACAGGGATAAAGCCAGAGGTCAGAGAGAGAGATAGAGAAGGGCAGAGAAACACCTGCAGAACTGCTTTACTGCTCATGAAGCTTCCCTCCTGCATGTGGGGACTGGGGGCTTGAATCTGAGTCCTTGTGCACTGTAACATGTGTGTTCAACCAGGTGCGCCACCACCCAGCCCAGGCTACTCTAAAGCTTTTAAAAGAACTACCGTCAGAAAAGAGAAATATTCAATACTACCAGGTGAAGACGTTTTAAACCACATGCCATAGCAAAACGGAAATTTTAAGTATGGAAATAATTTCAATTTGGGGAGCTTAGAAAATCAAAGCAGACAGAAAATGCTTGAAGTTCTGGAGCATGATAAATTAGTCTGGCTTTGTTCCCAAATAACCACGCAGAATTTCATCTCTAATTCTATTGTCTCTTGGGTCTCCTCTGGGTAGAAGTCTATGATAATGACTAGTTTCACTCTTGTTGCCAACACTCAGGATCATAAAACGAGTTGACCTATTTTCTTTCCCTTTTGGATGGATAGGATTCACTACTATTTTTGCAAATAACAAATTCTCCCGACTCTGTAAAAAAATGTGTCCTGGAGCTCCGCTTCCCCAGAGCCCCACTCTACTAGGGAAAGAGAGAGGCAGGCTGGGAGTATGGACTGACCAGTCAACGCCCATGTTCAGCAGGGAAGTAATTACAGAAGCCAGACCTTCCACCTTCTGCATCCTACAATGGCCTTGGGTCCATACTCCCAGAGGGTTAAAGAATAGAAAAGCTATCAGGGGAGGGGATGGGATACGGAGTTCTGGTGGTGGGAATTGTGTGGCATTGTACCCCTCTTATCTTATGTTTTTTTTGTCAATGCTTCCTTTTTATAAATAAAAAATATTTTATTCTTCTTCTTCTAGCGTTTGCCCTTCTTCCGTAGCCAGTCAACAGCGTCAGGTTGAGCCTGATGTAAATATTCTATTGAGAGAAAGAACCAGATATCACCCTGTCCCTAGGCTCCTCTCTGTCCACGAGCCACACGTATTTGCACTCACCGGTGATTTGGTGGGTTCCTGAAGTCATTCTAGTCCTGCCTTGTTGAGATCCCAGATGATCTCCTTTCAGTTATCACTTTGGTACACATGCTGCTGGGGATTGAATTCGGGATCTCATGCTTGACAGCCCAGCACCTTAACCACTGCGCCACCTGCTGGACCTCTGTAAAATACTTTATTTTCCTGGTACAGATTTATAATGGCTTATGGGTAGTAGAACTGTACTGCAATGAACCAACCATATGGTAAATACTTCAAAATACTGAATTTAAATAGTGTGTTTAGGAGTTTCTAAGAAAAAGATGCTTGTATAAACTCTAAAACTGTAAACATGATAACCTAATAATCATTTAACATTTAATAGTACGCAGTATACTTGGGAGCCTGGGAAAAGTAATCTTGTTATAGTTACTGCTTTGAAGTAAACTGGTGATGGATTTTAATATCACTAACTGATGTTTCAACATCATGGTGTCTTCACTGAAGTGGTTTATCATCGAAGATTTAGTTATTGGGACCCGGTGGTGGCACACATGCTACAATGCACAAGGGCCTGGGTTCGAGTCCCAGTTCCCATCTGCAGGGGAAAAGCTTCACTAGTGGTGAAACAATGTTTCAGGAGTCTATCTTCCCCTTCCCTCTCAATTTTCCACTGTTTCTATCCAGTAAAGATATGTTTTAAAAAAGATTCAGGATTTGATAAGAGATTTACTTTTAGGAACATTGTAGATGAGTGTAAGAGACTAGAAGAATCAGTCAAAAATATTTTTATATGCTTTGTGGTCCTCAAGCTGAAGCAATATTAGGCCTGTACATGTGGCTTAGGGGTAGAGTGCATGTTTTGCATGCAGTCTGCCCTAGGTTTGATCCCTAGCACTCCATACAAATGGTGGAAATGTGCTAACATTCTTTCTACTGTCTCAGTTAAATACCCTGTCCCCAATCTGAAGCACTGCTATGGGTTGAATTGTGTCTGCCTTAAAAGAGATATTGAAATCTTACCCCTCAAGTACCTCCGAACATATTATTCAGAAACATGGTCTTTCAGAAGGTAATTCAGTTAAAATGAGCTAACTAGGACGAGTTCTAATCCAATGTTTGGTGTTCTTATAGAAGGGGAAACTTGGAAATGAAGACAGACATACACAAAAGGAAGGCAATGTGAAGAGACACAAAAGGAAAATCCCATGTAAAGACAATGAATTTGAGGGGGCTGGGCAGTAGCACAGTGGGTAAAGTGCACATGGCGCAAAGCACAAGGACCGGCATAAGGATCCTGGTTTGAGTGCCCAGTTCCCCACCTGCGGGGGGTGGGTCGCTTCACAAGCGGTGAAGCAGGTCTGCAAGTGTCTTTCTCTCCCCCCTCTGTCTTCCCCTCCCCTCTCCATTTCTCTTTATCCTATCCAACAACAACAATGATAAACAACAAGGGCAACAAAAAGGGGGAAAATGGCCTTCATTTAGTGCGGGCACCAAGCCCCAGCAATAAACCTGGAGGCAAAGAAAAAAAAAAGACAAAGGATTTGAGCAATATACGTACAAGTCATGGAATGCCTGAGGTACCAAAATTTTGAAGTATGACTGCCAACATTTTGATTTCAGATTTCTGGCTTTCAGAACTATAACACATTTGTGTTTTAAATCATTCAGTTTATGGTACTGTGCTATAGAAACCCTAGGAATCTTAATATGAGCATTCCCATACAAAGGAGGGTCTTAGTAACTATCAATTTTTTAAAAATTTATTATTGGGAGTCGGGCTGTAGCGCAGCGGGTTAAGCGCAGGTGGCACAAAGCACAAGGACCGGCATAAGGATCCCAGTTCGAACCCCGGCTCCCCACCTGCAGGGGAGTCGCTTCACAGGCGGTGAAGCAGGTCTGCAGGTGTCTATCTTTCTCTCCTCCTCTCTGTCTTCCCCTCCTCTCTCCATTTCTCTCTGTCCTATCCAACAACGACAACAACAACTACAACAATAAAAAAAAAAACAAGGGCAACAAAAGGGAATAAATAAATAAAATAAATATTTTTTAAAAATTTATTATTGAGGGAGTCAGGTGGTAGCAGCAGCGTGTTAAGCGCACGTGGTGCAAAGCGCAAAAATCAGCCTAAAGATGCTGGTTCGAGCCCCCGGCTCCCCACCTGCAGGGGAGTCGCTTCACAAGCGGTGAAGCAGGTCTGCAGGTGTCTTTTTCTTGCCCTCTCTGTCTTACCCTCCTCTCTCCATTTCTCTCTGTCCTATCCAACAACGACATCAATAACAACAATAAAAAAATTAAAGAGAAACTTAACATTAAAAAATTTATTATTGAATAGAAACAAACTGAGAAGGGAGGGGAGATAAAGAGGGAGAGAGAAAGAGACACCTGCAGCCCTGCTTCACCACTTAATGAAGTTTTCACCCTGCAGGTGTGAATCAATTTTTCTTTTTATTTCCAAAATGTTTTCGTGCATGGATTGACATTTTTTTTTTGCCTCCAGGATTATAGCTGGGGCTTGGTGCCTACACTATGAATCCACTGCTCCTAGCGGCAATCTTTTCCCCATTGTTGTTGCTATTATTATTGTTGTTGTTGTTGGATAGGACACAGAGAAATTCAGAGAGGAGGGGAAGACAGAGAGGGGGAAAGAAAGACACCTGCAGACCTGCTTCACCACCTGCAGGTGGGAAGCCGGGGGCACAAACCAGGATCCTGTGCTGGTCCTTGCGCTTCTTCCTAGAAAGAGACACTTGTAGCACTGCTTCAGCAATTGTGAAGTTTTCCCGCCGTAGGTCCTTGGGCACTGTGTGTGCTTAACCTGGCACCCAGATATCCTTTTTTATAACTTAAAGTTCTATCAGTAATGGTACATTTTTAATTAATAGCATTTATTGGGTTGTCAGAAAAGTCATGATGCATTTTGCATAGGAAACATAGAAAAAATAAAACAATTTTTCTGACAATAACCCAGTAGTATAGATTCACTATTCAAGTCTATCAATGACCTTTTCTTTTTGTAAGTTATCAAGGATCATAACTTAGTTTTTTTTTTTTTTAGACTTGGTGTTCACTAGTCTTCTTTCTATCTAACTAGGAAACAGGTTTTTAAACTGCCTGAATATCGTCAACTGCTAATGTAAATTATACCTAGTGTTCTTTATTTTTACTGCCACATCACTGTCACTGCTTTCTCAGTTTCTGTATAATATCTGGAACACAGGAAGGGATCAAGTATTTTCGCTGTAAAAGCTAGATGCAAAACCAAATTTAGAGAATAAATACAAGCAGCAAGCATTCCTAGTCCAAGGACTGATGATTTATGTAATGTTTTTATAAAATTATTTATTCATACCATGAATTGACTTGTGGTATTGTTGATTCTCACTTTATTGAAACTCTGAATTGCTTTGAAACCTCAGACAGTGGTCCAGGAGGTGGTGCAGTGATAACGCTTTGGACTCTCAAACATGAGGTCCCGAGTTCAATCCCCGGCAGCACATCTGCCAGAGTAATGTCTAGTTCTTTTTCTCTCCTCTTATCTTTCTCATTCCTTGGGGTAGAGCATTGGGCGATAGAGTCAACCATGTATACCACTATAAATGCTAAAGAGGGATGCATTGGATCGACCTTCTCGTGGTGCATCCCGTGAGTACCCATTCATTGGGGAAACTGACGATCCTTCCTAGCCGACTGAATCCACATGGATCCCAGTCACTTTCAAAGCCAGCAACAAGCAGCTCCTGAAAGCTTTCAACCTGACCTGTTGACTGGCTACGGAAGAAGGGCAAACGCTAGAAGAAGAATGCTAAAGACAGTTGAAATGAGCAAGCCTGACAGTACTGGGTTCTCCTATGGTGGTGATTGGTGGTACTGTCAAGATCATATTCCAGACCACACAATCTGCTTTGCCATGTTTTCATACCAAATCACCTCTCTAAAGAAAGAAATGGGAAGCAAAAAAATACCAACAGATGTACTGTTTACACAGTTGCAATATTTTCTTTACCCAGAAGTAAATGAATTTTGTGTCTTTCAATCTTAGAATAGCCTCTATTTTTGTCAACTAATAACCCCAATTACCTCCAAATTTAATTAATATTCACCAATTTAAACAGTGGAAATGACCAAAGTTTATTAAAATATGTTTGTTCATCAAAAACAATTTTTTCCAGTTCTTAAAAATTGCAGATACAATAAAAACCATTACAGTGTCACGAGATCATAAATATTGTCTTATGAAATTATAAAGATGTAAAACTGTTTATTAAAAACTATGAAATATCTTAATTTAATTTTCACATACAAAAATATATTTTTCATTGCAACACTGAACAGTTAAGGCCACAACACTTGAAGGAAAGTTCGAGATAAAGGCATTTTGAAACTGCCTGTCAAAAATATTAGCATAAATAAATATGAAAAGTAGTTGTAGGCCACATAAAACATATTAATTTATAACTTTAAAAGTTTATCAGAAACATTCCTTCAGAAGTCACAAAGTTTTTCAAGTATAAATTATAACATGAGTGATGACCATGAAAATATATTATTTATATGATCGTACAAGATTTTGAGCCTCTCTCAACATTTGAGGCTGAGCTAGTTGAACGAGTTTGCCCCATGTAGCTCTGGCTGCTATCACTCTTAGTGCTTTTACAAGCTATTTGATCTCCTATTGGTTTTATCTCTGGAAGTGGCTCATTACTACTATGCAAATTTTTCAATGACATCCTTTTAAACAGGAAAATCTAGAAAAAGAAAACATATAAAGAATTAATTTCAGTAAGTGGATATTTATTTCACAGGATTTGGTGGCATCATTTTAAACAAGTCTCCACATTATTTTATGACATCTTTGCAGGACTCCACATGTGCAATGGTACACGGTAGCGCCCATCAGCCATTTTAATTCTACCAATGGCAGGTATGATATCTTCCTAAAATAAGACCATTCAGAGCATAACCTTCAACACTACCAGTGTGCTGATAATTGCTATTTTTTAAAATTCAAACAAAAAATCTGGTATTTGACTTTGTTGTGGGAGCCCAAGGAGTCTGAGCAGGCAGGTATATATGTGAATTTGCTGCTCAGGGCAGACTAGGACTGAAGACAGGCAGAATATAGATAACTGAAGAGATAAAAAGAGGGATTCCCATAAGCTAGAAAATTCAGAATGAAATTTGGAGAGAGATGAGGAGAGAGAGTAAGGAGGAACAAAGTATGAGGAGGTTGAGGAGCCACTACTAAGGATTATACTTCGCTGGAACAAAACCAGGAAAAGGAAGCAGCTCTGAAGTCAGGGAAGGAAAATACATTAGAAGGGAGAGACCAATAGAAACAAACACAGGTAGGAGGGATCAAGGAAGATGATAACTGAAAACGTTAATTTGATTCAAGTCATTTGACAATTTAGCCAGAGAGAAAACGGAATTTATAAAGAGAAACAACACAAGCTTGTGTTTGACAGATGCCAAAAATAAAAAAGCAGGTGAGGATTTGGCTCCTTAAGAATTCAAAGTAATGCTAAACAATAATAGCATGCCCTGCATCTTAAAAATGGAGCTACTAAAGTGAAAAGTCATTAACTCAGACGTTAGAGTCTAGAAAAGTGGTCTATGTACTAAAATTATGGAACTCCTTTTGCAGACATTATGTAGGAATATATCTCCTGATAAATACAGACATTTAATATTATAGCAAGGTCAAGTTCAGACTTGTGTGTGTCTCTCTCTCCTTACCTACCCCTTCCCTCTTGATTTCTCTGTTTCTATCCAATAAATAAACATTTAAAAAATTCAGACCTAGGCATCTCTTAGTAAATTGAAATACATCAAAGACACACAATATAAAAATTTAGAGAGAAATCACTAATTACAGTCAAAGTTATCAGGAAACTTCTTAATAGCAACAATGGGAGCAGTTACTAAGAACATAATTGTTAATCTGCCATATTATCACATTTTTTTTTTTGTCCTTGCCTGGACTTTACTACCCTGGGCTGACTTTTTTTCTGACAGAAAGAACGAGACACAATAGTATCAAAGCCTCCTCCAATGCAGTGAGGGTTGGGTTTGAACCTGGTTCCTACACATGGCAAAGCAGCATACTATCCACGTATGCTATTTTTGGGATCCCTAGCACTCATTTTCAACTGAACAGAACCTGATAAAGGTAACTACAAACATGTATTTATGATAGGAACTTCCAAAATATTTCTTCAGAAAGAAGAAATAAATCCAAGAAGGATATCTAAGATGTAAAAAGGAATAAACTCAAAATAAAATACTCAGAAATAAAAATTAACTATTATATATGCATGTATCAAATCTCCAAACAATTATGCTGAATAAAGGAAGTCAAACAAACAAACAAACAAACAAAAAACTATATATAGTGTAGGGTTCATTCATGTAAAAATCTAGAACATGCAAAATATATAAAGACAAAGGAGATTAGTAATTTTCAGAGGATGGCAGGGTGGGTGTTGTAGACAGGGAGCATGAAGAACCTTCTGCCTCTCTTCATTGTGATTATGGTTTCATAGATATATGCATGTTAAAACTAATCAAATTATACCCTTTAAATGTGTATAGTTCATTATATGTCAGTTACACCTCAATAAAGCTATATATTTTAAAGCAGTGGAGTAACTACTGGGTGGGCCTGAAGAAAAGAATCTCAGGTTTTTAAGAGTTGGGCAAACGTGACAATAACAAGAGACTCTATAATTTACCTCAGGTTTTCTTCACAACATTGAATAAAGGTTATGTGTGCACTTGAGTGAATGTGCTGAGTTGTAGCTGCCATGGTAAACAAAATGGAGCAACAGAGCAAAGGCAGTTATCAAGAAAGGTAAGAATCCACACACACATGTTGGCAAAAGAGCTCATTTGCGTAGTGTGTTGCTATGCTATGTGCACAAAGTAGGTTTGAGCCTGGCCCCAGGAAGGAAGCTTTGGTGCTGTGGTCTCTATAGAGTCACTTTCTCTCTCTGCCTCTTTGAGTCTTTATCTAAGAAAAAGGGGTTGGGAGAGGTGGACTCAAACAAATTTTGGTGAAGAAATTCTTATTTTTAATCAAATTAAAAAAAAAATTTTAATAAAATTAAAAAAATTTTTATTTTAGTGACAATGAATAAGAAATATGTCGATTGTAAGCTGGCATGGGTAATTATCAAGGGAATTTTCCCTTGTTCCAGATTCTATGGGAAGGAAGGCACTGGATCTTAACCAGTTATCTTAATTTCTGGCCTTATGTCTGCCATATAATACGTACTTGCTAACTAGGAAAGAACTCTGTGATGAAATTAGATTTGTTTTAATAGCTTAAGAGCTTTTTAATTAGCTAACTCAGGTGGAAATTAAGCAAATAATGCATATTAACTAACTAGCTTAACGTAAATAATCAGCATTAGCTACAGTTTAGAAAAGCAGTATTTGGTGCAATACACCACACCTAGTCCAGGCTTTTGTGTATGTGTGTGTGTGTGTGTGTGTGTGTGTGTGTGTGTGTGTGTGTGTTTTCCCTTTCTGACCTTTAAGTTCTATATGTGAAATGATTTGCTATTTATCTTTCTCCTTTTGGCTTATCTCCCTTAATACAATGCCTTCAAGTTCCATCCAAGATGAGGTAAAGGATATGATTTCACCTTTTTTTTTCTTTCTTTTGCCACTAGGGTTATCACTGGGATTCAGTACCTGCACTATGAATCAACTGTTCCCAGCAGCCATTTTTTCCCCTATTTTTATAGAATCAAGAAAGATTTTCATTTTTTCTCTTCCACATTTCTTTCTAATACTTCTACCCTATAATGTAGTCTCATAACCAAAGAATATTTTCTGCACATGAAAATTCAATGGGAAAACACTTATCTAAACAGACTTGTAGTGTCTTCAAAAAAGGTGTTAGTTGTGGTCCGGGAGGTGGCGCAGTGGTAAAGCTTTGGACTCTCAAGCATGAGGTCCCGAGTTCGATCCCCGGCAGCACATGTGCCAGAGTGATGTCTGGTTCTTTCTCTCTCCATCTTTCTCATAAATTAAAAAAAAAATTAAAAAAAAACAAAACAAAAAAAAGGTATTAGTTGAGCTAAGTAGCATACTGTAAAGTTTTCTAAGCACAATCATCTTTTTTGTTTATCCTGTTTATTCTTGAATTTGTCTTATCTTCTTCTAGATGCTCATAATAGCTATACTTATAATTTAAGCAATGAAGTTCTTTTATTTTTTTAAAAAGATTATTATTTATTAGAAAGGTAGGAGGGGAGAGAGAAAGAACCAGACATCACTCTGGTACATGTGCTGACAGGGATCAAACTCAGGACCTCATGCTTGAGAGTGTAATGGTTCTTTTTTTTAATATTTATTTATTTATTCCCTTTTGTTGCTCTTGTTGTTTTATTGTTGTAGTTATTGTTGTTATTGATGTCATTGTTGGATAGGACAGAGAGAAATGGAGAGAGGAGGAGAAGACAGAGAGGGGGAGAGAAAGATAGACACCTGCAGACCTGCTTTACCACCTGTGAAGCGATTCCCCTGCGGGGGGTGGGGGGAGGCGGGAACTCGAACCCGGATCCTTCTGCCAGTCCTTGCTTTGCACCACGTGCGCTTAACCAGCTGCGCTACCACCCGACTTCCGAGAGTGTAAATGTTTTAACCACAGCACCACCTCCCAGACCACACAAAGTTCTTTTATATGTCTTTTATTATATGATAAAACAGCATGGATGGGATGATTAAAAGGAACATGCTATTCAATTTTGGAAGAGCAACATAACCCTTAATTTAAAGTCCAATAACTAAATGATCAGGCATGCTGAAAATGTGAAATTCTTCATGTTTGGGGTCAGAAATCTCCTAAGAATTAGATTGTGTAGGGTCACTGTTTGAAAAGTAAAAGTAGTAACTTAATGCTTTAGTCTTAACACCAAAGAGAAAAAAGTAATATTACTTACCCTTGATTTTTTTACATCTTTATCTTTTGTGGTTTCTGCAGGACTACTCTTTGCATGCTCAAGGATGTGTCCTACAATAGAATATATTTAGAAATACTTTTATTGCTAAAGAGAAAAAGTCTCGAGGCTTCCAGTGAGACTTTATCAGCCTGAATTATGGAGTATTCCTAAAAAAGCTTACTGCTGGAAGTAACAGGCAAGGTCTACACTGCATATTTACTGAAAAGTTGAATTAAGGAAAAAAAAAAAAGCCCAAGGTCAATGTGACTACTGACCACTGTGTTTAGATAACTATTGGGTTGTCAGAAAAGTCATGACACATTTTTGCATAGCATTACTTTTCCAATAACTCAATAGCAAATATAACAGTAGATGTTAGGATTTATGCAAAGCATAAGTTACCTTTTAAAATTAGCCTAGCTAAAATGAAATTCTTTGTGCTTAAATGGACATGTTATTTTCTGATGTTTCAAATTAATCCATATACTATACAGTTGAATGATTATCTTTAAAGTATATTCATAAAGCATATTCATTTTTTTTTTAATTTTACATTATCAGCTTAAATCCTACACTAATGCTTAGAGATGATATTTTGACAATTTGCTTTAAAATATCCTGAAACTCACTTCTCTTTCTGCAGAGGTTAGAAAAAAAGATTAAGGCACATAGACACAGACACACAGTATGTTATCCAGTCTTTTATTTTAAACAGAGAACAGCTCAGTTCTGACTAATGGTGGTACCCAAGATCAAACCTGGGACTTTTTGCATGCAAGTCCTGTGCCGTATCCAGTCATTTTAAAAGTATGCTTTTGAAATCAAACATGATCATACCTTTTGGATTTTCATTGTAATCACAGATGGCCCGTTCCTCTTGTTTGTCTTCTTTATCCTATAAGCAACAACAACAAAAAAGTGTATTTGATTTGATAGAAAACTTAACATTGGTTTTCAAGATGGGTTACAGAGTAAATAAATCTCTTAAGAGCATAAATATGTGGCAATTATTTTACTCAGTAGATTTCTTGAAAAATGAAAGGCCTTAGATGCTGAGTGATTGATAATGCTGTTCCTAGCTTAACATTGCATGCTTTAAGAATTCTTTTTAAGGAAGATCCAGGAATACTAGTTGGCATATGATTTAGCTCAACACCTTACAATGTCAAATTGGAGTTCAATGATTTCCATATGAAAGAATTTTAGCCTAATCAGAACTTACAACTATTTTTTTATAAATAGAATTTTCTTCTTTCTTTGATAGAAAACAATGGCCAGAACTTTTTTTTTTTTGCTGCTAAAAAAGTCTTTGGACACCTTCTGCACCCCATAAAGACCCTGGGTCCATACTCCCAGACGGATAAACAATAGGAAAGCTGGGGGTCAGGTGGTAGCACAGCGGGTTAAGCGCAAGTGGTGCGAAGTGCAAGGACCGACTCCCCACCTGCAGGGAAGTCGCTTCACAAGCGGTGAAGCAGGTCTGCAGGTCTGCAGGTGTCTGTCTTTCTCTCCCCCTCTCTCCATTTCTCTCTGTCCTATCCAACAACATCAAGAACTACAACAACAATAAAAAAAAAGGGTGACATAAAAGGGAAAATAAATAATTAAAAAAATAGGAAAGCTATCAGGGGAGGGGTAGGGATACGGAGTTCTGGTGGTGGGAATTGTGTGGAGTTGTACCTCTCTTATCCTATGGTTTTTGTCAGTGTTTCCTTTTTATAAATAAAAGCTTATATAAAAAAAAATCTTTGGAAAAAAGAGTCAAGGAAGAGAATGACTTGCATAGCATAATACCATTTTGCAAATCAAAAAGTATATATGCATAAGATAATAGTACATATTTTATAAGTATATAATAAAAGGACAAGCATGTTTCAGTAGTTGTCTATTAGGAAAAAGGGGAATGGGACTAAACGGATATCAATAGCGAACTTTAAATTTAAAAGCTGTGTACAGCTTCAACGACAGAAATGTTTTATTAGGGAGAAGGCATGATTAATTGTTCCTTAAGAGAGGTCCAAATATGAAGATAAAAATCAATCATTACAATGTCGTTCATTTTGGGTAAATGGAAGATAGTTATTTTGCATCCTTAGCTCCACTTCTAGGATGATTTTTTTTCTTGCTTTAGTACTAACACCTCCTACTCTTAGTATAAGCACTTTATTCTAAAATGCACTTGTGCATTACTGACAATCAAATATTGATAAAATTTTAACTTGTCTAACATGCATGAGTGCACACACATTCCATTCTGATAGTAGCACAAGGATTCCACAGTATCATTAATTCAACGACCTAGTGCTGAGCTTGCTGTTAACTCCTTTTTTAAATAAGCTTTTTAAAAAAGATTTAAATTTTTTTTAAAAAAAACTTTATTTATTGGATAGAGATAGCCAGAAATCAAGAGGGAAGGGGGGTGATAGAGAGGAAGAGAGACAGAGAGACACCTGCAGCACTGCTCCACCACTCGCAAAGCTTTCCCCCTGCAGGTGGGGACCAAGGGCTGGAACCTGGGTCCTTCTGTATTGCAACACATGTGCTCAACCAGGTGCACCAACACCGGCCCCTCTGTTAACAGTGCACTATATTGGCCTATAGCAACTGATTTCACTAAAGTGGGGAACAAAATGCTACCAAGAAGTGTGTGCAAAGTAGGGCAAAGTATGCTTGAGTCATACATTTGCTAAAGCCTTTCCTACTATACATAAACAAAGCTGTTATTGAAAGTGTTTTTGCTCCCAAATGAAGTTGAATCTGTTCCTTACAGAGACCAGGAACTCATACACTTTCTCTTACACCAGATCTCAGAATTTAAGCTCATGCTCTCATGCCTTTTCAATGGTTGTTTCCTCCTGGTTGTCAGCTGAGTTGTCTTCTTTTTTTTCTGGCTCTTCTTTTTCACTGAGGTTCTCCACAAGATTTCCAATGTCTTCCACAGCTTTCTCATCTTTTGAACTTTCATCCACTTTCTTATCTAACTCTTCTGATTTTTCTTTTTCTGAATTGTCTCGATCCTGTGTCAAAATTCAGTTAAAACTTTTTTCTTAAAGAAAAAAAACAACTCAGAAATATGACATTGCTGTCATAAATATTTCACCATTCCAAAGAATAAATTATTAATTCAAATGTGGAAATAAATGAAGTAAAACACTGCATAATTTTATGCATGTTGCTCTATTTTCAACATTTCCAATGACTAAGATTCCTAAAATTCTATCAGAAACTATAGGAATGTTAAAAAGGGAAAAATTAAATATGCCTCCTGGGCTATTTCAAAATTATATATATATAATTATGTTGTTTCCAAAACACAGGGATTTTGAATCACTTCAGAAGTACGAATCATTGACATTCAAGAGAAAGGTAACTATAATTATTTACATTGCAGGAAAAATATAGAGACATGGACAGTTTAAATGATTTGCTCTTGGTTATCTAAAGCAAAAGACAAACCAAAGGAAGGTAGAATTTGGTTGATCTGGCTAATGGCCAATAAACATTATAAAAATGTCTGTCTATGGATTTGATAGACTAACAGTTGAATCATATAATAATTAATGTAGGCAGAAAATATTAGTTTTACTCTATGCTAATTTTATAAATTTTGGGTAGAATTCTTTATAATGTCTATCATTGAGAGATTAGGTTCCTTACTGAACATTTTCCCTAAACCTTTAAATTATATACAACTATGTGATCTTATACCAAATTATATAACAGCCCCTAAAATATCCATGCAGTAAGTAATCAGTTCCATTCACTCCCTTTAAGAATGCATTTTAGAAAGTTTACTGGAGGTGGAGGGGATGGGGGTGGTGGCGCACCTGGTTGAGTGCACATGTTACAATGCGCAAAGACCCAGGTTTGAGCCCCTGGTCCCCACCTGCAGGGCTGCAGGTGTCTTTCTCTCTCCCTCTCTATCTCCCCCTACCCTCTTGATTTCTGACTGTTTCTATCCAATAAAGATAATAAAAAAATTTTTTTTTAAATTTTGCCAGGGGGCTGGGTGGTGGCACACCTGGTTGAGTGCAATGTGCAAGGGCCCCAGTTTAAGCCCTTGGTCCCCACCTGCAGAGGGAAAGCTTCACAAGTGGTGAAGCAAGGCTGCAGGTGTCTCTCTCTCTCTCTCTCTCTCTCTCTCCCTCTCTATCTCCCCCTTCCTCTTGATTTCTGATTGTCTCTATCCAATAAATAAATAAAGATAAAAAAGTTTTTTTTTAAGTTTACCCTGGGGAGTCAGGTGGTAGTGGGTTAAGCACACGTGTCACAAAGCTCAAGGACTGAAGCAAAAATCCCCAGTTCGAGCCCCCAGCTCCCCACCTGCAGGGGGGTCACCTCACAGGAGGTGAAGCAGGTCTCAGGTGTCTATCTTTCTCTCCCCCTCTCTGTCTTCCCCTCCTCTCTCCATTTCTCTCTGTCCTACCCAACAACAATGACATCAATAACAACAATAATAACTACAATGAAAAACAACAAGGGCAACAAAAGGGAAAATTTTATATATATATATATATATATATATATATATATATATATATATATATATATAATAACCAAGTGGTGAAGCAGATCCTGCAGGTGAGGTGTCTATCTTTCTCTCCTCTGTCTTCCCCTCCTCTCTCCATTTCTCAAATGCAAAATGTGAGGGTTCATGCTACGGAGAGGATATGTTTGCATTCCTTATATTTTGCTCCTTAACAGAAGATTTAAGTGGCATCCTGAGGCTAGCTGCACTAAGGATACAAGCTAATAGCATTCCCATTGAGGACATACAACCCAAAAGTGAAGCCTTGAGATTTAAAGAATTTCAGAAGTTACTTTGGGAAGGTTTGGTTGAGGTTGATCAAAGGTCTTGTGAAAGGGGAACATAGGATAGGGGAATGAATGAGGAACAAAGAACACAGCTATACCCAAGGAAGTGCTGCTTAGTTTGATTGAGTAGAGTAACCACAAGATCGCTATCACTTACCAGGAACTTCTAAAAGCATTTTTCATACATGATTTCCTCACTAAGTAATGGCTATGGTATATTATGCCTAGCCAGATGTGCATTCCAGGTAGCTGAAATGATCACGGACAACTTTACTTTGGAAAGAAATATGAAGCAAGATTATGAGATTTAGAACTTGGGGGTAATAAAAAGATACCACAGATGTACATAAAGGCCAACTAGCAAGAATGATGGTCCAGGGACAAACTTTTAGACTGTACGTCTAAGCTTTATTCTATCACAGTCTTCACCACTTGGAGAATCAGCACTTGTGCTATCTCCAATTGTGCTAGATAACTAAGGTAATTAATGTAAGCATAGGATATCATGCTATTATAAAAGAAGAAAAGTTTTGCCTTATTTTAGAAGTAAAACTCATCCCTTTTATAATAAACTACAGTTATTTACTCTAATAACTATAACAATGAAGAACTGTTGTAGTCTTATCATTTTCTAAATCTGAGACTGCTTAGAAAATGATATTTTCACTAGAAATCACACTGAAGTTAGCACTTTGCACCTAAATACATTTAAAATTAAGCTATCGTAGCTGGATAACTAAATTAAGTATAGCACTTACCTTCAAACTGAAATAATGTAGGAGAGATTTTCAGAATACTGTTATTTTATAAAAAAGAAATGGTAAAGCTTAAATTGACTAATACTCTTGTCAGTGGAGCCATACAAGGTATAAAGAAGTAGTTCAGATAGTGGAAACATGTTATGAGTTAGGAAGACAGTCAAGAAGTGGATGAAGGTGGCTCCTATAAAAGGACCTTTGATTCTCTAGTTAGACAGTACTGGCGGTTGAAGTCTTTGGTCTGGTATAAGGCCAACAGTTTTACATTTCTTTTTAAGAAATGTTAAGAATCCAAATTCCTCCTGAGGTGTCAGTTTGCTTAAGAATATTATTGCATTGCATGCTTGAAAAATCAGAGATTAGTATCTTAAGTTGGCATAGGGCAAAGTGGTGGCCTTGGTGAATGGGAAATAACTGGAAATGGGGTAAAGGGGAGCTCCTGGGGAGTTGACACTGGGCTTCTGTTGACTCTGTGGATATAGTCGGCTTTTGAAAAGTACACTAAACTCACTATACATGTATATAGAATAGATACCTTTCTGTTTATGTAATGTATGTGAACATAATTTTTAAATGTTAAAAAGAAAAAGACTATAAAGTATGAACTTTGGTGCTACCATTTGATTTATGACATGTTTCAATGGGAAGAAAATGTCTTCAAAATAGGTTAAAAGAGCTTAAGACTTTATATCAGCTGGAAGCATATGTATTTTAAAATCTCAAATTCAAGATATTTTAGGACAAGAAGAGTTAAGTTCATGTTTTAAATATACTGTCTGTTAAACATCCAGATCAACAAGCCTTAGTCTCCCCAACCTACTGCTGTACTCTTCTGTTTTCAGTCTTGGTGAAAGGTTCTCTTTTCACCCAACATTTCAAGCCCTAATCATAAAAGCTTATGCTTTACCCTCTCTCCAACCCGTTACATCTTTTTACTAAATCCTCCAATTCCATCTGTAAATGTCTCTCAATAGTAAATGTGTACATCTCTCCATCACTACTGCCCTAGTCCTGACTCTCTGCAGTCTCTTGAGCTGTTAAAATTCTTCCTAACAGGTGGCACTGACCCTGGTCCTTGGAGGTTTTACTTTTAAGAACTCAGTCCGGTCATTCATCTTATTCAATCATCCTAAAGTCTATTTTTGAATAGGTATGTTTTGCACTAGAGTCAACAACACATGATGTGGAAAACTGCAGAATGGTTAAGAGACTTGTGTGCAAGACATCACAAGTTCTATAGCTAGCATTACATATTCCAGAATGATGCTCTGGTTCAAGTTCTTGCTCTTATGCTAATATATCTTTAAAAAAAAGAATTAACAACCAGGCCATACATTTTTTTGTTTTGTTTTTTTATTTTTAAAATATTTATTTATTTATTCCCTTTTGTTGCCCTTGTTGTTTTATTGTTGTAGTTATTATTGTTGTTGTCGTTGTTGGATAGGACAGAGAGAAATGGAGAGAGGAGGGGAAGACAGAGAGGAGGAGAGAAAGATAGACACCTGCAGACCTGCTTCACCGCCTGTGAAGCGACTCCCCTGCAGGTGGGGAGCCGGGGTTCGAACCGGGATCCTTATGCCGGTCCTTGTGCTTTGCGCCACCTGCGCTTAACCCGCTGCGCTACAGCCCGACTCCCCAGGCCATACATTTTTTTAAATCAAATCAGTAATTCTATTCCAATAATTAAAGAACATAGCAGAATTTAGTAGAATACTATTATGCCAAATCAATATATTTGGCTAGTTACTGGGAACTAACAGAGAACCTTGCAGCTAAGACAAAAGTTACAACTGCTCCTAGAAGTTTCTAGACTTCATATTTTAGTTTTTCTCTTCATATTTTTTGTCACTCAGAGGACTATTTTTTGTCACTCAGAGGACTAAATGTACTGAGAGTTCTAATGTGCAAAATTCTGGTGTAAAGAGTTAAATTACACAAAATCCACAGAAAGTTTACCATCAAAATCCTTCTTGACAATAGAAAATATTTAAAAAAAAATCCTATAGGTCCAATATATAAAAAAAGGTAGAGGAGATAACTAGAGGTAATAAACTAGCTGAATTATACAGATTGAAAAAAATAAGGGAAGACTGAAATTAGTGGAAATCTAGACTATAGTTCAATATCTAATATGTTCTTTTCTCACACTTACATTTAATTTTATTGTACTTGAAGAATTAAGGCAAACAACAGATAGAATTAAAGAAGAGCACAATGAAGAATACATTGAGGGTACATAGTAAATACTGGTAATGAAGGTTCAGACAGTAAACTTATTGCTTGGAAATCATAGGAGCTCAGAATTACAGAAGACAAGAAACATGCAAGTTATTTCTAAGAACACAGGACATTTAAAAAAACTAATAAAATAAATTTAAATGGTAATTTTTCTTCCTTAAAAAACCTATGTGAATAATAAGAATGGTTTAGCAAATCAATCTATTAGAATCAAAGAGTATCAGAGTTAAAAGGGGCTGTAGTTATCATAACCCAATCCATTCCATTTTACAGATGAAGAAACTTAGACACAATAGATAACTTTCTTTACCTGGTCAATAAATTGTGTTTTTACATATTTCTAAAACAAACTTAAATGATCTCTATTTTACATATTATCACTTGCTTAAATTAACTAAAAGAGACCACATTATCAGAATCACAGCTTTGAACCCATCTGTCACTTTGTAAATTGCTGCAAAAGGGGACACATAAAAGGTAAGAAGCCAGCTCTGCTTTTTAAAAAAATGTGAATTACTCACTGAGCTTTAGAATATCATTCATTGTTATAAAAACTTACTCTACATGGCAGGAAAATGATAATCACAGACTAAAAATGAACTAGCCTATAAGAGAATTACATATTTTTATAGTTCGTAAGGATGTGCACCATCTTTTAAGGGACCCGTTTTTATACTCGGGAAATTCTTTATAGAATACTCTCATTTCCATGTATTACACCAAAACAAAGGACTCTGGGGAAGGAGGGGAAGGTAGGGGGTGGAGAGGGTCTTGGGGGTCCTGGTGTGTGATGTTAGAAAAGTTCCTAAGTTGGGGGTGAGAATGTTCTGTATACCTATCACAGGGAAGTGAGAAATTAACAACCACACTGTAAACCTTTAACCTCCCCCCAATACAATGATAAAAACACTGTTTCCTAAACCTGTCTTTAATGAAGTATATGCGATGTTAATTATCTGCTATGACTTTTTGGTATTATTTTAGGAAAAATACACTAAGATATTAATTAGTCTAAGAGGATTCAAAATGTACCAGTACCTTGCCTTGCTTATCTTTACATAGTTGTACCACACACATAGTAATCACAACATATCAGCAGCTTGATAAAATGTATTGTCATTACACGAAAGGTAATAAAACTGTTTGTATACAATTAAATCAAATTTAAAATGTGTTACTTTAATTCCAAATAATGTGGCAATACATTATTCCAGAACTTCTTAGAGCCTGGAGGTCCGGTTTTTAAAAGCTGTTTTGACAGCACTGGCATTTTGAACCTCTGTACTTCCTGTTGTCCCTCTGTGTTAGTAATAAACTTTTTGTGGTAAGTTTTACCTTTGTTATATTTCACCGATTCCTTGATTTTGCTCACTTCTGGGGACTCATTTCTTTTGCCCTGTCTTTGACTTTCTTCACCCCCTATCTCTTGGTATCTTTTTCCTTTCTCCTTCCCTCCCTCCCATACACCTCTTTCCCATTGCTTTCCTTTTCCTTCTCCTTTCCCTTTTCTCCCTCCTTCCTTCCCTTCCCCTTCTCCCCCTTGTTCCACCTCCTCCACTTCCCCTTCTCCCCTTCCTTCTTCTTCTTCCTTCTCCCCTTTTTCTTGTTCTCCATCTTCATCCTCCTTCTCTCCTTCTTCCTCCCCTTCTCCTTCATCCTCTGCTTCCTCCCCTCCATCATCCTCTCCCTCTTCCTCCTCCTCCCCTCCTTCTTCATACTCATTTCCTTCATCTCTCTCCTCTCCCTCACCTCTTTCTTTATCCTCCTCCTCTTCTCCTCCTTCTTCCTTCCCTCCTTCTTCTCCTTCCTCCCCTCCTTCCTCCTCTCCTTCTTCTTCCTCCCCTTCCTCTTCTTCCTCCCCTTCCTCTTCTTCCTCCCCTCCTTCTTCTTCTTCCTCCCCTTCCTCTTCTTCCTCCCCTCCTTCTTCTTCTTCCTCCCCTCCTTCTTCTTCTTCCTCCCCTCCTTCTTCTTCTTCCTCTCCTCCTTCTTCTTCCTCCCCTCCTTCTTCTTCCTCTCCTCCTTCTTCTTCCTCCCCTACTTCCTCTTCTTCCTCCCCTCCTTCTTCCTCTCCTTCTTCCTCCCCTACTTCCTCTTCTTCTTCCTCTCCTTCTTCTTCCCTTTCTTCCTCTCCTTCTTCCCTTTCTTCTTCCTCCCCTCCTTCTTCTTCCTCTTCTTCTTCTTCCTCTCTTCCGTCTTCCCCTTCTCCTTCTTCCTCCTCTCCTTTTTCCTCCCCTTCTTCCTCCTTTCCTTCTTCTCCTCCCTCTTCAAGTTCCTTTCCTTCCCCCTCTCTTCCTTCTTCTGCCTCTCCTCCTTCATCTTCTTCTATCCCTCCTTTCTTTTCCTCTCCTTCTTCCTCCCCCACTTCCTCCTTACACTTACCTTCCCGCTCCCCCTGTTCCTCCTCCTTTTGGTTCTCTCCATCTGCTTTCTCTCCTTCCCTCTCCCCTTCTTCACTGTCTCCTTCCTCTTCTTCCTCCTCCCCCTCATTATTTTCTCCCTCCCCTGCTCCATCATCTCCCTCCTCCCCCTCTCCTTCCTCTTTCATTTCTCTCTCTACCGCCTCCTCCCTTTCCTCCCCTTCTCTTTCTTCTTCACTCTCTTCTTGCTCTCCTTGCTCTTCCCTTTCTCCTTCATCTACCTCTTTGTTTCTTTCTTCCTGATGGCCTTGTTCTACCTTGTGTTGCTTCTCATCTAGATCTTTTTCTCCCTTACTCAGGCTCTCCATTTCTCCTTCCTTGTCTGGCTGCTCTTCACTTGACCTTTGTTCCACTCCTGAATTACCCTCTTTCCAGACACCCTCGCCTCCACCTCCAGGTGTATCCTCGGCCTTCCCCCCAGGCTTGCCCTCATCTTCACTCACCTCTGCTCTGACTGCAAGGTCATTTGGCGTGGTCTCTGATTGCTCCTCTTTTTCTCCAGGTTCTTCCTTATTTTCCTCCTTTCCCTCTATCTTTTGCTCATCTAGTCCACTTTCTTCTGAATCTTCTGTTACTTCCTGCTCTTCTGAGATCTTTGCCAAGTGCTCACACTTAAAATTATATTTTGTCATGAATTTGCAAATTTTCTGTTCCGGATCTTCCTCAAGTGACTGCTCAATGAACTGTCTGCTATACCACAAATTTGGATCAACTTCCACTTCATCATCCTCTTTGTCTCCACTACTAAATTCTACTGACTCAGGTAGCTCAAAGCCATCAGCTGTACCCTGCAGACTTTCGCTTTCTCCTTCCTCTATGGAGCCTCCATCACTATCAAAAGCGATATTTTGCAGTTTCCTTTTACTTTCCTCAAAAAAAGCTTTAGTTTCCTCATCTTCAAACTCTATGTCTCTACTTGGTAAGTCGTCAAAGAATGTATTAATATTTTTAAGCTCCTCTTCACGTTTTCTTAAATACTCCAGATCTGTCATTTCTGGCAGGTCAGTTTCCTTCTCAGAGACCATTTTCTGGACATCTGAATACTTCTGTCTATGTTTTTCACCACTCTTTTTTAGCATTTCCTCAAAATTATATGGAGAAAGGCCATGCTTACTTTCATGTCTAAATAGCTTTTTTTGCAAACTCCCTACATTGGTGTCAGCCTGAGGTCCAGGCTTGTCTGAATCATTGTCTATGTCCTCATCTGAAGTTGATTCCACAGTTGAAGCTGCTTGTATCTTATACATTCCTTCTGCCATCAGTTGTTTATATGCTTTCCCTTCTTTCATTCTGGGGGTCATCTCTTCACTTTCATATTCGTTACTATCATCATTTTCAGTATAAGCTGCATGCTGCTTCAGTCTCTCAATAGTTTCTTGTTTCTGTAAATTTTTTGAAGTGATTGTCTTACTACTATAATTGACAACAGTAACTTATCTACTACAAAACACTATTAAGTTTCATTAGGAGAATAAAAATATGAAACTTGACTAGACATTCTACTCATATAGTGCTTTCTTTAGGGATAATTTGTGCCACCATCGACATCTATGGTTCATCTAATTTTAACTTAGCAACATATATCTATACTTTACTGTCAAAATTCTTATAACCTGTCTTAAATTTGCCATTATGGACAGCATTCAATATTTGTTCTCTCCTCCTTTTCTTAATCTGATTAAATACAAGTAGACTGATTTTGTAAAATACTGTTAGAAAATATAAAATTCCCTTTCATATGGTTTAATTTTTCTAACTTACATATCAATTTAATTGTCAAATTTTGATTGGGGTTTTGATTCTATGAATTTCCAAAATCAGAGAAAGCAAGTAAAAATGTGAAATCTTTAAAAAATGAGAAAAATACAGCTTGGAGAGGTAACTTATAAGGTAGTTTCTGTACCTTGCCATATGCAAGACCCAGGTTTAAGCCCTGGCACTGCAGATGCTCCAGTGCTGTGGTATCTTTCCCCTCTCTGTTTCCTCTCTCTCTATCTATCTGTGTATCTATCTAAATACAAAATGTGGTCTGGGAGGGGCAGGGGAAGGTAGCAAAGAGACTCTCATGCCTGAGGCTCCAAAGACTCAGATTCATTCCCCAGCACCACTATAAACCAGAGCTGAGCAGTGCTCCAGTAAAAAAAGAAACAAACAAACAAACCCCTAAATGAAATGTGGTCTGTGGTTGCACATGTATGAAGCCCTACTCTGCCAAAAAGAAAAAAATAAAGTAAAAGAAAAAAGTCAGTATCTTTTATCTAGAAGAAAAAAAATCTGAAATGCATGCTGCAAATGAACTTATAAAATAAGTATATTAAGTAACATTTTCCTTTCAAAACAAAATATTCAAATGTCTGCCCTTTTATTTATTGTACTCTTTTAATTAGAATGATTTATGCTGAAAACCATTATGAGAAAAGCATTCATGGTTAAAAGTAAACTCTTATAAAAACTATAAAGTTAATACTGAAAATGGAGCAATGCATCAAGAATAGGAATTTCAGCTCCTGTTGCACAAAGTAAGGCAGAAGTCCAATCACTGACCTGAATTCTACAAGTTAACGGATTGAATTGGGTCTCTAGACAGTAAAACCTCACTAAAATGAGTTTTATAGATTGTGATGCATGCTAGGCCCAGGAAGGGTTTTTTTCCCCTTTAGGGGGAGTGGGGGACTAAAGAAATGTTTAACAGGAGATAGGTTAAACATGAATGAAATATATATATATATATATAATACTTTTTTAAAAAATTCACTAAGGTAGGTTTAGTAGGGCCTGTATTTTAAAGGACTACATAAATCAGCTTAAAATGAAGTGCTTTCTTATTCTTTTTGTTTTAGATCTTATTGTTTAAAAAGCATCACAAAAGGGGCAAAGACCAAACTCTAATAGGAAGGAAAGACACAGGAGAGATACCTACCTGCTTGGAGACAGTTACCAAGTCAGTCAATATTTACTGAACTTCCACAACAGTGTTAGGAGAATAGCTCTACCATATTCAAAAGGAATGTTATTATTTACCAGCTCTCACAGTAAAAGACTAAAGAGGATTGGCATGGAATATTTAAACCTTGGCAAGATTCTCTTGCATTTTTTGTGACCAATTTTAAGGATTTCTAGGTTAACTATGTGGCAAAGGAATGAGAAATAGAAATGAAATGTCTATAGCCTTTTCCCCTCAATTGACATTTCTCCTATCTTTCTACTCTCTAAACCCTTCATCTTTTCACCTCACTGATCCTTAAAGCAAAAGAAAGCAAAAGACTTTATTGCAGGTATTTATCTTTCTAAGACTGTTAAAAACCTCAGACTACCACTCTCATCATTCTTTTGTTACTCATTAAAGGTCTGTGTTTGCCACCCAGGCAGAGTCTCTAACTAATATCTAAATATTTACTATTGTTTTTTATGCTCTCAATTACTTGATATATTAAAGTTCATTCCAAACATCAGGAAAGCAATCCTCAAATACTTTCACTAAACCACACACAGTTAGAAAAAATAGTATCATCCAGAAGGTCAATACAGTAAATCACCCAAAGTCATACTCAACCAAAGTCTGAAAACCATTCTGATAAGCAGTTTCCTCTTCCTGTGTAAGAACTTCAATACCAATCTTTTGTCTTGATGGTAAGAAAGTATGATTATTATGACTTGTTAGTAATTCCAAACAGTACATTTTAGCAATGAAATTCTGTCATTCTTATGCATCATAGATAATACATACCAAAGAACAGGTCCAAATTAAGACTATTTACATTGTATTCTTCTAAATTTTTATTATCATTATTATTATCATTATCATTATTGTTTTGCCTCCAGGGTTACTGCTGGGGCTCAGTGCCAGTACTACAAATCCACTGCTCCTGGAGGCCATTTTTTTTCTTTTTTCCCATTTATTCGGTAGGACAGAGAGAAATTAGGAGGGGAAGGGGGATAGAGAAGGAGTGAGAAAGACAGACAATTGTAGCACATGCTTCACTGCTCACAAAGCATTCCACCCACAGGTGGGGAGCAGGAGCTCGAACCCAGGTCCTTGAATACAGTATTATGTGTGCTTAACTAGGTGCACCACTGCCCAGCCCCCTTATTCTTTTAAATTCTAAAGTGAGTGGATACTTACTTTTTTGTGTTCTTTCCAGAAACCTTTCAAGGAAAAAAAAACCAATAAATTGTTCTTACCCACCACAGTGAAAACAACTCTTCATATTATACCTTTTGTTTCTGAATTGGTGACAATTTTAATGATTTGTCATCTGAACTCGGGCTCATCACATGTGTCTGAAATAAATCGAAAACATATATTACAAAAAGAATAAACAATACATATATAATTATTGGGCTCTTGGAAAAGTCATAACATTTTTGCACGGAAAACCAGAAAATTACATCAGGACTTTTCTGACAACCCAATATATATTTAAAAATTTAAATCATATAAATTAACAACAATTCAGATAGTAACATAATCAAGTCTTTTGTATGCAATCTATACCACAATAAAGGTGGTTTAAAAATAATTGAAAAAACAAAATTCTTTTTTTTTGGTACTTAAAAGAGTATAGGAAATATACCTAGCACATAAAAACACATGATTAGCTAAAATTTAAATTTATATCTAGATAACAATTACCATATTTAAAACATCAGTAGTTTCTCCAAGGCTTTCTGAATCTGCTCCTGAAACAGAAGAATTATCTTCTGTTTCTTTCTCTCTGGCCATATTGTCTTGAAAATCATCTGGATGATTAAAAGGGATAAGAAACCACATTTTATTTAGAACCTAAAGACAACTAAAAATAAATGGAAGTTATTCTGTAATATGGTGTCAGTATAATTTTGTTAATGATACTTTTATCTCAAGTTAACCGATTAGAGTTCATAATGGTAAGTCAGAAATTTCAAAAATCTCAATTATAAAGTTTAAGAAGAGTGGTCTGGGATGTGGTGCAGTGGATAAAATGTTGGTCTTTCAAGCATGAGGTCCTGAGTTCAATCTCCAGCAGCATATGTACCAGAGTGATGTCTGGTTCTTTCTCTGTCTCCTATCCTTCTTATTAATAAATAAATATTTAAAAAAATAAAGTTTAAGAAGACATTGGTATTGATGAGATGCCATTTTTATGAGTAGGAGACACTATTCCTTTAGGATAAATACCACCCAAGAGTTGGATATTATATAATCAATTTCTAAGAAGGGCTCTAAAGATCCATATCCTCAGGGTACGCATACCTTTGTGTAGTTCACTTCCACATTTTCCCATGTTAATTTATATGGCCAATAGAACAACAAAAGATGCAGTTGTGATGTTACTATAGTTTATTACTTGATCATTGCTTAATCAGATCAATTACCCTGGGGGAAGTAAGTTTGTGAGCATCCCCAGAACTTTGTAAGTGAAGGCTTTTGCCAATAGCCATGTAAGAAAAGCATGGAAGAGGGTCCTTCAGCCTCAATCAACCTTTAGATAACTGCAGCCCCATCTGACAATGTGACTGCAATCACATGAACTATCTTTTTTATATATATTTATTTAATATTTTCCCTTTTGTTGCCCTTGTTTTTATTGTTGTTATAGTTATAATTGTTGTTGTTATTGATGTCGTCGTTGTTGGGTAGGACAGAGAGAAATGGAGAGAGGAGGGGGAGGAGGGGAAGACAGAGAGGGGAAGAGAAAGATAGACACCTGCAGACCTGCTTCACCGCCTGTGAAGCGACTCCCCTGCAGGTAGGGAGCAAACCGGGATCCTTATGTCGGTCCTTGCGCTTCATGCCACGTGCGCCTAACCCGCTGCGCTACAGCCCAACTCCAAATGAACTATCTTAAGCCAGAACCACTCAGCTACGCTGCTCCTAGACTCTTCTCAAAATGTTTGTTGTTTCAACCTGCTAAGTTTTAGGGTAATTAAAAAAAATGTTTTTAAATTTATCCTGAGACTCCAGGTTCAATTCCTGGCATCACATATTTAGAGAATGAGAACTGAGTGGTGCTGTCTTTCTCATTCACTAAATCATTAAAAAATCACAACCCTGAAAAAGTAGGTATTACTACACTCATGTCAAAGACAAAAAACTGAAGTCTAGACAAATAAACTTTCCCAAAGTCAGTTGCACAGTAAATACATTTCAGAACTGACATTTAACCCTACATCGACTTAATTCCAGACTCCATACTGTTAGCCATTATGCTATTACTGCCAAAGGCAGGACTTCACATAGGTACAGAAAACCTGCATTCAAATTCTGTTCATTTCATTTAGAAGTTGAAATGAACTTTGGGCAAATCACTTGATCTATTTAATTTCTTTTCTTCTAATTTTTTAATCTTTATTTATTGGATAGAGACAGCCAGAAATCAAGAAGGAAGGGGGTGATAGAGAGACAGAGAGACATCTGAAGCCCTGCTTCACCACTTACAAAGCTTTCCCCATGCAGGTGGGGACTAGGGGATCGAACCCGGGTCCTTGCACACTGCAACATGTGTGCTCAACCAGGTGCGCCACCGCCCGGCCCCTTTAATTTCTTTTCTAACTTACAGAGACACAGAACATATTTCCTACCTATTTCAAAGAGTTGCTTCAAGGTTTAAAGAAGATAATAAGGTATGAAATGTATTATAATTATACACCATTTTATAAAGATATACTGTTGTTGTCATATGGGATTTTTGGAGTCACTTCTGATGATGTTTTATTTTTTGCTTCTGGTTTTGTTTTTTCCACCTGCATAATTCTACTACTTTGATGGACTTTAACACCGGGGTTATTGCTGGAGGGAGATTATTTTTCTTTCCTTTATATAAAGGGTGAGAGGCAGAAACAGAGGGAGAGTTACTATAGCACCACTTGTGGCTCATGAAGCTTTCTCCCGGAGGTACTCTCATGTGGTGGCTTAGGGCTCAAATCTGGCTTCTTGTACATAGTAACTAGAATATGTACTTTAGTTAGGTGAACCATCTGGTACTTTCCCCCATTAATTTCAGATAGAGATAGAGAGAAGAGAGGCATCACATTGTTTTTTCACTGTTAGTGAAACTCCTTTTTTTGCATGGTGCTACGTGGTTCTGGGGGCTCAAACCTGAGTCCTTGCACAGTAGTGTGCTCTACTGGGTAATATATCTCGCAGTCCCTCAATGTTTTCTATTTATAAAAGCATTCCTAGATTTGAGATCTCAGTCTCTAACTAGGAAGATACTTACTTGAGAAAACATCTCAAGATAACATGAAAACACTAAGACTAAAATGTACATTTCTGGACAGGGGTAGAACAGCATAATGGTTATGCAAAGAGACTCTCGTGCCTGAGGCCCCCGAGTCCCAGGTTCAATTCCTTCCCCAACAGTCATAAATGTACAGTCATAAACCAGAGCTGAGTAGCACTGTGGTAAAAAAAAAAAAAAAAGTACATTTCTCCTGAAAGCAATAGAGTATTGTTACCTGGTTCTTCCAGCTGCACGGAGGCAACATTTTCAGCCATCACTTCGTCTGATAGTGTACCTGTAGGCACGTGGAAAGGAACTGAACTGGGAGAAAAAGAAATAGGTGGAATAAAAGTCCCTTCATCTGGAGGTGGTGTTCCTGCCATAGAATCTGGGGATTTCTCCTTTAGAATAAACAAGATAAACAAATGGTTAAATGATGTTACACATTTAATAGAAACATAAACTACTCTGTGGTTGTTAAAAATATTTTAGAGACTTCAAAGTCTAACAAAGTCTGAAATATTCACTTTTTAATAACATCCCATGGCTCAAAAATATTTTATTCTACTGTCTGCATTGAAGTTGCTCTACACTGTCAATTTGGAAAGGTGTCTGTCACATGGTTTGTGTGTATTTTCTGAGAAGGAAAAATTACTCATGAGGCATAAACAACAACTGCAAGATACTGATGAAATATTTTTCAAAGTTATCATATACTGTTTTCATTTAAAAAAAACCTAATGATTTTACCTCAAAGGAATGCATGTTGTAACATTTTTAAAAGGAAAGTCTTTTTAAAAATTGTTTCGCATTCTCTTTATTAACTAGTATAAGTATCACTGAGACATAATCTCCAAACACAAAATGAAAATCTCTAAATTTAATTAAGAATATTCTCTCAAACTAAGATCTTATTTCCTTGTTTCCTGTTTGCTTATTATCTTCCATTGCTCCTGAGGTATAATAAGCAAAAAGGAGTCAGTTCACATAATATTGAGTAAACAATTTAACAGTGCAATCTGAGGGGGTAAGATAGTGACTAGGTACTACTGTCTATAATCAAAGATTATACATGATAATCTGAAAATGTAATTTGTACTTAACAGTTTAACTGTAAATTGACTTTAAAAGTTTATAAAACCTTATTTCTAGTACTTTTATTGATTAAATTTATCTGCCAAGATCCTTCTTTGATATAAAAAGAAAGTAGATTTTTTTTTCTTCCAGTTTTCTTTGCAGTGCTAAATAATATGATTACAGAGAACAGGCACTGTATACCCTCTCTCTTCGACGCACACGTGCTGATAAAGATCTATTCAGCATGCTTCCTGAGGTCAGGTCGATGTTGGACATAGACATCCCAGCAGTTAAGTAAGTACGGCTTAAGTCATCTAAATATTCTTCTTCTGCCATAGTAAGTCGTGGAAAAGCAAAAACTAACATGTGACATCCGCCACAAGCCACCTGTAGCATAAATTCACAGATAAATTAATGGCCATTGAATTCAAACACATGATTTTTAATAACAGCTTTCTGCTATAAAATATTTATGTACTGGTAGACTTCCTATGGGTGTGCATATATACATGCATATATATACTATAATATATAATCTTTTAAAAAAATTAACATGCTATTTTACTTTCAATTTAATATAGCAACAGCATGGGGAAAACTATTTGTCTTATTACAGTTCCCTTTATAAGTTAAAAAAAAAAAGCTATTTTAATCTGAGAACAACATTAACAACTTGGAAAAATTACTCAGAGAAATTCTACTTGGAAAAAAGTGACCCAAGAATAAGTCAGTCTCCTGAGATAATTACGTCTGCAGTGCTTTTCTCTACATGAACTTTTTTTTTAAGTTTAAAGCGTAAGAATCCTAAGGCCTAAATGTAAGCATATATAATGATGAAACAATGAAACATGAAATCAACATTCAGAGAGTTTTGAGGCATAACTAATTTTTAACAAAATGTTACAAATCATTTTGCATTTTCAATTAGATTTTTAATGTTTGACATAGTGGTATGGGGTAGCAACACACTTAGGAACTTTCCTTCACAATATTTTCTGAGTTAAAAAATATATATTTTTGTGTGATATGTTTTAAAAAATTATCTTCTAGGGTTGGGCAGTAGTGCATCTCATAGAGAGCACACCTTACCACGCATGAGGACCAGTGTTCAAGCCCTCAGTCCCCATTTGCAAGGCAGTGCTGCAGGTGTCAACCCCACCTTTTCTCTCTGTTTCTATTAGAAAGAAAATAAATAAATAAAAATGATCTTCCTCATAAACTCAATGAATGAAGATTTAGTCACTTTGTTCATCACTATATGCTTTGTATTCCTGATACTTAGTCTAGTATCTAGTACACAGTACACATTTATTAAATGGGAATCAAATCAACAAATAGTGTTGTATATGAACAAATGGAGTCTTTAGAGAGTAAATTTCATGTGGTATTATAATCACTGTGTAAATATACTCTTCAAGTCTATAGTTTTTAATTGGAAAAAATAAAAGAAACAATGGAGGTGTGATGCTTGGAGGGATAACACTGAAACAATACCTTCTTATCCAAACAAAATTTATCCAGCAAAATACGTTGTCAAAATTCTTTTATCAGAATTCACCTTTTGCAGGAGTTTAGAATCTCAGTAAAATATAATTAAATAAATTTTCACATGCTGTGACCAAGATACTCTGTAAGCTGCCACTGGAGGCACAAAGTTTCCAGGCATGACTAAGTCCTGGCTCTTCTTAAGAGACACGAGGTCAAGGAAATAGTTCAGCATGTTAGAGCACAGAACTTGCATGCCTGAGACTCTATTGGCCACATGTTTAATCCTCAGCACCTCACACAAGACTGAGCAGTATTATAACCTTTCTCTTCCCTTTCATTCAATCTCTAAACAAACACACAAACAAATAAACACATCTTTTAAAACAGAGAGCCATAGGCTGAAGACATTGCCCACTTGGTAGGACTCATGTCTTGCCATGCACACAACCCAGATTTGAGCACTATCACTATATGGGAGGTGCTATGATATTGGAGGAAGCTCTGGTGTTGCTGTGACTCCCCTCCTCTTTCTCTCTCTCTAAATTAAAAAAATCGGCAGAGATAACAGGTAAAAATCATGCATGGGTAAGGCTCTGGTTCAGAAAAAAGAGACAAAGAGACAGAGACACAGACAGACGTAAACAAATGCAGCAAAAAAGTTAAGATTAGGCTAAAGCAGAATATGTTAAAGGAGGAAATTCTGGAAAGGAATAGATTTTCAGAATGATACGATTTCTGATATTTGGCTTTTAGGAAATAAATATGCTTATTTATTTATGCTTATTTAATCAATACATTCATGATATTCTCTTAAACAAATATAATAGTACTACTTTCTTTGAAAATTTGAAAGGCTCAAAAGGAATATGAAAATGTAGACAGAAATATGTGATGCCCTTACCAATTGAACGACAAACCTAAAAAAATTAGCACACAATGTAGGAACAAACTGATTGGTCAAATTCTCTAGTCCAAGTCCCAATTTTCCATGTCGACCATCTCCAAAAGTATATAAAAGGCCTGTAGCTAAAATGTGAACAAACAAAAAAAAGAATTATAAAATGTCACCTCTGTGGATATATTCATAAATATATTATTTTACATAGCTATTATAATTTTCTCCTTAGATCCTGCATTAAATTTGCCCTTACCTATTGATGTTTCCACACTTTATGATTTATGTGGTCCCTCAAATAAGCTTAGGCAATAAATATTCTAAAAGCAAGTCACTAAACTCTTGGTAGTGTGTGAAGATGAGCCCAGTTTTCTGTGGTACCGTGTGGGAGCAGTGGCAATAAAGTATAAGAACTTGTAATATATATCATCTTCCTACATTTCAATACAATCTTCGGTTTTTTTTTTTTTTTTTTTTTAACCCAGGTCATTGATTAGACAGGGTTTACCTACTTTGGCAGTATTAATATTTGGTACCTGGTAATTACTGGTGATGTGAGTTGGTTCTATGCACTATTGGATATTTAGCAGCACCTTTGCTCTTTGCCTACTGCATGCCCACAGAACAATCTACCTCTGCAGCTGTGTGAATAAAAAAGTCTCCAGACATTACCATGTATTCATTCCCTTGGGGGACAAAATCATAGTAAAGAACTATACCTTGGATAAATCTAATTGTCTCATTTACAGATTCCACTCTGGGCTCTGGAAAACTGCTGAAGGAAATGCCATGAACTAACCCTGCTGACTAGTCCCTTACTAATACTGAGGTTGGTCTGTTCTACTGTTTAAATCATGATGATCAGCAATCCTGTCATTTCTCCCTAGCTGCCATAGCAGACAGTCTGACTTGACTCTGGTGTAGCCCCTCTTTCATCTGCACCATCTAAAGGTAAGTGCCATGGAAGCAGAAATAAAGAGTGCAGAGAAAGAGGACCTCTTTCTTTCTTTTTTAAAAAAATATTTATTTATTATTTATTCCCTTTTGTTGCCCTTGTTTTATTGTTGCAGTTATGATTGATGTTGTTTTTGTTGGATAGGACAGAGAAAAATGGAGAGAGGAGGGGAAGACAGAGAGGGGAGCGAAAGAAAGACACCTGCAGACCTGCTTCACCGCCTGTGAAGCGACTCCCCTGTAGGTGGGGAGCTGGGGGCTCCAAACAGGATCCTTAGGCCGGCCCTTGCACTTTGCGCCACCTGCGCTTAACCTGCTGTGCTACCACCCAACTCCCAGAGGACCTCTTTCTATCTGGGGATGGGGAAGGCTTCCAAACTTAAGTCTAAAGGATGAATAGGGTTCAATTACAAGAAGTGAACAGTGAATCTTCTAGGAGGGTAAGCAGTACATATAGAGGCTCTGAATCAAGAGAAAATATAGCATAGCTGAAAAACTGCTAGTGCCTGAAGCTCAAAGGGTAGTAGTATGAGGTAAGTCTGAAGAAGTAAAAAACAAACAAACAAAAAATCAAATAACAGCAGATACTTGTAGTTCATATTGAGAATTTTTTTTAGACTCTAGATTATAGCAATAGTAATCCAAATGAATGACTTTAAGTCAAGAAATGATAAAAATAAAAAAGAAATGGTAAGATCAAGTTTGGGGACTTATGGCTTAAAGAAGGCAAAGTGATTGCATACTAATAAAATCTATGAGAAGTAACTGCAAATATTAGAAACAATAATTTAGCAAGGTGGAAAGTTTAGAAATTAGTATATAAAGTAAATAGATGTCCTATAAATAAGCAATGACATGTGTTCAGATTCTAAATACAGATTCAATAGTTTTTACTATTAGGTATTTGCTTCCTTTCCATATATATGTATATACACATATATTCCTTACTATCTTTATTCCTTCATGATTTGTCAGAAATGATTTTCAAAGTTAACCTTTTAACTTAGTTGTCTTTAGTGAGAAAAAAAAGTGTTTCTAGTGACCTAACTGCACTTACATCAGAGAAATTCTAAAAACCCGAATGACTGGTTATGAGAAACTGGGAAGAACTTATAGAACTCACTATACACCTCTTTTGTCTTGGAGGAAAACACTTTATAACACTTTTCCCCTGGGGAAGGTTCATGGGCAAAAAGGCAAACAAAATTAATGTTTAATTATTTGTGCTGTAACTTCGTTCATCAGTGGAAAGGTGCCAAATCACTTAACTGTATGTTAGGTGATCCACTAAAAAGTGTGTACTTGCCATTAGTGACACTCTAGAGTTAATGCAACCAAGACAGAGAAACAGATTAAGATTCTGCAGTGTGGGGCACATGTTAACAACTGGGCCCAAGAAGAAAAGGTATTTCTTTACATTCTACATACTTCTA